>NC_056465.1:13993094-14302912 GCF_008729295.1 Plectropomus leopardus
GGCTCTCTGGCCATCTATGGCACAGTGGTAGGAAAACTGACTGACACCTCTTATGTTTTAAACCTTACATAATATTGATTGAGTGCAGCTTTTTAAGCAGGCATTTATAAAGTATAACATAATTTCTCTTTTAACTCATTTGCGATTATACCTGACTGCGTTTTTTTTTACATTTTGTATAGAGTGAAGATGCAGGCAACTACATTTGTGTGGCAACAAATGACGCTGGAGTGGTGGAAAGGAGTGTCACACTCACCCTGCAAAGTAAGTGCCTATTTGCTCTGTGTCAGTCATATTTAGCATAAAATGTGGCAGTTGCATGAACAAACGATGACAGCTTTAGTGTTTATTTTCCCTGTCATCCTCATGTTCAGTAAAGTTTTATTTTGATGTGCAAAATCAGCAGTATTTCCCTTTAAAGGTTTAATCACACGAGTCTGCCCTTAAATCACTTCTTAAAACTATTTATTTATCTTTTCATTTTTATCTCTCTTCCTCTTTTATTCATTTTGCTGCTCTACTTCGCTACTCTATGTATCTGTTCTATGTCTTGTTCTTACCATCTTTTCATTTTTAATATATTTACTTGTTCATCTATCTCTTGCTCATCTATTCTTATCTTTGTCATAGTCTTATATAATTTATTGTATTATTTGTATTATCTTTTATTGGTTTGATTTTTATACTTTTTAAAACTTCATTCATTTAGTATTTTAACTGCCTTTCATCTGTTTTGCATGCTTGTTGATGTTTAATTTATTAATTCCCTGAGTTCCTGCCTTTGCTTTGTCTGTGGCAGCATTTTGTTAACATCTGTTTTTAAATGTGCTATATATATATAATAATAATAATAATAATTATTATTATTATTATTATTATTATTACAGGTGCACCCACCATCATAGTGGAGCCAGTGGAGACGGTGGTGGATGCCGGCACCACAGTTGTGCTCAACTGTCAGGCAGAGGGTGAGCCTACTCCCATGATCGAGTGGTCCCGCCAGGGGCGTCCCCTGCTGGGCAACGACCGCTTCTCCACCTTGCCAAACGGTTCCCTCAGGATCAGCAGTGCCCAGAAGGGGGACACAGCTGAATATGAATGTGTGGCCAGAAACCTCCTGGGATCCGTGCTGGTCAGGGTCACTCTCACTGTCCGAGGTGAGTAAGACAAAAGAAGAAAGCTAAAACAAGCACTCATCGAAACTGACCAAATGGCTAGATATGTTATGTTAACATGCATCCATTTGTTTTCCAGTTCATGGCGGCTACTCAGAGTGGGCAGAGTGGGGTCCTTGCAGTGTGTCCTGTGGTGTCGGGTCCCAGAGGAGGCTGAGACAGTGTAACAATCCTGTACCTGCCAATGGGGGGCGCCACTGTGCAGGATCAGACTCAGAGACACGTAGTTGTCAGGGAAAGCCCTGTCCAGGTGAGTGTGCTTTAAAATATCAGGTGACTCAACCTCAGTGTTTGTAAAGAAGATAAGTTGTTATGACAAAATCTTTGGGATACCTTTTTACCTCTACAGTGGATGGTAACTGGTCAGAGTGGTCTGTCTGGGAGGAGTGTTCTCGTACTTGTGGTCAAGGCAATAGAACCAGGGTTCGGACCTGCAGCAACCCTCTAGCACAGCATGGAGGCAGGCCCTGTGAGGGGAAGGCAGTGGAGGTCATCATGTGCAGTGTCAGACCTTGTCCAGGTGAGTGACCAAATATGTTTTCTGTAAATGTGGCAAAAGACTGTCAGCTGTTTGAAATGGTGGCATTAGAGGTGCACCTGACAGGAATGTGTGTCTAATCTAAACACTATTCAGTGCTGTTTATTTCAACTGTGTAACTGCATATTAGAAATTGCCTATTTACCACCAACAGGCTAAACCCAGATTTACCTTGATTTTCTCAGGGCCACAATAAAAGCTTCCATTATGCAGAATTATGGGCCTAAACAGTGGCAGAAGAACTATTCACATCCTTAACTCAAGTATAAGTTGCAGCATCACAGTGAAAGAAAAAGTCATTGTTTTTGTAAAAGTACATGAATGTAAGCTGCAAAAATGTACTTAACTTATCAATGGTTTGACCCTTTGAAACCTGGATTGTCAATACGTTCAGAAACCTTTTACAAGCTATTTGACCATTTGAAACCTTAGCAAATTAGTTTGGAAAACATGAAGGAAAAGGCTTTTTTAAATGTTCTATGGGGTCCACAGCTTTTAGCCTTGCAGACCCTCGTCTTTGGAACTCTCCCACAAACCATCCATGGTATTGACTCTCCTGACTTTTGAATCCCACTTCAAAATACACCTTTTTAGACTTGCCTATTCTGTGTGACCATTGTTGTTTACCTTTTACTTATCGTTAGCTTTTTACTGTATATTGTTTTACTTATGTCCTGATATTTTGTTGTTTTATTATTGTAGTATGTGTAGGGTGTCCTTGAGTTACCCGAAAGCTGCCCAAATAAATAAAATGTACTATTATATACTATTATTAACTTGTAACTATAGCTTTCAAAAAAATGTAGCGGGGTAAAAAGGACAATATTTTATATATTTTATAAGAAATATTATGGGATAGAAGTATTGTGTAGTATCAAATGGAAATACAAATGTAAAATAAATATGTAAAGTACATCGCAACGTATTGTGCCTAAATATGTGACTATAGGCCTTTATGTATTGACTGTCTGTTTATACTCCTGCAGTGGCCGGTAACTGGGGGTCTTGGCTGCCATGGAGCCCATGCAGTGAGACCTGTGGTAAGGGTATGCAGTCCAGAATCCGTCTGTGCAACAACCCTCCTCCAGCATTTGATGGGCCGCAGTGTGAGGGCACAGACACCCAAACACAAGTTTGCAAAGAGAGACCATGTCCTGGTGAGCGCTCAGGGATTGTTCTTACGATAAAATCAGATAGAAAGAGATTGTAGTTACTGATGCTCCTGCTTCTTCTTGACTTGTGGCCTCCAGTGGATGGGAAATGGTCGTCCTGGGTGACCTGGGGAGCCTGCAGTGTTTCATGTGGAGGCGGAACCAGACAGAGGACACGCCTCTGTGCTAGCCCAGCGCCTCAGCATGGTGGGAGGCAGTGTGAAGGCAATGACGTGCACATTGACTTCTGTAACAGTGACCCATGCCCTGGTGAGCCATACCAAAAACATAAAATCTCTATATCTGTATATCGGTGAAAATGTCTTGTGATTCTTGGTTTCTCTCCAGTAATGCATCTGCTCTTTTGGCTTATCTCTATTACTTTTGTGTCTTTGATATTTGACTTTCTTTGACTCAGTCAGTGGTAACTGGGGTCCGTGGAGTAGCTGGGGCAGCTGCAGCAAGTCATGTAACGGAGGTCAGATGAGGCGCCACAGGACATGTGACAACCCCAGACCTGCTAATGGCGGGAGAGCATGCGCAGGTGCAGATACACAGATACAGAGATGCGGCACAACCAACTGTCCTGGTGAGTCAGCATGCTTAAAACTGTGAGGGGACTGTGTATTTAGACTAAACTGCCCCTAAAACTCTGATAATGAGGTGATTAAAATGCCCCGCCATGTGTCTGTTTTTTGGTGATTTATGTGTCATTGTATGTTTTGGGGTTATGTTTGCAGTTGATGGTAACTGGGGTTCATGGCAGCCGTGGGGAGAATGTTCCGCTTCCTGTGGAGGTGGAGAGAGGACACGTGTCCGTCTTTGTAACACTCCGTCTCCTGTCAATGGTGGTCGGCCGTGTCCTGGAGACTCCTCTCAGCTGTCCAGGTGTAACGCTCAGGCCTGCCCAGGTGAGACATTTTTGGAAATATATGTTGTATGTTGTGTGTGGTTGAGCTCAGCTCTTGAAGCATTCTTAACCCTTTGGCCCCTGGGAAAACATCATTTTTTTGTGCTGTGTTTACATGCATTTAAACCTCTGAAACATAAGAAATTAGATTTGATTTCCTGTGAAAACATGGCTAAAAAGGCAAGAGATGTCCCACAAGCTACAATATATTAGAAGAATTAATAAAAGAAAATGACCTCAAAATTTGTTTTTAAAAAGAAAGAGAGAGTGAGAGAAATATTATAAGTAGATAAAAATATATTGAAAAAAAAAAAATCCAAAAAAATGTCCAGAAAATGACATATTGTTGTTATTATTATTATTATTATTATATAATTATTTCTTACTTTAGTTTTTGTTTTTACCTTTTTTTTTTTAAATATATTTTTTTCTCTTCTTTTTTTTGCTAAACTTCTGGTCATTTTAAAATGAATTTAAATTTAACTTGAAACTGCGTTGCATGTTTTAGGAAGAATTCAATTTGCCCTGGTTTAAAACGTTTCAAATAACCTTCTCTCTGTTTTCAGGTGGGCCACAGACAGCACGAGGAAGCATCATCGGGAACATCAATGATATTGAGTTTGGCATCGCTATCCTCAATTCTACTATCACAGACAGCAAGTCTGACAGCAAAATCATTAAGGCCACTATTACTAATGTGCCAAGGGCATTAGGTCAGTTTACTAGCCATTTAATATGTCTAACTGTTTTGCTGTGATTTGCAGGAAATAAGACCTGCGTCTATACAACCATTACACCTAAGCTCTCTTGAACCTTATCAATAATTATATTAAATGAAATACATTGTCCTTCTGCCTTTGCCTTCAAGGTCCTGCAATGAGAAAGCTCATCTCAATCTTGAATCCTGTCTACTGGACCACTGCACAGGAAGTAGGAGAAGCTGTGAACGGCTACACACTAACAGGAGGCATCTTCAGGCGAGAGACACAGGTGGAGTTTGCCACAGGTAAGACTGAACAGGCCTTTGTGTGTCTGTACAATGTGAGCTATTAATATTGTGGGCTCAATCTGGTGCTTGTTGTGGACTGATGATTCTGGGTGTGAATAATGCCAGTAGTGTGAAACCTAAGAGATGTCTTTGGTCTAACTGGATCTTGGTAGGTGAGATCCTGAGGATGACCCACATTGCCAGAGGCCTGGACTCTGATGGAGCGTTGTTATTGGACATCGTAGTGAATGGACACATCCTGCAGCTGCCCTCACACGCTGACATCAGCATCAAGGTAAATAAAGAAGCATATGCAGACTTTGTGGTTTATTGGTAGGTAGATTTATTGCTTAAACCAGACTGCATTTTGTATAAAATCAGGGAAAACAGTGAAAAAAAAAAAAAAAACTTCATAAAACTAACAAGTGATGAACTTTGAGTTCCATTTTATCCAGTTTACTACAACTCACATATATATTACAGTACTGCAAATAACTTTATAACAGCATTCGTGCATGGTGGTTTAGTTGCTTGAAGTACTTGAATTTGACACCAAATGTAGGTGCTGAAATACCTTGAACTCAGACATTTTTTAACTTGGTCCTTGAAAAAGCACTTGAACAAAATTGAGAGAACAGAGTGATAAATGATTTAATGAAACATATTAGATATATTTTTTAAAACCATAAAAAAGCAGAGAATGGCCATGATTGCCATTATTTTATAGTGCTGTATTAGCGATATGATCTTTGAGCGATAATGGGTTGGTAGAAACCAGTTAATACTTGGCGCAAGGATGTTTCACTAGCCTGAAAAACACCCACACTGGAGCAGCGCCATCCATTAACACGGGGTTCCAACTGTAATTTGGCCGTAAATAAGCAGCCATGTGACAGATAGTGGATGCTGGAGGGAATTTGCACAATTCTCTTGCAACAGATGTTTGTGAAGAAAACAATTTTATCCTTAGAAATGAGTGCTTGAAAAAGTACTTAAAAGTCCTTGAATTTGACTTGTCTGTACAACTCCTGTTATAATCAATGCAATATTTTGTGGCGCTCAGCGACAACACGTTACTTTTAAAGCGGCCATACATGCACACTTTGTTTGACACAGGACTACACTGAGGATTACATCCAGACAGGCCCGGGCCAGCTCTACGCTCTGTCCACCCGGATGTTCAGCATCGACAGGGAAAGTGTACCCTATTCCTGGAACCACACCATCTCCTACGACCCGTCCAAGGGCAAGATGCCTTACCTTGTAGAGATGCTGCACGCCACCGCCATCAGCGCCCTCTACCACCCCCTGGAGGAGATGTTGGAGTTTAGCATCCAAGCTAGTATAGCCAAGGGTAAGTCTAAGGACTGAATATAGGAGTAATATTTTGATCATGGGAAAGGCATAGACTAAATAAGGCCACTAGCGTAATATTATTCTGTGCATTTTCTGTTGTTGACTTGTCCATTCAAACTTTTACAACTGATCTTTGTTTTGTTTTGTTGTTGTCAAATGTCATTAAAATTTAATGATGACTTGTTCACATGAATCCAGGGGATCGCAGTAACCAGTGTCCTCAGGGATTCACTTTAGTGTCCGCTGGGCCCTACTGTGCAGGTAATGTGTACATCAACATTTTATAATGTTCCTAACTCCATTAGTATCAGTCAAACAGCACAGCAGTCAAGCTGCGTCCACAGCTAGTTTATAATGGTGATGTGTTAAGTTTAAAATTGGTTGAAAAGTTCCTTTTAAAGACACAGCATATTTTAAAGCACCTTTGCGTGCTTCAGCACCCCATCCAAACATACATAGCAGCAGAACATTCTCATTGTGTGCTTAAATCTGTTTTGTTTGTTGCCATCTTGTTGGTAAAGTATTCATTTTTTGTTGCAGATGAGAACGAGTGTGAGGTCGGGAATCCCTGTTCTCATGCCTGCCACAATGTCATGGGCACATACTACTGCTCTTGTCCCCGAGGCCTCACCATCTCAGCTGACGGCAGGACCTGTCAGGGTATACAACTCTTTTCTGAATCAGTGCTGTTTGCATTATTATTACACTAACACGTCATTGTTTTAATAATTAAAATGCTCTTCATAGACATTGATGAGTGTTCACTGGATGAGAAGTTGTGCCATGATGGACTGGACTGTGAGAACACCATCGGCGCTTACCGATGTGTCATGCGCTGTGGGCGTGGCTTCAGGAGAACAGCTGATGGTCTCAGCTGCATAGGTACATCAACAAGCTTTATTGATAAACTTAGTGGTTGTTGTGAGTTTTTTGTGGTATGAAATGTTTTACAATTTTCCTCTTTGTTGCTCAGATGTTAATGAGTGTCAGGAATCCAATCCGTGTAATCAGCACTGCCTAAACACGATTGGAAGCTACCGATGCGCCTGCGAGCCAGGCTTTCAACTCAGGAATCGACGCTGTATAGGTGAGACGGACACACCTCTCTGTATAATGCTTTATCTGTATGATTTATTGTAAACGTTTTTTAATATAATGTCACTGTTTGAACCAGTCAGTACAATTTCCTTGAAGAAACTGGATTTGACCTCTTCTCTCTCCGATCACCACAGATATAAACGAGTGCAGGCAGAGGGTTTGTCGATCAGATCAGCAGTGTAAAAACACACGGGGTGGTTACACTTGTATTGACCTTTGCCCCAGTGGTATGACCAAAGGTGGCAATGGGACATGTGTAGGTAAGTATTCAGCAGCACACAGTTTTTCTTGTCTACAAGGGATACAGAAGTAAATCATGGTGCAAACCTAAAATCACTTAGAGTCTGTGCTTGAAAGGGACAGGTCATCCCCAAATCCAGTACACATATTTTTCCTCTTACCTTTAGTGCTATTAATCAGTCTAGATTTTTTGGTGTGACTTGCTGAGTGTTGGAGATATTGGCCGTAGAGATGTCTGCCTTCTCCCAATGTAATGAAACTAGATAGCTCTTGGCTTGTGGTGCTCCAAGCGCCAAGTGCTGTCTAGTTGCATTATATTGAGAGAAGGCAGATATCTCCAACACATGGTAACTCATGCAAAAATTATCTGCATAAAAAGCACTACAGGTAAAAGGAAAAATATGCATTTTGGATTTTGGGGTAAACTGTCCTCTTAAAGCACAGACTGTAAGTGATTTTAGGTTTTCACCATGATTTACATCTGTATCCTTTGTGCTGTAGACATCGATGAGTGCAGAGATGGCACTCATCAATGCAGATACAATCAGATCTGTGAGAATACCAGAGGCAGCTACCACTGCACATGTCCCCGTGGCTACAGATCTCAAGGAGTGGGACGGCCTTGTCTCGGTACGTACATTTACCTTTATGTTACTCACAAACATAACAAAACATAAAATCCAATATTCGGTAACATTCAAAGGGCTGCATTTGTATTGATCAGACAGGTGATACTTGCAAGAATGTAATTCTGTTAAGCTGAAGATATTTACCAAAGCATACAGCATGTTATAAACTTATAAAATTAAAATTATATAAAGTGATTAATTTTAAAATGTGAAAATTTTTGCACTGCTCTTCCCTAACGCTTACCATCAGCTTGCTTGCTTCTGCCAGCATAATTCTGTCTCTCTGTCAGTGACTCACTCCTGCTGAAAGTCTGAAATAACTCTGCTGTCAACTGCAACGTAGCTCAGTCATTACATTCTGCCATTTCTTGCCTACATCTCAATAATGCTGCAGTCAAAACCGCTGACTAACTTATAACATTAAAAACCTTGCAAAGATTCAATGCATGCTATCAGGCCCTCTAAAGCTCTATGTAGATGATACGTCTTTTTACCGACACTTTCAGATAGGAGAGAGAGGGGTAGAAATGGACTACAGAGGAAGGGACACTGCAAAAAATGTCTCCTTTGACACATCAACCATAAAAAGACCAGCACCAGGACATCACAGCTCTGTCTGTCACTCTCTTTCCTTTCACCCTCTTCCAATTTTCAACCTGTTTCCTTCATGTTTGGATCTGGCTATTTCCTGGAGTTGCTTTGTAATGGCATCCACTCACTCTTCCCCTCATGACATCATTAACATTGTACGCTGATGTCTGTCTTTGTTAAATATTTATTAGGCATGAATTGGATTTTGTGCCTGATGTCCAATATTCATTATATTTCATTTCATTTCTTCAGATAAAATGTTCAGAATTAAATTTGAAGTTATCTTCAAAGAATTACTTTAATTTGATATGGGAGAGGATAATATCAGTCTCTCATTCAAATTAGACAAATGTATTAATAGTCTCAATACATTTCTGTCTTAGGGACATGAAAATGTATTGTTGTACAGTGGGGTAATTGACATATACCCTTTGTCCCCCCCTCATTTTCATCCCCCTCTTCTATTTTCATGGTCTGCACCACCTCATTTCTTTTTTATCCCTCTAAATATCACCTTTTTCTGTTACTTTGCACCTTTTTCCCTTCCTTTTCTTTCACCCTGTGCTCTTATCTGTTCCCGCTGCTGGTCTGTCTTTGTGCTGAGGGCAGACATAAATGAATGTGAGCGGCTTCCGCAGCCCTGTGCCCACCAGTGCATCAACACGCCTGGCAGCTACAAGTGCATCTGTCCGCCAGGGCGCCACCTGCTGGGGGATGGCAAATCCTGCGCTGGTCTGGAGCGTCTGCCCAGCTATGAAAGTTACTCATTTGGCTACCAAACGTCACAATCCTCTCCTGAGCGCAACTCCTACCAGCGACTATACCACAACTTGGCCTCTCAGAGCTACCACTCCTACGCAGCCGCCACACGGAGGCGCAGCAGGAGCCAGAGCCGCAGAGAGACTCGCATACACTCCTCACAGCAGGGCGTCCTCGCGTGTCCGCAGGGGTTTGAGTCCAGGGTTGGCTCCTGCTTAGGTAACAATAGAGGACAGGCAGGGTTGAGATGAGGGAGAAGATGAAAGTTGGTGGTAGCTTTTTGCTTTGCTGCTTGCTGCGAGCTTTAAAAATGTGTCCTGATGCATCATTCGTGTTCTTTGATTTTCTCGATATCACTCTGTGGCTGTTTGTGTCTTTTTTTATGACACAGACATCAATGAGTGTGAGGTGAGGGACGCCTGTCAGCACGAATGTATGAACACACCAGGGAGCCACAGGTGTCTCTGTCCCACTGGTTACCGCCTCATGACTAATGGCAAGACATGTCAAGGTGAGTACCTCCAGCTACATCCTGTTTCCTGGCATCACCGTGATTTCATTTTATTAGAGCATGTACTAACAACAAGCTGTTTGCTTTATCTACAGATATAGACGAGTGCCTGGAGCAGAACATTCAGTGTGGAGCGAACCAGATGTGCTTTAATATGAGAGGAAGTTACCAGTGTATTGACACTCCCTGTCCTCCAAACTACCAGAGGGATCCAGCCACAGGGTAAATACTCACTGAAATACATTCAGTTAGGATTATCCCTTTTAATGACGAAGACAAAAATTTAGCTTTAACTTATCATTAAAAAGTAAATGTTGATTGCACAGTGTAATTATTATAGAATAATGATGTCATCTGCACTTGTTCTCTATAAGCCTCACTGACACTATGCCAATCTGTCTGCCACCCGGTACCATCTCTCTCAGAAGAATTAAGACACAATTTATTACCCAGTAGCTCTATCCAGTTACCAAAGATTATCAGTGAAATTTCTTTGCAGTCACTATCACCAGCATAACAAATGGCAGACAGCGGAACAGCCGAATTAACTGTAGACACTGTAGTAGTTGCTAGCTCTGAGGAAATCTGAAAGCATTAGAGTTGTCTTTGTGACAGCGACACCAAATTAAAAGCACTTGGAAATGTTGAAAAAGTGTTCCACTTTAAAGAGATACAACAATACCACAAATTAAAATATAACTTGTTCAGTCTAGGGTATTTGCAATTTCGAAGCAGTTTGGATTTTGGGAACATTTTAAACCTTAACTAAGGGGGCACTTTATTGAAAAACTTTTTTTTATGCAAATGGGGCTCATACTATTGCTGCCACTGCAGCACAATGGAAAATGACGCTCAATGAAAACAGTTCACTGCCAGTAAAAATGTGTTTTTGTCACCACAGTCTCTTGCAGCTATTCACAGTGCTATGACGTTATTCCCACCACTCAGTCGCCATGTCTGTATGCTCGGCTGCCTGTCCCAACAGTAGAGACTGAGCTCTGGTGGCATGTACTGTGCACTACATACAATACATACCAAAGGGCATCTCAGCACCAGTTCATTATAAAGAGGAGTGTCTGTATTTTTGATGTTATTGAAAATCATACCTCCAATATTTGTATATACCTTGCTATACTGTAATAGCGTGATACCACCCAAGTTTAGCCATACATGGAATGTACTTACTTACTGTACTTAAGTACAAATTTGAGGTACTTGTACTTTATTTGAGTGTTTTCTTTTCATGCCACTTCAAACTTTTACTCCACTGAATTTCAGGGGAAAATACTGTGCTTTTTACTTCACTAAATTTATCTGACAACTTTAGTTACTGTAAAAAGTAAGATTTTTTACAAAGTTATTTTTGTTTGTTTTTTGAGGTTTAGGGTTTTCTTGTTGTTTTTTTTAAGATTTGTCTGCAGTGGTTACTTTTACTTTTAATACTTTAAACGATAAAGCACTCTGGCTTTGTATCTTAGACAATATATTTGTTATTTGCATGCTTTCTCACAGTAAAGTGAAATTCGCTGTCTATGTTGTATTTAGGTTTTGCCTGAAGAACTGCCCACCAAACGACCTGGAGTGTGCACTGAGTCCTTACGCCCTGGAGTACAAGCTGCTGTCTCTTCCCTTTGGCATCGCAGCCAACCAGGACCTCATCAGACTTGTGGCCTACACGCAGGACGGAGTGATGCACCCCAGGACCAGCTTCTTAGTAGTGGACGAGGATGTCACGTTACCTTTTGCCCTGCGGGACGAGAACCTGAAGGGAGTGCTGTACACCACGCTGGCGCTACGAGAACCCCGCACGTACCGCATGAAGGTCCGTGCCCTCTCTTACAGCGAAGATGGAGGCATCGAGTACCAGACGACCTTCATCGTCTATATCGCCGTCTCTGCCTACCCCTACTGAGAGCACTTTAAAAGACGCGAGACAAAGGTGCAGTGATGAATTTGCCTCCTGTGTGGTTTTTTGAAAAAGTAACCACATAGCTAAACAAACTGAAAAAGACTTTGTGTTCAGAGTGAGAGAAGCCAGTAAGCACAAACAGCCCTGAAGACGAAGGGATACAATACAGGCCACTGCAGGTGAGCAGGTGGCCGGGATGAAACTGGCTAATTATTGGCTCGAATCCCCGGAATCGTCACCTCAGTCTGTCAGGACTTTTTCAGTGAAATGTTTGATATTTTTCCCTGTTATTTCCCCCCGACCCTTCAGATTTATTTATAAGATCAACAAGATTTTGCTCCTCAGAGCCGAAGCATTGACCCCCAGCTCAGAAAGTAGGCTTCAACCCTACTCAAGAAATCCTAGCTAGCCTTTTATTTACGTCTACCTATTATTAACTTATTGGGAAGTGCTTGAATGAGAAAAATGGGCGGTTCCCACCTTTGTTTAGCCCTCGTGTCATTAGTAAATAAGTGGAGTTGTGACTGCTCAGATATGGTGCTCATTTTGGCGAAAAGAAAACTTGACTGTCACATATTCTGCATCCTCAGGTAGCGGCCTATCATACACACAAGTGCATCAAACAGACACCCTATCTAAACATTACACTGATTACATCATCAATGTGCCATATACTGCTCCATCCTACAGTTGATGCCAAGATGTATTTTATTTTTTTGACTTTGTACATATGTTTTTTTCTCATAATGTATTGCCATACTGTACTTACTGTATCCATTTTGTAATAAAAATGTAATAAATGAATATAGACTGAAATTAAGCATAATGTTTGTCTGCAGCATAACCGAAACAGATCCTTCTTCAGCATGTCACATCTTTCAAAAAGGCAAAATTAATCAAGCTCAAATGATCACATGATTAATCTCATATAAGCTCCAGAAGAGCAAATGTGTTATATTGTTATTTATTTTAATCCTTCAATTATTTCTGCAAAAGCAGGTTGAGGGTTTCTGCATTTGCTACCATGGTGCACAAAGAAGGGAAATAAACAAATTCTAATTGTAATTTGTAAACCCAAATTTTATTTGTGTAAATTTCTTAATATCTCCAGTAGCAATTGACATGTTGAATCAACAACAACCTTACGCAAATCAGCTTAAATAGAAACAAAAAACTGGTAGAGGAGTTACAATTAAAGAAATCTCAAGGAGATTTTAGTACAATAATTCAGAGTATGAATATGTATGGAGTTTGACTGCAAACAAAATAATGTTGTAACCTTGTTGTTTGCTGCCCTGATGAGCAAAAGAAATAAAGAAAAGCAATATTCTTGCTTCAGCAAACCAATTATGTACCATTACCAACGGTATTTTATACTATCTTCTCTTAAAATATGTCTTACATTTATGCTCACCTCTGTCTAGGTCGGCAGACATTAAGGATCTGCTTTCCGAAGTTTGCAAGTTAAAGTGAGGGATTTTATTTACATTTTTAACTTGCAGATCTTTCAGTGAGGATTCCCCTTCACTTTTTTTGAAGTTCCAGTTTCCATTCATCAATCATACTTTATGCCTCATACCTCAAGCAAAAACAGGCATGTAAATTACTTTTTACTAATTTTTGCACTTCTATTTTTTAAAAAAAAAAGGAAAAAAACTTTACTATCACACTGACAGAAGTATTTTGAGTATTTGCTGTGACTGAGGTGCCTCCCATTTGTCCTGATCATCTTGGGATGTTTCGACACTTTGATTGGGGTCCACCTGTGCTCACTTTAGTTGATTGGACCTGATGTTGAAAAGCACACACCTGTCTGTAAACTGTAAGGTCTCACAGTTGACAAAAGCCAAACCACGAGGTGGAGGGAGCTGACTGCTGAGCTCAGAGACAGGATTGTTTTTAGGGACAAATTTGGGGAAGACTACCTGAAAAATTTCTGCAAAACAGGTTCCAAAGAGCACAGTGGCCTCCATATTTCTTAAATGGCAAAACCTTGGAATAACCTGGACTTTTACAGGAGCTGGGCACCCTTCCAAGACTCAGCAATCGGGGAGGACGGCCTTAATAAGACGGATGACAAACAAGAACCTGAAGGTGACTCTGTGCCCCGGAGATCCTGTGTGGAAACCAGAGAAACTTCCAGATGGACAGTCACCGTTGAATACTTCCTGAATGCACTGTAAGTCCAACATTTCAGTTTTATCATTGATACAGACCCTGTATTGTTTTCACCACACATGGTGGGCCTAATGCAAGAAATGATGTACAAACAAATTTTCTCTTATTTTTGTTTGCATCCACGATTTGTTCCTATTTTGAAGGTACCCATTGATTTTTGGGATCCAACAATGTTTTCCTATTTTTGCTCTTTTCCTAGGTAAGAGAAAATTTTACCAAGATTAGACAAAAACGTCTAATTTTCACGAACCACAGATTGTTGCCTTAGCACAAGAAAAAAAAATCAGTTTTACATTTGAATTATTTTTTTTTTTTTTACAAATGCATTCATATTTAATCAAATTTAGATGATGTTTTAGAGTAATTAAAATAAGTGGAAGTTTAATCTGAAGGGCTAAAGATCCGCATGACTTTAAATTCAGTAACTGTGCGTCCCTCTGCTGACCAGAGCTCCATCTTCTCATATATACTGTATTTATGAGAACTGCTGCTTTTCTGTTTTTTTTAAATATTTTAATTTATTTAATGTATTTAAACCTTTTTGCATTCATACTTTAACTTTTAATGCTTCAATGCATTTCACTGAAATCCCATTTTCTTTATGTTTATTTAACAGTTTGCTTCATCATTGAGCACACCGGGTCAGAGCAAATTTGGATGGTTATGAATATTTGGTGCATCTGGAGTGACTTCTCTCTTTTTTTTTTTTTAACCAGAAAATTAAGAAAAAATATAAGAGACGTCTGAGAGAATGTTAATGCATGCGGCCCATTGTGTGCATGTGAAACATCATCAAGAGTCATGACAAAGTTATGATCAGCATTCATACCTTTATTTTTTTGTCAAAAAAGCACAAACATAAAAAAGGAATATCGAGTAAGGCAGTTTGTACATCAGTTTGGTATGCTCCCTCGTCTTCCCGCCTTCAGCCAGAAGAGCATCTCTGACTAGAAATACATGAAGCATAAGAAGAAATCAAGTGTTCTCCTTTGTGTTTTCATGTAAAACTAGACATTACTGCATCAGAAAAAGGAATCTAATGTCTGGATGCATCATCACTGATGACAGTATTCAAACATGTTAACCCATGTCTAAATATCAACTGGTGAATAAAACACAGCTGTGACGTGTGTTTTATAAAAAGCAAATATCTATTGAGGAATTCTTGAGTTTGATTGGAAATGAGCAGGAACAAAACATGCTGGAACTGAATTCCCCTGATCACTACATAGTATTTTCAACACCGCAACTTTGTGAACCATAACACACTTTGCTTTTATATTCATTTATACTGTTTAAAGTTACAACTCCACCACTTTGTGTTAAAGATTCTTCTCTAATACACGGGGGCAACAAAACCATCAATGTGAGCTACAATATTTCCATAAAAGCAAAATAAATTGTTTGGCAACAGACGTTATCTACCTGATAAGGCAGATAAAACACTTCCAGTTTTCCTCCTCATGTCATAAAATGTGTGGAAATTAAAAGCATATGTGATAGTAACAATAACAGTAAAACTTCCTACTGCCAGACATGAGTGGAGGATTTGCTGAAATGTGTGGAAATTTAAACCCAAATTCAAAACAGAAGAGATGCATAACATGTAGAAAAGACAGGTATGAAATGCTTGAGAAAATATTCTCAAAAGTGGGATCATGCAAATTTTTTTCTTTATCACAAACTTTCCATTTTTCAGGGACAAAATATTCATAACCTTAGTCTCTCCTAAACACCGACATTATCAAACCTTAGGAGCATTTTTTTTAAATTTCCATCATGAAGGGATTTAGCCTTGTGGCAAAAACAATCGCTATAAAAAAGAGGAAATGTTTAATCCTATATTATTTTTCAGTTAAATACAAAAAAAAATTCTCAGACAGGACCCTCAGGGTGTCACTTTCCTGAAAGTACAGGAAAACATGCAGCTCCTATAAACAGAACCAGCAGAGCCACATGACGCCCTGCACAGAGGGTGCATCAGACACATGAGGGATGTGAGGAACAATAAAATGGGATTAAAAAGAGTGGTGGTGGAGATGCATCGTGGGTAATAATCCGTAACTGGGGTAGCAGGCGGACTGAAAGCATGGATGACACCAACCCCCTCCTCCTCCTCTCTCCTCCCGCTCCACAGGCTAAATAGCGACCCCCGTGAGCAAATCCACCACCCTCCATCTGTGACTGTGCTTTTCAAGAGCCTCCCACTGCTGCAGTGTGACAGGCAGAGGCAATGAGAGGATTTACTGACAGAGAATCGGCTTTTATTCCATCAGGAAGTCTCAGCTGAAGAGAGAACACAAGAGAACGATGGCAAAACAAACAGCGAGAGAGTTTTTCCTGAGAGAAGCAAAGCTGAAACCTTCTGTGTGTTTGAGGAAGTCAGTCATTTAAGAATATATGAGTCATGCCTGTGATTTGAGCGCAGACGTGTTTGTGTGAGTGTGTAGACACAGCAGTGGTTCCCAACCTTTTTGGCCTGTGCTGTGACCGATACGCGAGGTAAAATGATCCAATAATGCATGAGAAAAAAAAAGCAAAAGTCTAGAGCAAAGTCTCAACAAACAGAATTTTGCGTAGTAGAAATGTGTTCTTTCTAAGATTTATGCCCTCTTGGTTGGGAATCACTGGTGTGCGCACTGAACACACACACACACACACACTACAGGAATGACATGGAGACAGTGACAATACTGTAAACAGATCAGGGAAGCAGCGCAGATGGGATGCAAAGTTATCTATAGCACCCTGTGAGGAACACAATGCAGTCAGATCATGAATGGGAAGAAAAGACTTTTTTTAACCTAATGTGACCCAGATTTGATTTTCAGTCTAGCCTTGAACGCAGCAGGATCACACTGGGTTTAAAAAAATCTGTTTTTCCTTTTGTCCCAATGCCACCTGTTATGATTACATGGGAGCACCCCCCTGTTTCTGTCAGTGATGTGGAGCCAACAGATCCTCCGCTCTTCTTTTAGACCGTCTTCCTCGCTGTTAGTACCCTGACGATGCTGCCCACTCCTCCAGCTGCCAGCGCCTGCAGACACAGGAAGGAGAAATATGGTCAGGCTATTTTCGTTTTGACAAGAGAGTCTCTGTTAAACTCTTATCCTGTTATCTTGTGGCAACATTCGGTCCATCTCAAACTGGCCTTTACAGTCGCAGTGGCTTAAAATGTTCATACCTTATTTCACTGATGACTACTTAATGATCACTATTCATATGTTGCCATTTCTAAAGCATTGTTGCTTTTTTTTCCTATGCTGGAATCAAATCATGAGACTTCTCCCTAAGTTAGAGCGTCCTTCTGTGATCTCGATCATTCGGTGTAACGTGGTCATAAAACTCAGTCTACGCTCTGTTAAGTCAGTCCTTTTCTTGTCTCCACTTTCAGATTATTATTATTATCAGAAGTTTTTTGTCTTGGCGCAAGAACGTGAGCAAGTCTGGGTTCTCTTGTAATTGGAAAAAGGGAGGAGAAACTGGTGGAGTGGACTAAAGTTGGTGTTCATTCATGAGTATCTGATCCACAAACCAGCATTTGGTTTTGTGAGAAATCATCATTTTTGGAGCAGTTCGCCTCTCATTCCCATGGTCTCCTCAAACTAAAATAGCGCAGCTAACAGCAGAGGCTGGTGGCGAGTCGAAGCAGCCAAATTCAAAAAGTCAAGTTTGTGCTCAAATACAGTTTGTGGATTATACTGATTCCGAATTGAAGAGAATACTGTCGACATGTGACGTCTTTTATTTAGTTTTTCTTTAGTTATGCGTGTTAATGTGTCATAAATCTTAAAGGTAGTTTGGTGTAACATTTTCCACCAGGCACGGGACGGGAAATAATCTCAAAAGGAATCTAGTTGTAGTCTTGAAACTAGAGACCCTGTAAGATCCCCAAACTCTGTAAAATCTTAGTGTGACTAAAAACTCACACTGTCTTTAAATGTGAGAGGGAACAGACTTAAGTCTTTTTATAGTCTTTAAATGTGTGGTGGACAATAGTTTTTCTAGAGGGCATTTAGGAAAAATTCCTTCATCTTCTCCCCCCGTCACGTATGATTGTGTCAGACAACGAGGTGTTAATATTCACCTTTTCATGCCACTGCAGGAGAACCGCGCTGCTGTTTTCTGACGGCCTCTCGAAGCCTTTGTAGATGTACTTCATCAGCAGGTCCACGCCGTTCTTGTCGAGGGACTGCACTCCTTTCTCGATGTCACTGCTCTTAAAAGCGCTGAGCACCTTCAGCACCAAACCCTCAGCACGATCCTGACGGGAAAAAGGGAACGTGAAGGTCAGTGCTGCAGTAGTGTTCAGTTCATTAGAAGAAGGGGTCGACCGATACTGGTTTTTCAGGGCTGATACCGATACAGATTATTAACAGAGACCGACAACTTATATTTGGAACCGGTACGCATTTACTATAAAAATTGAAATCTTTCTGTCAACATTAAGAATCTGAAACATAACAAACTCTAATTAATAATAACCAAAACTGAAACTTTCAAACATCATCTCCACAAAAGCAAACTTTTTTTCTATAAAGTCAAGTGAAAATTAAAATTTAAAAAATCAGCAAACGTCAGCTACACCTAAACAAAATCTGTTCCAATATGATACTTTACTAATTCAAGAGTCAACAAGCCTATCAAGTTATTCATTAGAAAAACAATGATGTAGCAAATACTTCAAACACTACAGATCAAGAAAAACAAACCCACCTTGGCGTTCTGGTTCTTGGTGTTGATTGGCGGGTTCTTCAGGACTGCCTGTAAAGCCTCCATGAGATTTCCTGTGCAGATAAGGTGAAGGATGCAACACAGTACAGAAGAGAGCAACCTCCCAATTACAGTAATGGATACACGCCCAAATATGATACATAAGTCAAGTGTTGAGCCATCACAATTCTTTAATAACGAATATTAGCCCCTAAAAACAACCCAGTGGTGGTTTTCTGTATGTACAGAATAGTATTGTGATATTTTTATGTGGCAATACTGTATTGATGAAGGATCTCGAATACCGATTTTTTTCATTACTTAAACTATTAATATTGCAAATACAAATGAAATGTTTAGTAGCCTCCTACAATAAAGAAATCAATAGTTTTTTTTAGTGCACTAGATACAATTTGTGGCAATAAAAATGATTGAAGTGAGCTAAACAGAGATAAACTAAAAACTAGATATTTAAAAAAACAGATGTTGACAAAGTTTTCATTGGCTGACATAATTAGCAACTGAAAAAAGGTAATAAATCACAGTGAATCTCAACATGTTATCTCAATGCGCTGCATATTACAACACGTTTTAAATTGCAATAACTGCAATAACATGAAGGCAGTGTGGTTTGCATGTTCATATTTGGAGTATTGTTACTGTCAGACTTGAAATAGTGTGAAACTTTCATTTGACCTCGCTGTAACATGACGTGGGAGCTAACTGTCTTATTCAATGAGGAAGTGCTGCACTCTCGTGCCTTATAAGGTCTCTAAGACTGAAACTGCTGGCTGCAGACTTCACAGAAGCCCTTCAGAAACACTCACACCCAAAAATAAAACTGCTGATTTAAAGAGAAACGCATTTTAACGCATGAGCCAAACCTCCTGCAAATCTGATCTTACTAAGCTAACCCGCAGAAACACGACGAAGTTGCACAATGAAGACTCAGCGGTTACTAAAGGCTTTGTAAGACTGAATGGAGGACTTGTAGTGATGTAAATGCAAACTAACCTGCAGTACATGTACATACATTAAAGCCTGTTCTGTCTTGGAGCAGAAATCCCAGGAATGTGACTGCCAGGCAAGTCTGGACAGTGACTGGCCTACTTACAAAACGCCCCATGTAAAGAAAAGAGACAACATACATAAAAGAGGAAATATGCAGATAAATCGCAGGTGCAGAAACACGCAGCTTGTCAGCGGTGGCTGATTTTCGTAGCAGATCGTGTTCATGCTAACAGACCGGCTAGCTAGTCATGTAAAGGATATTGTCTGATGAGGGAGTCCACCTCTGCCTCGTCGGGACCCAGCTGGTTTTCTCCTCCGTCCTCCTCGTCCACAAATTTGTTCTCGTCGTACTCGTCCACGTCCACTCGCCTGAAGCGCGCGGACACGGTGTTTTTCGACATGTCTGTGGCGGATTTTGGAGTCTACTTCTAACCGAAAAGGACGAGAGTTAAAGCTCAAGTCCGGCCTTTTTTTCCACTATGATTTTCTTTGATACGGCTGTCACAGGCAGCTTCCTGACTTCCTCCCTTTTCCTCTGGGTGCTTTTTGCTTCCGCGTACACGACATCGCTCCCTGGTGGGGAGAATGTGACACTGCAGGTCACAGTATTCAATTCCCATATTGGCCGCCAGAGGGCGACAAAATACCACAAATGTAGTTTTCCTAAACATCAACTACAGAGTAGAGAAGGTTCCCTCTGACAGTAAAAAAAAAAAAAAAAAAAAAAAGAAAGAAAATCACGCAAGAAAAAAAAAACTAAGACAAAAAGTAGTGCAGGTTAAAATATATGGATAAAATATAACATATACAAAATAAAATATGGTAATTACAAATCACACTGAACAAGAATGTGGTAAATGCTTGTGCAAAATATCCATTAAATTGAACGCCATGACAGGTTCCAACAATTTTTTTGGCAGAGCACCAAAAACACTCTGTGAAGCTTTCTACATATAAAAAGTCACAACATTTCCAGTTAGCCTGTGTCTTCATTTAACTACTGAGGTAGGCTATATTTTCTATAAATTTTATCTCCATACATTGTGGTCTGAATGTTGTTTCAGAGACTCCTGCATGCTGTTCAGTATGTACAAAATATTGATGAATCCCTTTTTACTGTCAGTTGATCTAGGTTATGTATAAACATTTTAGTTACAATTTTTTTGTAACTCTTGATTTTGCTCCCTTGTTTTGTTTTGTTGTTATTTTTCCTGACTTGTGCGGGTGTGAAGCCAGTTGAATGTAATGCTAAATTAAGGGAAACAACATTGGAGACAGCTTATCTTAACGAAATGAACATTGAGTTTGTGGGCAACAGCTCTGGTGGACATTCCTGCTGTCTGAATGCCAATGACATGCTTCCTCAAATCTTGTGACATCTGTGGCGTTGTGTTGTGTGATCAAACCGCTCATATTAGAGTGGCCTTTAATAGTGCCCATTATAAGACACACCTGTGTAACAACGATGCTGTTTAATCTGCATCTTGATATGCCACATCTGTCAGGTGGATGGATTATCTTGGAAAAGGAGGGCATGTCTTTAAAAAATTTGCGACCAAAATTTGAGAGAAATACATCAATGAATTCAATTTTCCAATCTTTAACTTAAACCTGTGAAAATGGGTACGAAAGCAGAATTGTAGAGTTGATTTTTTTTTTCTTCCGTATGATGTAATGTTTTTTCAAAACACACATTCAATATCATTTCTAATGCCGCCACTGTGCTCTGACAGAGTGGTGCGCTTCCTATTTATCCATTTAAAAGAGAGAAGGTCACACCAATGTGACTTTCAAAAAGTTTCCTTGATCATTTGTCTGGCAGTAAACAAAATGCAGTGTGTGCAAATGCAGGAATTAAATCCAAATTTGAGGCTGAGGTCTCTGTGTGACTGTGAAATTCTGTTCAGGGTGAAGCTACATTGATTTGTGATTGCATTCATCTGTTTACTGACCTGCATCTCAATTTGGGATTTTCTCTTTGCATTTTTTCTCACTGATGAAGGCTGAATGACCAAAAACATGTATTTCTAAACACATTCATGAATCTAAGTTCTCAGTATTTAAACACAATTTCAAATCGGACATTTAAACAATTCTGTACTCTAACAACAAAAGCAACACCTAAAAGCCTGAAAAATTTTCTTGTTGAATACCAGATCAGATTGCAACCAGTTAAAACTTCTCCAAGCTGGAATTCCTTCAGTGTTCATTGTTCGGGATTTTTATTCAGAGATGAATTATCCAGAGATCTTTCTCTCTAAAATTAAACCGACCATGTTATTAAAACCAGTAAAAAACACTGAATAAAGCCGTTCACATCACAAGTCAGTGCATCTCCAACACTGTTTGTAATATTGGAGATAGGTAGCTCGCTCACCACGTGCTACTGTGTGTGCTCACCTTTTCCTAACGTAAGATCCAAATGTTCAGGAGCTATCACTGCCAAATTAGGCACAGTTTCATTTTACAAATCAGTGTAACTCTGATGTTTGATCACTGTAATTGGGCTTCTTAGTACGGTGGTTGATGTGAAAATGCAAAAATGTTAAAACCTCTATCAAGAACCAGTGTTTTGTTTGTCCATTCTGGGGTACTGTAGAAACATGGCGTTGCAACATGGTGATCTCCATGAATGAGGACCTGGTCCTTATGTAGATATGAAGGGCTTTATATTCAGTTTATGGGTCAAATGTGTCCCAGACCACCTCGGCAAGTGGTTTGAGGGATCGGATCACAATGCGTCTTCATGGCTGTTTATACCTGCATGATCAGATCACCTGAGAGGCATGTTCACTCAAGATCCCTGTCCCAAGAAAAACCTGTGTAAATGGGAAAAAAAGTGTATAAGCAAATATATCATGTTTTGAAGTCTAAATAAATCAAGGTTTAAGGATTTTTTTCCTAAACTAAACAGTGCACACACTCACACACACTGGGATACTGTTATTGTTTGATAAACGACTCAGCTCTCTTAAAATTCACTCCTACGATCGCATGGACCTTTACAGGACACTAACGCAACAGACCCTGTGAGGGAAGCTGCGATTTATCTGCTTGAATTTAAACAAATGGTCTTTACAACTGGTGTGTGTGTGTGTGTGTGTGTGTGTGTGTGTGTGTGTGTGTGTGCTGAGTCACCACAACCACTGACCATTTCACTGCTGCGGCACAAGTATTTATTTCTTTCACTCACTAATGGGTAGACCACCGCGTCAGCTCTGTGATGTCAGTATTTCCCTGCGTCACAAGGTGCATTTCTTTACTTGCTGGAAGTAAGACACACTTTCCATGTTGCTAATGTGCACACTCATCTTAATTTGAATCACAGTAACAATTTGGAATAAGGTCAAACAGACATATCCGCTTGTCAAACTGCAAGACAAATGTATGAAAGTTTTGGCACCCTCCAACATTTTCATGCTCAAATTCAAGTGAGTTCATTTTAAACTCTGGCTGGGAGTCCTGTGATGTTGCCATGGATAACAGGCCCACAGTGTGTGTGTGTGTGTGTGTGTCGACAAGTTGTTCATAACACACAGGCCTTTTCTGGGAAGTTGGAAAAGTCGGACATATCTACATTTCATTGATGCATTTTTTATTGTTGTTGGAACTTGGAACTGGAGTTTTTCATTTCCTTATCTGAGCTGTCTAGACTGCTGGCCTTTTGCCTTAGGAGGAGAAAGAATAACATTAATGCATTTCCCATTACGGACCTCCTATTCCCTCCAACACACGCACGCACGCACTCACACGCACGCATGCACGCACACGCACACACACACACACACACACACACACACACACACACACACACACACACACATACACACGCAAACACACCATATCTGAAATATCTAACTCAGGAACACAGTTAATGTGTTTCAGGAGAGTCAGGAGAGTAAGAAAGTGTTGCTCACTGCACTGGACATGTCAGACCTCCCACACACACATACATTTTTCTCCTGCCCCCTGTAGACTTCTCTAAATAGAAACTCATGCATGAAACGTGTACTTTTCCTTCTTTCTATCTGCCTTCCTTCCACTCCCTTACTCTCATACGCGCACACACACACACACACACGCAAACACACACAACCTTGCGTGCATTGGTCATGAGTGTCCTCATTGTGGGCTTTGAGGATCGCCCCAACCCGTCTGTGCTATGTGAATGACTCAACACATCAAAAGGCAAAGATACAGGCACATACATGACCTTCACGTGAATGTGCAAATTAACAAGTCCTGGAAAGTTTCAATATGGTGGAAACTTTATCCTCCTGCTGTACCGTGTGCTGCACTCTCAGACAGACAGGCACTGCAGAGAAGATGAAACTGGAAAAAAAAAGCCTCTAGGAATCCGTCTGTGTACTCCAAATTTCAAATCTGTAGGGCGACAGGCCAGGTGCTTCCGTGCCAGAGAAGAGGACTTACAGCATAGCAAAGTATCCTAAGCACTTAATTAGTACTTTCATATGAGGGAAATATTGCTCTTGGATAACGATTTAATTGGGGAATGTAATGAATTAGCGGGTGCTGCGTTGGAGCAGGTCTGCAGGCTGGGAGAGACTGTGGGTGGCTTCCTCTCTGGAGGTGAAAGTGGTTTTGGTGTGTTGTTTTTTAGCAACATTCAGCTTGAACTTTAGAGCAGTTGTGTGATTACCATTATGGTGATGCACATGTTTTCAGCATTGAAATGTATTATATAATATTTTATCAGTCATCAAAAGACTCCTGACTCATTATTGGCAAGCTAGAGATGATTTTGGACATAATCCCTGACCAAAATAAATGTTCTTTCTAGTGTCTAAAATTCACCACGTCACAGAAATACATATTTATAAATCCATGTACACAGTTTTTGGTTTTATTTCCACAGATTTTCAGGTGTCCACTTTATAGTCTCACTTACCGTTACAGCTATGTGCCAGTTTTGGTTTTATTTGTGCAGTAGTGGATGGCGGCTCTGAGATTTCTGTCACCTCCCAAATACAGAGGAGGTAAACGAAACACACCATTGAGACAATAGATTAAAATGTTTGCTTGAAACTTGGTAAATAAAACCAAAACTACTTCAATATCACAGGAGGTAACACAAAATGTGTGTGTTTTCGTATTTCGGTTCACCAACCCTTTACAGGGGACCTATGCTCATTTTAAAAATGTATGTTATTTCTATAGTTTAAGACAGTCCTAAAATATTAGTAACACAAACAATTCTCTCCCAAATCCAAAGGCTGGAGTGCTAAAATCAAACTTATGAGGGTAAGAAGTCTCGAGACTCTGGTTTCTGGCTAAGAGAGAGAGAGTAGCTCATGTTCACAAATATTGATTGAACTTTCCTTTCCATGAAAATAACATTTTGGAATTCCTAATTTAGGAAGGGTTCACCTTTAAATTTATACTGTAGCATGTTGAGCAGTTAAAATAAAAAAAATCAATCCCTTTAAAGTTAACACTGTTGGCCTTCAGAGTTCTTGGCTTGCATGATCTGCTGTAATTTTTAATATGTGTGTAACATGATATATTTTGATCTCACACTCAAGAGTTATTATCTATTGATGGTATCTCCCTTTTTTATGATTCTCTGGCCAACTGCCAGGCTGAACTTGTTTGTGTTGGTTAAATTCCCCTGGGAAAGTGATGATAATTGTTTCTTCTGGATGATTTATGTGATCATGTTATACATTTCATTGAATTTCTAATGCCGGGTTGCATGTCAGCAGGCCAAGTCATGTACTCCAGACGTCCGTCTCCCCAGCAACGCTTCCAGACTCCTCCTGGGTGACCAAGAGGAGTTCCCAGGTCACATGAGATATGTAATCCCTCCAGCTTGTTCTGGTTTTCGCTCAAGGCCTTCTACCAGTTGAACGTGCCTAGAATATCTTACTGAACAAAACACGTAAGTAGGCTATCATAAATGTTTGTTTATCACTGAGCTTATTTTCTACAATGATCCAAAATTCAATGGAAAAATCCTATAGGCTTTTTGACGAGGACACCAGGGCAACGCTTACATCAAGATTGGCTGACAGAAAAACATCATTTCCAGGGCACTCTATCATGCAGATCACAAACACCTGAGTGATGACTGTGTCTGTACATTGTTTTTAATATGTAACATTTGATATGAGAACCTTGTGTGGATAAGATATGATCAGATATCTCAAAACTCTGGAAAAATAAAAAACCTGACAAATTATCTTCACGGTTAGACTGTTAGATTAGCGTTTCCCAAACCTCTCCTCGAGTACCACTTGTTTTAGATCTGTTCTTGCTGCAACACAGCTGAATTACATGATCAGGTTCAAGAGTTCATAAGGAGTTCATCATTTGAATCAGCTGTGTGGCAGCAGGGAGAGGTCTAAAACATGCAGGACAAATGAAACGCTAGATTAGAGGTAAGGTTTTGTTTGTTTGTTATTATTAGATTTTGATCATGTTGAATTTAAGAGTGGTTTACATGTGTCCATTTTCTTAAAGATAAATCAAAAGAATACTGGTGATAACTGAAGCAAACATGATGGATCCCAAACTTGCAAAAAGTCAAATTTTTGTGTTTGACCCCACCTGCCTGGTAAACAGTCAGTCTTTCAAAATTCATATTCCCAAATTCTGACAGGTCGAAATAAGACATTATCTGTGTTATTTTCTCTGTAAAGTCGCAGAACACATTAAAAACTATTTTGAGAGGCTGAGTACTCCCCAGGAAAGTGGTCTTTATGTGTGAAATGATAGTATGTAATTCATTAAATCTGAAATGATTCTTGTGTGCTTCAGAGTTAAAATAATCTCAACATGCTCTAAACAGGTATTGTAACTTTCAGGGAGAATTATGTTACCAAAGGAAAAGTATTAGAATATGTTTTTCTTCCAATTAAACTCTTTACGGGCTTTGTGTAAAGGTATTCATCTGTGCATGTTATGAGATAACAGAGGGTCTCATAGTATGTTGGACGGACAGGAAGACAAACATTGAGATTCAGTTACAGTCCAACACAAACTAAAGCCTACATTTTATATAATTTCTGTCCAAATCGTTTGTCCTATACAGACCACTCCTGCCACCCAAATGTTTCATAATATATAAGTCAAACAAAAGGAAACAGACCACGCTAGAACTGCGACCTTGCATATTTTTTTTTATCTGCTGTGTTATTTCAGGAGGGGTCTTCCAAACGAAGGAGGGGTGTCAAATATTTGAACACAAAACATCACATGCAATACTAATTCTCTCTTTTATTATCATCCTTGTTTTACGATGCACATAAACATTATGTATGACATGCTTTGCCAGTTACAGTTAATGATCACAGGAGTATTTATGTACACATCTTGATTCCCAAGAACTGACCATTTAGCATCATACATATTTGTAAACATTGTCAAAGATCAGAAAAATATAATATAACAAAATAATATCAGAAAATAGAATTGCTACAGCTCATGTATGCTTTCTAAATTACCTGAAATAACGAAGAAAAATATCAAATATACGAAAAAAAGGTGTAACATGACAGCTCACAGAGTTCGACAAAATGTCAATTAAAATCACAAATGCTTGTTTTGCTGCACAAAACTTTGATTATAAATTTAAAGCAGTATTTCAACATTTTAGGAAATGTAGGGTATTAGCATTTTTTTGCAAATTAACCTTGATGAAAGGATTGGCATCGCTCTCATGTCTGTCTTGTACATAAAAGAGATACAACTAGTAGACTGTTAACTTCCCTTTGTATAAAAGCAAAAGAGGCAATAGCTAGCCTGGCTGTAAAAAAATCCACCATCTTCTTTTTTAATCTGAAGGAACATTTGAAGTTTTGCACATTTTGAAAAAAAAAAACAAGCTATCTGTATTCCCTCGTTTCCTGAATTTATGCTAAGCTAAGCTAACCAGTCTAATAGTCAGTCTAATATTGTTTTTTTTTTTTTTAGCAGCCTTAAACAAACACTATTTCACATAAGTTCTAGAACTTTCTGAGCTAAAGGTCATGGCTCGACAAAGGGGGCGAGGAGTGAACATTGGTTAGTTACTTTGCTACTTTGGGTCCAGAAATAATAATCCATCCAGTCCACTATTTGACTGGAAACAGAATGGAACAAGTTCACAAATCTGTATGACATCAGACAAGTAGTTACTGGGATGAAAGCCCATTTTCATGGAAGCTGTGGCAGAATGAAAGCTTTATCTTATTATATAAAAACGAATATTGAGCAAGTTTCCTGTTGAGGAAATAAATTGGTATTGAAAAAAAGGGGTAATAAATCACATATATTGCAATATATGCTATCGCAATACATTTAAAATCAGCAAAATATTGTATCGTGATGCTGATGATTCACCCCGAGTGGATATCTTTTGTCTTGACCAATGAATAAATGCTAAATGAGACACTGCATTGAGTTACAGTCATTAAGTCCCCGTCAAATGATTAAATGATCACACCTGAGGAAGAGGACAGCACAAAACCCTGCCTGATGAGGAACCGCCACCCTCAGGTGCAATCACTTCACCCTAACGACAGGCTACATATACTGCCTTCCCCCTTTGCTCCTGTTTGTTCTGACTACAACCATGTTTTGTGTGTGTGTGTGTGTGTGTGTGTGTGTGTGTGTGTGTCTCTGTCTCTCTCTGTCTCTCTCTGTGTGTCTGTGTCTGTCTCAGCCTCAGCTTAAACAACACATACACAGACGAGTAGAGAAGCTTGTAGAACAGAGACTAGTCCTGACATGACGTCATGACTTCGGCTCTCTATGTAACAGACAGTCATGAGAGTGGTGTGAAATAAATGAAAGTAAAATAGAGGAAAACATGACATTGCTGGTGACATGCAAAAACAAGTGATCTGTTCAAAATCCAATAGCTGCAAAGATTTGTGGGTCATGAAACCCTGCAGTAAGACCACAGAATACCATTTTTCTTTTCTCTGTTTCCTCCAAACCAGCGGGGCTGAAACATGAGCATAGACGGGTTGGAGGAGCTTCAGTGTAAAATTCCACTGCTCTGTGTGTAGCCTGTGAGCCCCTGCAGGTATAGGTGTAGTGCGTCAGATTCCAGGCCTCCACTGCTGCAGGTGTAGGTGTAGTGTGTCAAATTCCACTGAGTGCCGCAGAGCGCAACTGCGAGTGGGTCTCCTTATCGCACTCGCCACCTCCACCCAGACTGACCCAAGCTCCACTTTATCATACAGGGGGCATTCAAGACATCCTGTAGTGAGTCAGGTTTGCTGGAGGAGGAAATTGCCTGAGAAAAACAAACTGTTCCTGTATTTGAAAGGCAGCCTGAAGCAACATGATCAGGAAAATAGGGAGACAGACGGAGAGAACAAGCACCGTTTCTATGGCATCAAGTTCTGTTTTTCCAAAATGGTGGCTTTATAAGAGACACGCCCTACATGGGAGCAGGGAGTGCTCCTTCCATGTAGGTGGGTGAGCATCATCAGGATGTTTGAGGTATCCAGAGGGGGTGCACATGGCGTGTTTAGGAGTTGGCATGAAATAAAAGCAGTGGTTACAAGCTCCTCTTCCATGTTTAGACAAACAGGATTACATGTTTAGACGAGCCATCCAATGGAAAAAAAACAAAAACATTGATTTACATGCTCTGTAGTCAATATGGAAATAGATCAGCTAACAAACAGCTACAGATACAGTTAGGGGGAGCAGTCCGCTCACACAGCTCCAAGCTAAATTTAAAAATAATTGCATAAAAAGCGTTAGGAAAGATGCAAACGCAACACAAGCTGAAGCTTAGAGGTGTGCACGTGAATTGGGAATGTTGCAACTGGAGTAGAAAATTCACACGATGTATTTAAAATCTGGTGTGGACATTTCTTTTGCACACGAACAGCTAAGAGATAGCGGAGTTTGGGATTCTCAGTAAATGTAAAAACAAAAGTTGACACACAAACAATCTTCTGTTGTTTGTGATGGAGCCAGGTGTTTGCTGTAATAATCCAGTCACACTGCAGTGTTTAGTAAGTGTCGATTTTCAACATCCAGTCGTTCACAAGGCCAGCAAGCTGTTTGTAGTCAATAAACACCAACAGTTTTCCCAGCGGTCGTGCAAATGAAGCCAGATGAAAATTCTCACTGTGCTGTAAATGAATGCAATCATAAGGCCTTTACCAGTAAACATTGAGGTTCTTTACAAAATTAAAAGTATGATTGGTATACAGAAAAGAGATCAACATGACAGCGTTTTCCAAAAAGAAAATGCTTTCCTTTAAGACTGAGTCTACAAAAGAGAAAAAAAATCGCTAAAGTCCGCTTTATCCAAAGTCTCAGATTAGGCTACTGCTTATCATTTCCTAGGAGGTTCCAGGGTTTTGCCAGAGAATCTCTTTTGACAAACTTTTTTTTCGGGATCGCACTGAGGGAGAATGGGACAGAGCGACATGAGGGGTTCTCCTTCAGGGACACGATGCAGTCCTTTATGGCCTCTTTGATCACCTAAAGGGGACAAATATAGACATTAAATCCCGAATTCCACACTGCATCAATTAATATTGTATCATCAATGAAAAAAAAAATAACATAACCTCAAAAACATTTAGGCAGTTTTTTCAAATATTGTTTACTGTTAGCAGCGGTCTATTGGTTCACTGGTGATTGGGGTTTTCCATACGTGAGTGCTGCTGCCCAACTTTGCTTAAATCTACCGAGTCAAGGCATCTTTAAAAGTCTGAATGACCTGACCCTCCAGTGAATAAAAGAAAAAACACGTTGCATCACATTTCAATCCTTACTCAGCAGGGAAATGACTCACTGATACAGTAAGTGAAAGTCAGTGTGTGAGCAAGACAAAACTTGTACCATCTGGTCTCAGACAGGCTTTTGGGATTAGAAATTTTTAATGTTGCACAATATACTGATATTTGTGTAATGACAACACAAAAATGCAAAACTTCCCAACTGACAACACTGATTTAAAGTGGATTTAAAAAGAATGACTGAGGGCAATAATGCAAATCAGTAAGCTGATGTAACAAAGTCCTGCATCACTTTTTAACCCTCCGATGACCATGAGTCTAACAAACAGCAGACATCACTACTGTTTCCTTTTGTTTGATGTCAGAAACGTTTGCATCCCTCCATGTAAACATTCTTTAGTGAAACCATGCAGACAGCACTGACCTCCAGGTTGTTGAGAGTGTTGAACTCCATGAGGTCATGCAGTCGGGTGAAAGCCTCGTTAGAGTACTGGAAGTTAAAAGTGGAGAATGGTGACTCGGGGTCATCAAAGATGTCAAAATCAGCCAGCTCCTTCTCCATCTCAGTCTCTCTGGGAACACCTGGAAGTAAATTATTATGTGAAAAAGTGAGGAAATAAATCCACAATATCTGATCCACTAGGATTAAAACAGATTTGACTCGGGACAAAAGATATATGTTGAATAAATCTTGGAAACAGCCATTGACAGCACAGTCCTTTAAGGTCTATTTATAAGCTTTGCTGGAGCCTTTGATCACATGATCTTCATCAATTTTCCCCTTTTGCCATAAACTTTTACATGTTCAAAGTTCTATTTTTTCGTAGTACATTTGCGTGTCTCCTACACGTTGGTTTAACGGTTGAGTTTCACAGTTAATTCTTGACATAAGAAACAAAGTGATTTTGTTTTTTAGCTTTTAAGCCAACATGAACACAACATCCATTAAGTGGTTTACAAAAAATTATATTTAAACATCTGCATGAACTCCATGCGCTAGTAAAGTTTTGTGTGTTGAAATACAATAAGCATGCTTAAAAAATTGACATTATTGCTGGTGAAAACAGTATCTACATTAATGATTCTCTGTATTCAAAGCCAGAAACAAGACATGCAACAAAAAGTTGACATTATTGTGGAAAATATGCTGGAAATTAAAATAATAAAAAACAAATATCTTCTTAAATCAAAAGGTTTTTCAGGTACAATATCTGCGTGGCCCAATGATATAAAAATATCATATAATATCATGATATAAAATATCTGAGCAAATTATCAGATAAAAAGATCTATTTACGATCATGGCTTTTTCAAGATCTTTCTATCATTCTCGTAGTATTACTTTGTACACTTATTAACTAATTTTCAGGTCAAGAATGAAATTTCCTGCTCAATATTCAAAACAGCTTGTTCTATTCACATTGACTCATCATGTACTTTTTGAGGAAAAATGTAACATTGATCCCAATTTTGCTTTTATTCAATTAATACATGTCTAAAGACAAAAGAACACATACAAGAAGAAGTGATGGCTTTTAAAAAATGCAAGCATACACTAAAACTAACTCAAAATGGCCTGTCTGACTTCTACAAACGGGAAGTCCATTTGTGGTAAAATCCCCCCAGATGTCTTTTGCGTTTGAGTGCAAAAAGCTTATGTAACGTCCATAAACAGACGGCGGAAGCATGTGGGCTGATGACCTACGTCCTGAATGTAAAGAGGCAGCAGCAGCGATGAGGTGGAGATAGCGTGTCTTTGTATGGCTCATGATGTATGGTTTGTTTACGCACAAAGATCTTCCACTGGAGCGAGAGATTCCCTACCAGCACCTGGCTCCTTAAGGAACCATAATTCACCCGAGCAGCTCATAAAAGACTGAACACACTGTGGTCCACATCTGTGTGTGTGTGTGTGTGTGTGTGTGCCCACACACTCACACTCAGGGAACTGCAGGTATGCTTAAAGACAGACTCATCATTTCCACCACGAAACCACACTGACCCTGAGATGGTGTTTTCATTGGGGTCAATCAGTAAAGGGGCCAAACTTTTCACTGAACATAAAAAACTGTCTGCTGCAGACCGAATACGGTTCAATTACTGTATAGTTAGCATGCAATTTCGAGGAAGGGGTGCCTCATGTGCCATGACGGTAAAACTGTATTATTATAACAGCACAAAGAGCCTCTGCATATTTTCCTCCCCACACATTCTGTGGAAACCTCCACGTGTGCATACTTACCAGGTGCCTTGAATGTCCTGAAGTTGATGTTGACCAGGACAAAGTGGATGACAGTTGGGCAGTTCTTTTCCCCTTTTTTTGGTTTAAAGACATAGCATTCCTTCAGGCCCTCACGGTCAAACACTTTGGGGTCGATCTTGGGGAACGGAAGCTTGTTCATCCGAGCCCACTTTTCTGCCAACAGGAGCTCCTGTGGCACACATTTACAAATTAGAAAAACATGATTCCCTGTTTTCACAAATATCATTTAACAATTTATAACTGTAAAAAGAGTTCAGAGTGACCTTGAATGGAGGGCTGGAGTCACTGGGTCGTGCAGAAAAGTCAAAGGAGATGATGAGGTTGACGCCACGCTGTGGCCGCAGGATGAGAGGGTAGGGAAGGTTGTAGGTCAGGCCGCTGTCCACTACATGGATCTTTTTGCTCTTCACATCGAGAGGCTCGTATATTCGATCAAACTCGTCTGGGTCTGAGAAAATTACACAAAACCAAGTGAACAATGCAGGAATGTGGTCGGAAAATTTTCTGTCTGCCACCACATGATCAACCCAACTGATTTCCCAGTTAAATTACACTACGACATAATATACAGTGGAAGTAGGGCTGGGAATCATTTGAAAGTATTTCAAACCACAACTGTGGTTCAGTGACAGCACCAATGCTTCCTTTCATTGCCACATATACGGAAATGTTTTAGAAAAGGTATTTCTCTTTAATTAAAGCCACAAATTCATATTTTTATATTAACAATAATAAAATGACTGTGTACTGTGAAAACGTCGCCTGTCGTGGTAAACCCAAAGAAAACACCAAACTCTGTAGCTGTACTTTTATTAGCTCACTATTATCAGTTTTCCAGCAAGCAACTTTACTGTTCTGGTTGACTCACTTCTCATCAGTGTCATTTTCAGCAGCTGGTTGCAGGAAAAAATTATTCTAAAAACAGTGAATTTTAACAATATCCTTCTTACCTGTGACAGCATCCACCTCCTCCTCAGGTGTTGGGGCATAGCATGGCACCTCACTTGCCGGTGAGAACGGCATGCTGGTGTTCAGGTTCAGGCCCAGCATGAAGTTATGCACCTGGCAACAGGGTGAGACGGGTTATGGAGAGAAAAAGGTTGCTGTGAATTTGAAAACAGTAAAAGTGAAGCAAGAATGTGGCAGATAATGCAGTGTTTTGTGTGTGTTGAACATATGAAAACATACTTTCCCAGCGCGGCCCTCTCTTGTGTTGAACAGGGATGAGTCACTAAAGAGCGACGTGAACATTCGTTCACCCCAGCTGGCTTTAGCAGTGCGATGGTACTCGTCCTCTGCCTCCTGGTTCTCTGTTCCGGCTAAGCACCAAAATAATGGCAGAGAAAATACTGTCAAATAAGATGTTATGTCAGAGAATTTAACTGTGGCTCAGAAAATGTTTGCACATCTTTTACTCCAGTTGTGGTAAAAAATGTGTAGCCAAAGTTAGAGACTAGCTGGTGAAAACCGTGGTGCATTACGCATTAAAGAGCCAGATATTTCCCTCAGGAGTCGGAGACCAAAAACTGAGCTTTAAGTGAGTAAATCTTGGTCTTGCATTCGTCCGTTGGCCAGAAAACTCCGATTTGAATGATAACATTGCTCTGTACATGCTGGATGTGTACAAATAATAATAATAAATAAAACAAAAAGTTCACCATCATATCAACATAAAACTGATAACATTTATTGCAGGTTTCAGTGCTGCATATTTAGTAAGGAATAGTTTTCAGTGGCTTTAAAGATATAATAAAAAGTTTTTTTTTGAGGAACAAAAAAAGGTGATTTTATATAATATTATTATTAATTATTTATATTTATATTATATCTAATTCTAGAGTACAAAGATACATCTTTACAACCTGTGTTTAAGCAAAGATCAAACTTACAACATTATTATTATAAACATTATTATTATTAATGGCATTAATGGCAATGGCATCAAAAAGAGCAAAATACACCCAAAAAAAGATATACAAGTGAAAGCTCATTGTATCAGCACTTTTTCTTGACCTGACAAAAAGCTGATGAGCTCTGATGTGGCCGAGTCTTGCCCACAGATGTGTACTGTAACATTACCACAGAAACTGAGAAAAATGTGTTAGGGCGTCGACTTTCTCTCAACCACAACAATGTGTCAACATGTTTACTGACACCATTCACGCATCTCTATTGCACCATGACATTTTTAATCATACTGCACAATAAGGTGCCTGTTTGCAAGCTGCTCCTATGAATCATGTGTATCTTAGCTCACCTTTACGTGGCTCATCGTCATTATCCAGACTGTCTTCTCCGACGATGTGCTGCGGTTTGATCTGCTCTGTAAGACACCAGACAGCTTCACTCATCAGGTTACAACATCAAAACAAGCTTGTTAATCTTATTTATACCATATATCAACACAGTACCTGTCAGAATGCTTTTGTTCAATTACATGACATTATAAAATAAACTCTCTATTGTTGTAGGTTTTAAGAGAAATGCAATACACCTGATAAAGTAATGCATTCTCAAACTGGGTGGAGATGCTCTTAACACGTCTGTGCAACTGGTACACCATCAGAGCGTGTGTGAATTTTTAAAGGTCACCACAAACAAATTTGTTCAACCAAATCAAACATCCTATGAACTGTCGTAATATGTACAGGAGCAGAAACCTTCCCGCTGTTGTGATAATGTCACACAAACACAGTCATGCTACAAATTTTAGGTGTAAGCGTGTGAAAATAATTTTGGCATGAGACATAGAGGTAAAAAAATACTGAAGACAATAGACCTGAGCGTCTCTTTTAGTGGAAGGCTGTGCCATGGAAAATAGTTAGTCAGTTACATGAATTCACGCCGAAGACAATGGAATTATTTGGAAACAGACACTCATACCTTCTTACACAAAGTACAAGTAAAGATCCACAACTTCAAAATATAATGTCACCTATGGTGCCTATACTACAGTGCATCCAATTTCAAAAAGCATGTTGGGGATAAATAAATATAAATTCAATTTAAGAGTCTTTTTATTAACATAGTACACTAATTAAAGTGTACTTAAAAAACTGCAACATTGTAAATCATATTTTCATTATCTTATACTTTTGGCTCCGCATTTATTGAGTGACACAACTGTCAAAATTACACCAGTTAACATATGTCATGTACTAAAGGGACTGCTCTGGAGCTTTTGATCGTGCGACATGATCTTCCTCAGCAGGTCAAGAATGAACCTTCCATCTCAAATTTGAAGGCATTATATGAGAAAAACCCTTGAAGAAGGGTTTCACTGCTGTAAAGATGGCCTTATCATAAAACTGGACAGTCTATGCAGTAGAAAGATGAAATTGGTGCTATATGACCAAGGAAAACAAAGAAAAAAGACTCTTTTGCTCAAGAGATAGACAGCTGACATCTACCAGACTGCACTTGACCAATAAATGCTCCTGCTGGTGGATGACATAATGTGAGGTTTGCTGTTTTCTAACAGGAGATACTTTGGCGCTGGCTGGAAACAAACAGTCTCAAATTACAGTTGAACAGTGAGCTGAAATAGGTTTCTAAAAACATCTGAGGCAAGAAAAAGGTGACGCAGTAAGATAATCTTGGTTCATATTTGATCAGTACTGCTCAGTTTTACCCTTTGAGCTCAGCTTTTTCCAGCCTTTTTTTTTCACATCACAGGAAAACTGTATGGTGCCCACTTCTGTTCACAAATGCTAGTGTAACAGCCAAACAGTGCACTAAAACATGTTTCTGAAGACACTTCAGGAGAGAAATAGGCAATACAGTAACAGAATCTTGGTATATGTTTGATAAGAACTGCCAAATTGTACAATTTCATCTGACTTCGCAAAAGCGAGAAAGAGTGGCGGTCTCCCTCTCAGTTCACCTCTAGGCCATACTCTTTGAGTCAGCAGTGGCAGGCATATGAAAATTCAAAGTACAATCTAAAGTTCAAGCGACAGCCGTTAGAACCAGCAATGTAAGGTGGGCAAGGAGCATGGAGTTTGCCACAGTTAATTTACATACACTACCCAGACTGTTACGATTCAGAGCTCGTTGAAAGTTGGCAAAGTATCTCTTTAAAGTGCTCTGAAAAATGGAAATTCCATAACAACTGAGAGAACTCCATCTGCTGATGAAGATCATGTGCCATGACGAAAAGCAACTCAAGAGCGACTGAGTTGTGTTGAAATTGTTTTGTCAATTATTGGATTTCTGTTCTCTAAGTGCAAATCAGTTGATTGAGTGATTGACTTGAAATCTCCAACAACGCTTTATCTTAAGCTTTACATCTTTAAATTGGAACAAAACACATGCAGAATGAGAAGTAGAGACAGATTACCTAACTCTTCCTCCATGGTGCTGCCACCAGCTGTGTCTTTGACTCCCAGCACTCTGTTGAACAGAATGGAGAAGGCGCTGCCCCATACACCTGACACAGTGAAAACACAGTTAGTGGGTTCACTAATGCAGAATGGTCTGACCTTTTACGATGAAAACATTGTTCTCACCCATCAGAAAATGAAGAGGGTTCTCTGCATATTTCTTGACAACTGTTCCCATGAAGAATTTGCTTCCAAACAAGTCTGGGGTCATGAAGGTGCCGTACTTTGCCATTCCAATTTCATACGGGCTGAACTCCACCCAATCTGCAGGTTGAAATCTCAGTCTTAATGTGAGGAAAAAACACTTTTGGGACCAATATGATCACCATATTTATCAAGTATCCGGCACTGACTAACATGTCTCCTCCTTGTGAATACACTATCAATACAAGGCAAGTATAATCAATAAGTGCAGTTAATGCTTTTAATTACACAAATTTAAGAATGTTATGCCCACAGTGAGGCACTGAATATAAAGAATCCAGGCTGTCAGCAGCCTTGGGGAAAATGGCCACTTTAAGTATAGTTTATCATGTCTAAAGATGCATTTCTGACAAAAGACAACTGGATTGAAATTGAAGAAAACTTGGAAGATAATTTGGAATTATACGTATTACTGAGTGTCCATAGTTGTCAGCGGGACATCAGTAGGATAATTCATCATCAATACAACCTAACCTCTGTGTTTTCTGCAATGTGCCTAACTTGTATTTAAGTTCAACTTCCGTACACAAAGACTGGGACGAACTACAGGTGTCAGTGAGGTCAGGACAGGGTTATTCCATCCCAGGTACAATTCTTTCTATACCAACTAGTCATTATGATGCATTTGCAACAGCTATTACACCAACAACAGCTGTCAGACACACAAACACGCAGGCATGCAAACACAAATAGTTGCACAAATGCACACAGACACATGCACACATACAATAGAGGAACTTCAACCTCTGTAACCTTTTAGAGTATAATTGCAGCTTAAATGCAAAAGTAGTTTTACAGCTTAACTTTCTTAAGATGTCTTTTGACAAAGGGTTATTTTTAACTGAGCTGAGTCATACAGAAACCGGGGATTTTAGGTAAGAGGAGAGTAAAGAAAAACTGAGGAACACTTTTAATGGTTTGGTGTGCACTTTTTGAAGGTCAGTTTTCTAAGTTTAGCTGTTATTGTGAGAACCAACAGCAATATATCCTTTCTTTAACCAGGTAAAGGTCTCATTGAGATAAAAATCTCTTTTTCATGATCAGATGACTAAGAGAACAGCATAAACATTGTTTTTACAATAAACACACACATTAAAAAAACTGTAATTCTAAATTATGAGTGATTGTGGCCTCACCCTGATGCATATCAAAGGTATATTGCACAATATTTGCACTTTGTCAACAAGAATGATCAAAAATCGCTTGTGGTCAGTTTTCTCGTGTGTAAAAGTTGTTGATGAATGTTTTAATAAGTGACATATTGTCATAAAGATCTGATATGTAATTAGACTATTGCTATAAGTTAGCAAAACTTAAACATTAATGACAACACCAATTTTATTTGGGAGCACAACACTTCCTTAAATTAGCAACAGACACAAATGAAGTATGCAATGTTATCCAGGGATGGTGATGTGAAGATTTCACTGGAATAACAGCTACAGTGATGAGTGTTTTACTAAGTCTCCTCTTTATTTTTTCCCAAAGAGCTCAAGAAAGTGTTTCCAAAGAACATCACCTACTTAAGTCTTACGGTAATACTGTAGTTTTTTGTTTTTAAAACCAGTATATTGTGTTTATTCATTTATCTGTTAAAGGTAACTGGACTTCTTTTGACTTTTTTTTACTGAATTTTCTATTCAAATAGTTGTTTTTTTCTCCATTGCAGAGTGTTCAGTTGCTGTGCAGGCATGACCAAGAGTCTATCATTGCCCTCTGTACACAACTCAGTTCCTCAATATAGCACATTTGCTATCTGCCACCACAGAGCTGTCATTCGACGACGGCTCACCCCACCACAACACATCCTCCCTGTGCTAGTGGAGCAGCATTATAAGGAAATAAGCTTCGCTTGGTTGTTTTGCATGTGACCAAACTCATCTGATCATCTGGAGTTACTCATTACACATTCAAAGTAGCTCTCAGAGGGAGATGGGGTACAATTTAATACAATACACACATGCACATACTTAAAAAATGACGGATATTTACCTGCAAACATGAGCTCAGAAACATCTGGCTTAACATGCAGACAAGTGAAGAGAGGAAGAGGACTCTGAGCCTGGTTTATTTTCTCTTGGATGTCACTCAGTTTGATGTCCATCCTCTGGTAGGAGGGAACAAAGTATGTGAGTCATATGCACTTATAATCTGCAGTTTGTAAGAGTTGTCTTTGTCATAGTTATTTGGAAGTGAGATTTAAAAAAAAAAGAGCAGAAATACAGACAGAAGGGCGTGGGCAGGATGTCAGTTCAAAAGGAAAGAAAGGAAATGAAACATGAACTCAAGAGAAGATGGGATGGACATAGTGCTAAGGAATTCCATCGAAATGAAAACAAGCAAATGCTGTCAGGTGGCGCTTACCGCAGGAATGAGCGTCTCTCCTATGAGCATACCGAAGATATCAGTAAAGGTAACAGGCTGCCCTGAAGCCTTTTTGGTCCAGAGGGCCTGGATGTAGTTGGTGATGTGTTGGGGCAGCAACAGCTTCAGTGGGTTACTGCTAACTCTCTTCATCAGCTCTGGGTTAATGTCTTTTGGGCCCTTATTTGGAAAGTCTGAGTGGGAGTAGAGAGTAGACATGTACCTACAGGGTTAAAGAGAACAAAAATTTAGAGGCACTGCATGAATCTCAGTTCAATGTAAAATTTCATATTAGTCAATGCATGCTTAAACTAGAATTACTGCCTCGCTGTTGATTGCCTCAGGTTGCAGTTTACAGCAATGTCTGTCCAGACTCAAATGTGGCCGTGACAGTTGACATGCTTTATGTTTTACCGAAGAAGCTAAATATTCTAAATTTGGGAAGCTTCACACAAATCTTGAACCTGCAGCACAGAAGATATATACAATCACCACAGTGTGAAGGTGGGCACCAAAGATTAGTGTTACCAATTCAGTATCTGCCCAAATGTCTCCCCTTCTGTTCCTGAGATATGACACTGAATAATGGTCAAAATAATGTTTTTACAGAAAATGATGATGTCACAGTGAAGTTGAGTTTTGACCTTTTGGATATAAAATGTTATCAGTTCATTGTTTTATGCTCTTAAAAAAATGTGTGAAATTTTGTAATAATTAGCATATGAATTCTAGAGTTATGGCCAAAAATATGTTTTGTGAGCTCACAGTGATCTGATCTTTGACCACCAAAAATCAGCGCACCCTTCAGCCGAAGTGGACGTTTGTGGCAAAAAAAAGAAATTCTGTCCAGGCTTTCTTAAAACATTCTCAAGGTCACAGTGACCTCTGACCACCAAAATCTAATCTGTTCATTGTTGAGTCCCAATGGACAAATGTGCCAAATTTGAAGAAATTCCGTCAAGGCCCTGAAATAATTCATTCGCACAAATTTGATGGACAACCCGAAAACATAATGCCTCCGTCCATGGCCAATTCACGAGAGGCAAAAAAAGATTACTCTGCTCTTTAAAAGGTTTATGATAGAGCTATTACACTTGTAAGAAAGGTAAATCCAATAAGTCCCTTCACAAAAATGAAGACTCAGAAGTACTCGCTTGATGACTTGCCTTCTCAAACTAGCACAAGAAGGCAATTTTGCCAGAGAAGGGAGGAGACAACACAGAATGAGATATTAATGCAGAGAAGACTAAAAAAAAAGAGAGAGAGAGAGAGAGAGAGAGAAGCGTCTTCAGAAATAAAAGGGGTCAAAGAAAGAGAAGGTCTATAAAATAAAAAACTGACCATGTTGATCCGGAGAGGCCTGCAACATATGTTGCACAATCCAGGACCCCAGACTCAAACAGGGCTTTCATCACACCTGAAAAGCCAACCATGGCGCGGAAACCGCCTCCTGAGCCTGCTATGGCTATCACTGGTACCTGAAGCGCACACACACACACACACACACACACACACACACAAAAGGGGACATTCATAATGTGAGGGAGAAGATGACAAAGATGTACTTAATCACATAATTACATACTACACAGCCTCTGAGTCTCGCATTCATTCTTTCAGCTTGAGTAACTTCCCTGCTGTGCCCTTGTACAGTAATAGTGCCAGTTGCATCACATCTTTGCAACATTTTTTCACTTGTGCCTTCAGATTTCAACAATTTCATAATTCTCATTGTGTAACAGCACTTCCTGTCTGCAGGGGTCAGTTCTGAATATTGTCACAGATATATTTCCATAGAGTTGTCCTTTATAGGAAGTGAGATTATGCCGTTGTGTAGCTGAAGGTGGCTGGTTATCTCATTCCTCTGGAGCTTCCGGCACAATGAGGACATGAGCAGGCCTGGCTGGAGATTACAGCCAGCCCAGAAGGCATCCAGCCAAAACTACACCAGTGAGAAATTGAAACTTAACTCTAGCTCAGAGCAGGGGAGAAGAACTGGCAGGTTTGTGAGGCTTTCTGTATGGAACACAATTTATGAGAAAGGGCAACACAGTTTTGAATTTAGAGTCAGTAAGTCTGATTACATTACTTAAGAACAACGGACCACGAAAACAAAGGTTTGCATGTTTTTCATTGTTTTTTTTTACCTTTTCGTCACAAGTAATTGCTACATTTCATAGGAGTGAATCTTTACTAGAATGAGTAAAGGCACAGTGAGTGCTCATATCATACTCCTCATTCCTACATATATAGATGTACAGAAGCTATAGTTCCATTAGCTAACTCATGTGGAATGGATAATTATGTAAGTGTAAAATATGTTAAGCGTAGGTGGTGGGCTCCAACCTCATTGTTACCCACAAGAACACTCTGCACAGCACGAAGTGGGAAGTAATGATATTAACTTTCTTGGGGAATGTAGATTCAGAGCCTACAGGTGGATGCTCAGGTGGAGGTGGGGCTTTTGAAATGCTCTGTATATACAGTAGGAACAAATGACAGCATAGCTTTCAGGTAAGCGATGTGGCAACAGACTAGCAGAGTGCTGACAACTTAATTTACTTCTTTAATAAAAAAAACTTATGTTAGATATACAACACGTTGCAGTGACAGAAAAAGTACACCATGTGAATGTAGCTGGAGTTATTGTCTCAACAAGCTCTCAGGCTTCACTTAATTATTGCGGCTTTAATAAATGAATATTTTGACAAACATGCTTATTCTTTCTTGCTGAGGGCTTTAGAAGAGAGACCACTCTGTATGCTATGAATATAAAGCTAAAGACCCAGAAATTTTTCATAGGGGTGGCCAGATGTAGCCACTGAAAATGTTGGAGTAGCCTATCATAACTACGGGTGGGAACAAAAATAATTTTGCTTAACTATAATAAATTTACTTTTAAGGGTTTTTAAGTCACTTTTCAATGCCTAAATCAATTAGTTAGCTAATTCTTGTCTCATTTGTGGTCTGATCAACAGAGAGAGAAAGAGAAAGCGGGGCAAGGAGAGGAGTGAATTGTATGCAGTCTCTATGAGTGCATCTTTTAACATTTTTCCATGGCTGAGTGTTAAAGAAGTAAACATAGACCTATTGAATCAGCACCCAAGAGTCGTGATAGTATCAAATTGGGAAATAAGCATATAATCACAGCCCTAACCAAAACAAAAGCCGAAACTGAATTTCAGAAACACCTCTGTAAACATGTTAGGCAATTCATTTTTCTTAGGCCAAAGGGAGTGATTGCCTTCATGTCAGCACACAGCAAACTAATTTTTCATAACACATGTGAAACATTTCAATACTCAAGCATTATCTAGGAAAGTGAAGTGCAAACAGTTGCAGAAATCGAGTGTTTAGATAAATTTGAGGTGTCACCTCACAGATTTACACAAATGATCGCAAACTATTTTGATTGCCATGTTAACTCTGTGTTAAAACTTGACTCTGATCTGTTCCCACCTCCTCTGGAGAGCTGGGGAGGAAACGAGGCTTCTCCATGTCGAGCAGCTTCTTGATGCCCAGCATCACTCTCTCCCTGCGGGTCTGTCTGAACTGCTTCTCTTTGTCACACAACGCCAGGCTGAACCGCAGGTCCAGTTTGGTGCTGCAGCAACAAATGACAGAAATAAGATTTACCAGATCTGATGGTGGGAAGACAAATAATAACTCTTGATTAACATTTTCTGCATTTTCTGAGAGGCAGATGGAGTATATTATCTCGCTATGTACGTAACAAGATGTTGAAACTGATCTTAAAGTCAGAAAGGTCTGCCTCTGGTTGGTTTGGTGACAAATACAGAGACAAACAGTCATGACCTCTCACACTTTCTTACTCTTTACACTTTACTACTCACTTTCTTATAATGACAAACCCTTCAAACACGTATGGCATTTCCAAACCCTCCCACTAACCCCTATGTACTGATGCCATGGGAACTATGAATCATTTTAACCCTATATTAGCTTACACAAGAATCCTGAGTCTCAATGCGTTAAGTTAGAATTTTAGTTTCTGCAGCGCTCTCGGTGAATTCCTCTGTACTCTTGAATCTGTGACAGATTTGCACACAAGCATTCACTTATATATCCAGTATCGCCTTTTCATATTAGATCCTTTAGGATGATCACAAATTGAACTGTGCAAAATATGTATTGCTGTGAAACAAAGTAAAAAGTGTTGATAATTTTTTATTTAGAAGGAACTACATACCAGATCTCCAGCGACATCTCTAAGTATACTTTGGTTGCCTGTCAAAAAAAAATGGAAAAGTCGTCATTGATGGAGCAGCTGATATCGATTGTTCAAACTTAAAAGACAAACACAAAGTGTCATAAATAAAATCTATGATGCAGAGAAAAAGTATGAAAGAAAAAGCAGGAAAGTTTCATTTAAAAAAACAAATTGGCCTTTTTCTGTATTCTTTGCAGAATCATTGCATTATTTAAACAGAAATGTAACTATTCACCATACTTTTTTTTAAGAATAGTTTTAATCTGTTCTATTTAGTCTGTAGTATGCAATATTATATTTTATGAAATATTACATTTCCTTGTAATCCATTTTCACATGTTACATTTATCTGGAAAACATGGGCTCTTAACTAATATGTAAAGAAAGCTCCTGTAAGTTTGAAAAATGCTTTTCTGCAAAACAATAGACTGTAATGATGAAACTGCCAAGAGTCTGCTGTGGTTAAATGTCTTACTTTGCCAATGAGGAAGGACTCCATCTTTTTCTGGCCTACTCTGAGCTTGGAGATTTCATATGTCGTCGTCCCAAGTGTCTCGTCCATCACATAATTGGCGTCCATTAATGTTAACTGATTGGGAAACATATTAGCAGTAGTTAAAATTCCAGTTCAGTTTTATCAAGTAGTTTAATAAATATCAATGTAAACAAAACATTCTGATACTCTTTATCTCACTACATCTCTGTTGTTTATCCTGTAGCTACTGGAATAGACTGGGCTAGACAGTAAAATGCAGCTCTAACCTCCAGGACGTTTTGCTGGTTTGGATCTAAAATAAAATGAAAGGTCTCGTTCCATTTTGGGTTGATGTCGTTGTCTATGTGCTTGGTCTTCTTTCTGCTCTCTGGGGCCGTTGGGATGAACAGCTCCACATATGGATCTGGGGTGTCCACTGCATGCGTGCACACACACACACACACACACACTCACCAGTGTTACTGAAAAGCTAAATCCCACAAGTATCAACATGTTTGGCAAATTTATTTGTGTCTAAAAAGGTGACATTTGTCTGCAATTTTAGTGGACATTTTCTCTACATTGAAACAATTCCAGCTGCTATGTGTGTGCAACATGTTCTAAATACATATTTGAATGTCAGTGTGCCATGAACTTTATTAAGACTCACACAGGTCACCCAGTGCTCCCTTGGTGACACTCTCGGCTCGAACCACCGTCACTATGAATCTGTGAGAAAACTGCTGCTCCACCTGCAACACCAAATTTATTCAGTTCATCATCTTATGTGGGAACATCCCTCCAACCACAATGATAACAAAGATTATAATCTCAGAGGTGGGTGGTGAAAAACCCCTAGTGCATGATCAATCTTGTGAAATATGTAGTGAGATCGTCCAATAGTGAGAACATCTGGGGTTCTTGGCAGATTGACACCAGTCGTCACATTTGCTGTGAAATTTTAGGGTCCACTTTCCAGGTGTTGTCACACTGATCAGTAATGACTTTGTCCTTGCATTTGAAATGCACAATGCTCATTTTAAAAAACTGTGATGGTAACACAGCCTGGAATTTAAAAATCAGGCACCAATAAAATACTTACAAGTGCCTACTGGTACATAAATATAGGCCCAGTAGAGGAAGAACATTACCAACTGGACAACACCTAATAATTTCTCAATAATTTCTTTCATCAGGATTTCTTGTTGGTGAAATCTTACCTGGTAACTGCCATGATAAAATGGCAAAGCATATGTTTTATTGTACTTATTTATTTTTTCTGCTGGCTAATTGCTTATGTTCTGTCATGTAGAACTGTCTTTATCACGTGCTTTTACCATGCTAACCATTTGGCTTATTTTTACATTCATGTTTTCATTCAAGCTTTTAACTGTTTGCACGCTTTCATGTCTTTCTGCATTACTGGCTAATTTAACACCTGGCCCAGGGGCAACATTTGGCCCATTTACAGCAATCTTTATTAATGTGCACTGTCCTGGTAAAAGTAAAACAATCAATAAATAAATAATACTTCATCCATTACTATAATAAACAACACAAATGACAACAAATAGAAATGCACAACAAGTACACCGCTGTACTTGTTGTGCATTTAATTGACAAACAAATAATTGGCAAGTTCTGCAATAATTCAAGATTTGTAACGCTTTTCTTTGAGCTTCCTCACACAAAACCATATTTCTGTAACTCTGCAGTGGTTTTTTGACACATGTGGTCATTTTGTGAACATTATCCATATACTATATGATTTTTAGTAACCAAGAGATTCCTCCAAAGCCCCTTTACTTTACTGTACCCCCACACAGATTTGTTAGCATTTCATAACTGAATTAACTAAATTTGTTCATTACTTGCAGAAGAAAAAGACATTTTTACGCATTACACACACAGGCCCAAAATATACACAAATGCACTTACAGGACTTACTCATATGCATTAAGGGTGAAATGTCAGAGCCATGAAGGCAAACTGGCAATTCTCCAGCTAACAGTCAACACTCTGTACTTGGTCCATACCAGGACATGGACTCAGTGACCCTCTGGATCCCAAGCCAAGTCCCCACAGACTGAGCTACTGTCTCCCACAGAAAATGAGTGTCATCAGCATTTTCTCCAAAATGCACGTTTGTTCCCTACAACTCGACCTGTAGGTAATAGTGCTCTGTGTATGCCAGAATTTAGCAATATGATAGCATGAATAACAATACAGGGTTCACAATCAGTATGTTGTGATTTTGTAAGAAAGGCAATACAAATAATCTTACAGGACTTACTCATATATATATATATATATATATATATATATATAATATATATATATATATATATATAGTAGTAATAGTATTAATAATAATAAGAAGAAGAAGAAATAACAATAATTGTGATTTATCCATTTTTTTAAAATTGGAATTAAAATTTAGGAAAACTAAAGTATTATAAAGAACACACCACCGTATGCATAAAAAATGTTTACTTTATACTATCAGAACAGTGCGATCTGCATTTGTGTTTACCACAGTACCTGTAACATCCTACATCATAGCACCTCTTTTTGTGTACTCTGAGCAAATAATTAATATTTGCCTATATCAGTAAAAAAAATTAAAAAGTGTTTACAGAATTCTTAGGTGAAAACATTAAGAGATCAAACAAATTTAAACAATTAAAAATCGATACAGTGTTCGAAACAGTATCACAAAACAGAATTCCCCAATACCTGAGTGTATCCGTTTTTTCTTTGACTCATTGTAGGTAACTAGCCTTTCCAAAAATACTGGCCAAAAAATTCCCAATTGCTATTTGCTTTTTTTCCCATTGTCTCCACAACACCTACATTTAAGTACCAGATTTGTACCCGATTCACACATGTGAAGACGCACTGTAGGTTGCAGGCTGTTTTATAAAGTGTGACTTAACATAGTATGAAGGTCACTTCAAAGTTCAAATCAAAGTGCTTATGTCTTCACTCTCCAATGTTGAAAAATATGAGCTATATAAGGTAAAGTACAGGAATCGTTGGAGGTCATTAATCTTTCAACAATGTTACCTTTCTCCTTTATTGATATCTATCACTCAACCCACAAAATGGATTAAGTGGTTGTTTTGCATTTTTTCAAGCTGGGATTTTTGTGTATCAGCTTTATAGGCAGCCAGAACTGTCAGCTTTTCTCAAGAAATCTTAACATCTGTTCATATTCATGATAGTTTTAAGGTGCGACCATTCATAAGGGACATGAGTAGCCTTAAAAGCTGGCTTGTGTGTGATGTTCTTATTACCCTAAGTTATGCAGGAGAGAGAGAATTTGGTTTCAGCTAAAATTTGAAAACAGGAAGTGTTGTGAGACTTTTATCAGATGTAAAACTCTTCTACAGGGTCACGGACACAGCCATCGTGCAGATTATCTCATGATAATCTTTCCTTCTTAAAACAAGCCACATTAACCCTTATTACCTGCTGCAGAGATAATGAAAAAACCTTGGCGCTAAGTTTTTGCTTGAGAGCAACAAGAGTGAAAATCACTCCGAACATTAAAAAATCCATTATGCTGCAGCCTGCTGTGGAATGATATGCATTGTGATTATAACCGCTGAAATCGTTTAGCCTGTGTTTGAACTTGGTTCAGTTTCTCTGTTCATGTCAATACTCACAATGATATTGGAGGCCATTGTGTGTCGTCAGGTGAATAATTCTCAGGAAAGCCTTCGTCAAGATATGAACTTTAACTCAGGAGAACATCTCAGTGAAGAACTGCAGCATTTGAAACCTGCAAGACGAAACAAAAGTGTTTGCTTTCAGTGCAAATGTAGTTGTACTTAATGTATTTAACAGGGTTCCTTCAGCTTGAGGCAAGTTAGATTTAAGACTCTTTAAAGAAGTTTTTTTATAACACTGGCAAATAAATTTAGTACCAATTACACAAAAATCAAAAATGAAAGAAATAAACATGAACTGACATAAATTACTCGGATTACTAAAAAATTTTACCTAAATGTTTTAGTGGTTAATCTACTTAAAATGTAAAATGTTTCTTCTTCAGTCCTGATCTGTGTGATGTTAATGCAAGAGGCATTCAGTACATTATTTTTAAAAAAATGGATATTAACAATTATTTTGAGGTTCTATCACACAACATTAGTAAACAATTATTCATAACATCATAACATCCTATCCTAAAAATGCTAAGACATCCCATGTCTTAGCATTTTTACGACTTTAAAAAAATAGATTTAACACATTTTAATACTAAATCTTGTTTTTAAATGAATGCATTTAATGGCTTTTAAGATTTCCAGGATCTGCTGGAACCCTGTTTAACAAACAAACAGTATTTGCATAGAAACTTTTCCCCCTAGGTTTCAACCACTGTAACATCATCACAAACTCAACAGGCATATTATGATGATACCCTCGTATAACAGCCAAAGCTTCTTTGGAAATATCACTGTCAGTGAAAGAAAATGGAAGAATGACTTTGGTGTTGAAACAGACGATAAATAGTGCAATGATGTGTGGCTCAATCTACCTGCTGTTTTTACCATTAACTGAGCAAAGAAGCTACAATTTAGGATAAATCATAGACCACATATTACCCAATTAAGACACAATAAAATGAACCTAGATCTACCAAAGTGTGAAATTACAAAAGGCACATACTTTCACAGTACCAAAATGTGTATACATCATTGTTGCTCAAAGTGTGCAGCGCAGGCCAATGGCAGCCCTCTGACACATTCTGTGTGGCCCCTGAACAAGATATGACATACATACTTTATATTTCAGACATTGGGGGTCTATTTCAATAATTTCACTTTCAGTCGCTTATGAATACACTAGGTGAGTGAATCAAACTGCACCCCCTTAACAGGTGTCTGTCAGGTTTGGGAGGACAACCTGTAGAAAGCTACTGGTTGTGTGACAACCTATGGGATGTAATTTCCTTGCTCTTGATTCACCTGTCGGCATGCTCTCTTTTCAGGCAGGGGATCATTAGGGCATGTGGGAACATCTGAGAGTGTTGCAGGTTATTTAAGCCCATGTGCAGCTGTTGGCTCAGTTTCTGGCTGAACCTCCACGTTGCTGCTATGTCTAACTGCCACTCCTTGGTGTGCTTATGTTTCTGTTGTTCTTTGTTTTGCTTGTATGCACCTTTACAACACCCGCACACATTATTCACTGATGCACCACACACACACTGATATCTGATAGAAACACTTAAAATTTTAAGGTAATCTTTAATTTGGTCTAATTTGGCCTTATTTGGTTCATCTTCATTAAATAATGCCGAGGTATGTCTCCATTTTTGTTGTGGCCAGTTGAGCCGGGTCAAAACAGTCACAAGGCAACTGGTGGCATCTGATGAGTCTCGACTCCCAACTACACTTTTCCTTTGTGGCCTTCAATAAAATGCTGATTACCTAAATTAGCACTCTGTCATCAATACTGTGAGCACCTCAGCTACGTATTCACAAATTCTTGAAAGAAGTCATCACAAAATCGACATAATTAGTCATTTCTCTGTCATTGTGTAATTCTTGGTTTAGATAATGCTACAAACATTTCTCCAACTCCCTTAATACTCCTGAAAATACTCCTCTTTTGATCTATTAGATGCAATTTATTAAAGAAGGTGTCGGTGAAACTCCTTTACATCACATGAGGATAAGTGGTGCATTAACCCTTCGATACCTGAGCGAATTGGCCCAAAAAATAGGAATAAAAGTCACAAGACAATTACCTGAAAATAAGCAAACAAAAAAGGAGTAAAAAACAAGCAATAAAAAAAGAAAGAGAGAAAACTACTTCAAGAAAGTATTTTTTTTCTTTTTCTGTTACATAATTTTAAATATATAGTTAAGAGAATTGTGAATATAGTTTTCTGTACATTTTCTTTTTTTTTGTTGATATTATCAAATGATCCCTTCCAGCTAATTTTCAGATCATTTCCTCATTACCTTTTAGTAATTCTTTTGCAGTTTGCAGGACATTTCTTGCCAAGCTGCTCATTATGTTTTTTTTCCTATGATTTTGAAAGAAATTCTCCAGTTCTTGGGTTTCAGGGGTTTACATGCTTGTGCAGGGCATCTGACTGCAACACAAAAAAAGTGATGACGATCCAGGTTTTAAAGGGTTAAGGGTTCATGCCTCTTGCAACTCTCAGCTTCATTTCAAACAAGTATCTTCAGTTTTTATTAAGTTTTGAGTTCTTTTACAACTTACTTAGGACATGGCTGTTTATGAACAATAACAGCAGGGTTTTGTGGTGTTTCATGAGGACTGTAGGTGTTTTAATTTAAACACACTGTATTTGTACATCCCTGTTGTGTATTCTCCTTAGCTTTTTTGTCTGTAAAAATTGTCACTTTTACTTTGAACCTGACAGTGTTTACAAATGAATATCAGTGAAGCCATCTTGACACAGGCAAGGGGAAGTGTCCTGAGCCACAAATCCATGACAGGAGGAGTGGGCCAATAGCAACCACGTATGTGTGCGAGAGAGTGCAAGTACTCTGCATGCATATGTAATGAGAGTGAGAAAGAAGAGATGAAGGTAAAAAGAAATGAATCTTTGCTGCCCAATATGTGATGGTGTGTGTGTAACATATATCAGTTACTGTACAGTCTGATGTTTAGATGGGTGTGCATGTGAAGAAAAGGTGGTGAGATGATTATTTTTAGCAACATAGAAGTTTTTTTAAAGATGACTGAACACATATTTTAATAAGAAATTTGCATCCAGGGTGTGTGTGTGAGCGAGAGGGAGACAGTGTATGTGTGTGTGTCTGTGTGTGTGATAGCATATCAAGGTCAGCGAGCCTTTTCTCAGCTGTTCACCAAAGCGTATCATTACTGAGGGGACTGAAAGCACGTAGGGAGTCTGTGTGTTCACAGCACTGGTCACGTAGTTTGCATCAGTGGTCCAACTTTTGCAAATGCCAGATCACTCTGCCCTTGTTCTGCAGTGTACAATGAGTGCATGCAGGCTGCTGAGTCCTGTGTGTGTGCCAACTAAACCCAGAGGCTTCACAGCACTACATTTTCATATGAGGGTACAAAAAGAGACACACACAGAAACCAGCCATGATGCAAAACAGCTGCAGTAAATTATAGGTTTTAGAGGCATGCGGTAAATCTCCTGCTGTACACTGGTGGTTGTACCTGAGACATAAAAGGTAAAGGTCTCCCTTCCATGAATCACTATGCATTTCCCAAAAGATATATTAGAGGGAAAAGTCAACACAAACTAACTCTTATCTGCTTCTTACAAAACGTGTTACTAGGACACTGTAAACAGGTTTTGCCTGATTCTTGTAAGGTAGCAAAATAGGGTCAGATCTGACAAGGCCTGGTAGTACTGTATGAGTTTACAACATGCAACGATTGGCTCGGATAATGTAAAAAAAAAACAAAAAAAAAACAGAGGTGATGACGATGGCTATTAATTTGCAATGATGGAATCATGAAACATAGGAAATGAAATGCAAACCTTTATGAAGATTAAGACTTCACTCTTTAATTGGCAACTAATCCAATCTGACATATTTAGCGTTTAATTCAATCTATAATCACTTGGATTAAAGAAGCATTATTGCTCTGTAAGTGCAGGCAATAGCGCGTTTACAGTTTCCTTAGCTTGAGAGTTGCGTAAAGTGAACTGCTCACTAAGACGCTGGTTAAAACATCTCTACTGGCACCGTCCTTCCTCTCTAAACTCCTGACCAATCATTAAAAGCAAACCATTACACTGAAGAAAAAAGGAAATCGGAAACGTACCTCAATCGGAGAGCAAATCCTGAAAAATGTGTCATGCTAAATATCGTGCCACCACTGCAGGAGAAGGAGGAGGTGCTTCTCAGCAGATGAACTGTACGCATACCCGGCAGTGAGGAGGACCAGAAGTAGGAGGAAAATCTAACAAGACGAACTACACGTAGATGACTAAAAATAACAATCAGGTTTACATGTTTTAAAAAAACAGTGACAAGCAGGAAAGAGTTACGGAAAACTCCGGACGAGAGTCAGGGGCTTGACTCAGCGGGGAAAGCTGCAGCTGGCGACTTCTCTCCATGTCTCCAAATGCGCACCAGTGCGCAATGATGTCCACATGAGGGCGCGAAAGACTGAGTGTATTGACACAATAAACATATTTTGTGAATTACTTAGAGCATGATACATGAGTTACGCTTAAATTAAGGATATTACAAAAAAAGTTTACTTTTGAATCAGACCTTTTTGTCCCAAACAATGATTAGGGCACCCTTTGGGTCTGACAGTTATAATCCAATAAAGTGTCTATTTGTCCCTCAGTGCAGTGTTGCCATAAAGTGTTCTCAATAGGCACTGTTAGGTTAAAAAAAAAAAAATTCTTGGATGTTAAAAAGAGTTCTGCCCCATGAGTCGATGCCAACAGAAAGCCGTGACTCTCCAGGTTTATTAAAGCCTGTCCAATAAACCATAGTATTTTTATTACCTCATTATCTCTGAGAGAAAATACATTACCAGGTATTTTCTTATTAATCATATACAAATACATTACAAATCTTTATTTCTAAATGTTTGGTCCATGTTTTAGACTTGAGATAGATTTTTGTTAAAATCATCATATCATTATTTTGAATTACAGTTGTCCTCTTGTGGAAATGGAGTCTGTATAATGTTCAGGGGAAATTTGTCGTTAATGATTTTAAGGTGGCCATTTCCTTTGGTGCACCAGATGCATTATTAAAAATGTAAAAAGATGAAGAGCATTTCTTTAAAGGCCCGTACTTTACAAAGTGCATAAAATGAAATACAATTTATACGAAAGCTGGAAGACTTTTTGTTTTTTTAACAAAAAACTTTTTTTTGTTTGTTAAATTCGTATTTTTCATTGAAAATCTTTTGGAGAAGAATGAGCAGGAAGGGGGGGTCGGGGAAGCGCTGCCGGTAAAATCAGCTTGGTGCCAAAACACACGATACCATTACTCGAAATTCAGAGAAGTTGTGAAAGAAAAAATATTCAGGTATTACTAGTCGATGAATTCATAACCACTTCTCTGCATCATTCAGTAAAACTATGTATGATACAAAATGACTCCACCCCTCTCCAAGCGTATAAAGGTCGCTCGACGTGCAGATTTGGGCATTCAAACTTTCAGCCTCAGAGCGACACCACAGCGGAGGAGGAGAGAAGAGAGCAGGAAAGAAAAACGAGATCCCACGAAGTCTTTGGAGTATGAACAGACTTACATTTGCGGTTTTCCTCTTGGCACTGGGCTTTCTTGTCTGCGAAGGGGGTGAGTAGAAGAAACAGAATTTCAGATTTCACACCTCAGACATGAGCTGGGACACTTGAAAGATCCGTTCTAGGTGGCTAGAGTTTTGTAATTTAATTTTTGTGTATCTTTATATCAGAAGAAACAGTTAGAAACCAGTCATTATGTTTTGTATGGACAGGAATATTAAAGCCTTTAACACTAAAAAGTTTATTATATTAGGATATAGCACAAATATTCTAGTATTTTAGGATATTTTGAATTTTTTCTTACATATTTGTGTTTGTATCTGACGTAAATTGTAAGTAACAGCCCAACATTGTACCCAAAGGTAACCCATGTTGCTCAGAGCCATGCCAGAACAGGGGCGTTTGCACAGCGCTTGGAGCAGATGAATATGAGTGTGACTGCACACGAACAGGATATCATGGACAAAACTGCACAACACGTAAGTTTAAATGGCACACATGAGGCGGATGTAAAATATGAATGTTTTTGTTCATTCGTTTAATAATTAATTTCTCCTATTTGGCTATCACAGCTGAATTCCTCACCTGGGTCAAATTCTTCCTGAAGCCATCACCCAACACCGTCCACTACCTTCTCACCCACTTCAAGGGCTTCTGGAACATCATCAACAACATCTCATTTCTCAGGGATGCCATCATGAGATATGTACTGACATGTAAGTGTCTGCTGAAGGCAAAATGAGAAGATGGATTGACTTAATAACTCATTGAATAATTTGTACTGCAGCTTGTAGTGAGGTAGCATTTGTTCTAATCACAAAATGCTTTTTTCCCGACTCTAGCCCGATCCCACTTCATTGACAGTCCTCCAACTTTCAATGCGGATTACGGTTACAAAAGCTGGGAAGCCTATTCCAACCTTTCCTACTATACGCGCACCCTCCCCCCTGTTGCAGAGGATTGCCCAACCCCAATGGGAGTAGCAGGTGAGTGCGCTCTCTGTGCCTTTGGAAAACCAGTTTTCTCAGATTCTTGAATACTTCGCAAGAGTGGTTTGGCCTCATTACATCACAGGAAATGCACACATAATAAATGATCCCTTCTGCTGGATTGATTGAGTGGAAATGTGCTGAGGGAACACAGAAATCCTGTCCCGGCAAGCCAAAACTAAAGAACATAAAACCACATTCAACTTAAAAATTTCCTACAAGTCAAAGTAAATCATCGCATTTCTATAACTTTAATGTGTTTCATCCAATTTAAACTCCCTTGGTTCTGCATAATAGTTTTGTATTCTTACTATAATATCTTTCATTGTTTCCTCAGGTAAAAAGGAGCTACCTGATGCTAAGCTTTTGGCTGAGAAGCTTCTCATGAGAAGACAGTTTATCCCCGACCCACAGGGCACCAGCCTGATGTTTGCATTCTTCGCACAGCATTTTACCCACCAGTTCTTTAAATCTGATATGAAGAAAGGACCTGCTTTTACCGTAGCTAAAGGTCATGGGGTAAGCACAGCAGATTTCAATCACATTTTAGTCAGAAAAGAGAAAAACGGATTTGTAAAAGAATAAATGTATTTATAGTATTGTTTTTGCTTTAAGGTGGACCTCAGCCACATTTATGGAGACAACCTGGAAAGGCAACACAAGCTCAGACTCATGAAGGATGGCAAGCTTAAATATCAGGTATGAGAAGACACAGATGGACTGTGTTTCAAACAGCCAAATGTTTCTGACACACAGGTGTCTAACAATTGCTTCCTCTCTTACAGATCCTGGATGGTGAGGTGTATCCCCCAACAGTAAAGGAAGTGGGTGTCGACATGCACTACCCTCCTCATGTTCCAGACTCTCACCGCTTCGCTGTGGGCCATGAGGCGTTTGGCCTGGTCCCTGGTCTGATGATGTATGCCACCATCTGGCTGCGGGAGCACAACCGAGTTTGTGATGTGTTGAAAGAGGTCCACCCCGACTGGGACGATGAGAGACTTTTCCAGACCACACGGCTGATTCTGATTGGTGAGTTTTGTGCATAGTTAATAGATAATTCTATTATACTATTTCATAGATAATTTGTTATCCACTTGTCATAGCATTCATGTAGTTATCGTGGGAGATGTGAAAGGAGGAAGTTGTACTTTTTGTTTCGTCAATCACCAGCCAGCAACCTTGTTGCACAAAGGTTGCTGGCTCTAATGTGAGAAACAGGATTTACTGAAAGATTTGAGAAAGAGGGAATGTTTAGCTTTTCATTTCAGGACTTTAGTGCATGTTGGCCAACCAAGATCCACCAAAAAAGCATAACACATTTTTTTAATATCTTCGTTATATAAAATATCACATATTTTGTCTTGTAGGTGAGACCATCAAGATTGTGATCGAGGACTACGTGCAGCACCTGAGCGGCTATCACTTTAAACTCAAGTTCGACCCCGAGCTGCTGTTCAACCAGCGCTTCCAGTACCAGAACCGCATCGCATCCGAGTTCAACACCCTGTACCACTGGCACCCTCTGATGCCTGATAGCTTCCACATTGAGGAGACAGATTACAACTATAAACAGTTTGTCTTCAACACATCTGTTGTGACCGAGCATGGCATAAACAACCTTGTGGAGTCGTTTACCAAGCAGATTGCTGGACGGGTAAGAACTCTTTGAGCAGCATTAAGATTTAGATTTTAACACCACTGTTCCTTCAAGGCTGATTAACTCACATTGCATTCATTCATTTTTTTAGGTTGCCGGTGGCCGAAATGTCCCAGGACCTATCATGTACGTGGCCATTAAGTCTATTGAAAACAGCAGACAAATGCGCTACCAGGGTCTGAACGCCTACAGGAAACGATTCTCCATGAAGCCCTACTCCTCTTTTGAAGACATGACAGGTGAGACTAAACCTAATGCTTTCAGGTGTAGAGCATGACGTCAAAGAAGATTAGTGAAGAGGTTATTATCAACACAAAGAGAAATGAAATGTTGCCCTGGGCCAAATTATTGCTGCATTATTAATAGTATTGTCATAAACTGATTGCAGGTATTTAAGTGTGAGCTTGAGCAACACGCCAAAAGCCACAGATCTTAAGATCAAAGCTCATGTCACAGATTAGTGATTATTTAAAAAAAAAAAAAGACTCAGCTTTAGGCCCCAGCAGCTTTGGAGGTTAGGAATTTGTTTCCGTGACTCTAAGAAACAGATGTTCATTACAACTTGAGATAATGTAAGCAGATTGTCATCACAGAGAGGAAGACATGAACAGGAGTGAGAGGCCTCCTTCTGCAGAGGAGAAGATTTAAGTTTCATGAGAAAAGAGGATTTGATGTTGGTTAAGAACTAAGTGTGATATATGAGGAGATATATAAGCGTGTGCATTCTTGTAAGATACGTGAAAAAATAAAGACAAAAATCAATATCATCTTTAATCTACTATTTGCTGGTTTTGAATCAGTCAAAACACTGAGCTCATATTTAGACTGACTTAGCTGCAAGCTTTGCAGCTGCTGCATGAGAGAAGCCAGATAGAGACGCTAACTAAAACTATGTCCCCCTTTGTGCTACTCAGGAGAGAAAGAAATGGCCGCGGTGCTTGAGGATTTCTACGGGCACATTGACGCTGTGGAGCTGTACCCAGGTCTGCTGGTGGAGAAACCTAGACCTAACTCTATCTTTGGAGAGACCATGGTGGAGATGGGCGCCCCATTCTCCCTCAAGGGCTTAATGGGAAATCCAATCTGCTCCCCAGAGTACTGGAAGCCGAGCACATTCGGAGGCACCGTGGGCTTCGACATCATCAACACCGCCTCCCTGCAGAAGCTCGTCTGCAATAATGTCCAGGGACCCTGTCCCGTGGCATCCTTTCATGTGCCAGACATTAAAGAGACGGGGTCCATGGTCATCAACTCAAGTACATCACACTCACGCGGGAATGACATCAACCCCACAGTCATTTTGAAAAAAAGGACTACTGAGCTCTAATTTTTTCATTTTATTATTTTTTTCTAAAAGTATTTATTTATTTATTTATTTTGTATTTATTGTTATCTATTTATAACATAACATAAAAAAGTGAAAAACAGTTTTTTATATGTAATTTTGTATATTTTTGTGTACTTATCAAGAACAAAAGTCTGTGGTTGTGTTTATTTATTGAAAGATTATTTGTATTATACAATAAGTTATTGTTACAGTAATGACCTCAGACACTAAAACTTGATACTTGAAGGTTAGTTTACAGTCTTAGCTACATAGTAGTGTACATTACATTCTTGTTACATGTTCCCTGGGATCAGCTAGTACTCTTCCATTTATATTTGATGGATGCAATTGTACGGCTTTCCCAGGACATCGCAGTGATCTGTTTCACAGACAGAGATACATTAGCACAGTTTTGTAATGTTCACAGTGAACTTAATGACTGATCTTGACTCTTTTGATCTAATGTTGCTTACAGTAAACAGCATTCCTATTTCAGTATTGTTTAACTGATTTATTTTTCTACTTCAGTCTATGTTGGCTTGGGTAATTTTAAATGACATTAAGCTGCACTGCTGTTTAGAAATGAATTGTGATTCTATACAAAATGTTTAAAATAATCATGTACTGTAGTGTGTAGTTTTGACAGTTTTGTTTTCAATTGACTTAAAAGGTTGATATTAATAAATGCTGCCAGGATATGGAGCACATTTCTCAGAAATCACTTGAGATTGTTGTCATTTTCACTTTTATTCTCTGATATAAAAGTCTTCTATAGAATCTCTAATTGATGCTACAAGAGCAAACAAGTTTTTTCGTATAAATAAAACATAGAATCCAAGCACTGGATAAATGCAAGCACATAGCAGTTAACAGTAATGCAAATGTGAAAAAGATTCTTCTTCTTGCATTGAAAGTATGGTAATGGAAAGAAACAAATCCAAAATTAATATAAAAAAAAAAAAAACATACACACACATATAGATACACTTTCTACAGTACAGTCTGCTGCTTTTCTGACAATCAGTAACACACTGCTGTAAGATCTCACACAGTCTTTCACATCCCACAAATATTTTTATGTAGGTGTGATGAAAGACTGATACATAAATCAGTTGCACTTATGACTTTTCAAGTTTCTTTTCATTTCTATGCTAACAAATTAGGAGGGCAACACAACATTTTGTCACAAAAATGCAGACCATCCTATTCCAAGGCAGAAGAAAAATGCCTGCAGGTATGGAAGCTGAAGTGTGCCGTAGAAATATTTTATCTACAAAACAGTAATTTATATCCATACAGGAGCAGCAGCTCAACTCCGAGCTCTCTCCGGATTTCTGAGCTCCTTACCCTATCTCAAAGAAACATTAAGTGGAGAAGGCCTATTTGATATAATACAGAGGTATAGTCAGTTATAACCTACTGAATGGCAAAAAGTTATTAGAAAGCCATTTTAAAATCATTTGTAATTACAGTTATAAATCACTATATATACGATTTAAAGGAGTTCTTAGGTATAGCATGTTTAATGATCACTGCAGTACTTTGGCACTAATTATTTTTATAGCTTAATTTATTGTTGTTTATTATTTTTCAATTAGTACTTATTACTTAACAATATTTAGTTGTAATATTGTGTATGCTGGGGCCTCTCTGTGATGAGTTAGCTGTAGTTATGCAGCCTACATTTACTGTGTGTGTAAACATATACTTATCTACAGGTTTTAAAGTGTAACAACTGACAATGTTGCTCAAAAGGAAGTAAGTAAAAGTAAAAGCAGTGATAGATTAACGTAAGTTATCTCCAAATTAAGCATACCGTATTTTTGAGGAGTTTAAATCTTAACCTATATTCCATGAGCTTTCACTTTTCGGCATATCAGTTAAAACATGTAGAAACTTGTCTGGCTCAAGGGGGTCCATATGCCATGAGCCAACATGGCATGATCTCCTAGTTAACAGAGAAACTGTGGTGAGATAAATCAACCAAAGCAGAAAAGATCACATATTTCAAACTAAAAGCTTCCCTTTTCCTTTGCAGGTACTGTATATCTGTTAATTAATTAAAGGAAAGATTCTTATCAGTTCATATTCCTGAGGCAAGGCGTGTTACTAAGTAAAACTAATACTGTACAGCACATTCCCAGCAACAGTTTCTGTGTACTGCTTCTGTTTTGTAATTGCTTTGTGTTGAACTTAAATTACTAACACAACACACGCAACATGGTGTGTTTCAAAGAGGAAGTGCCCAGGCAGAGGCTGCAGTATTATGCACATCCCTAAAACTTTCCATTGCTTGATGTACGTGTTGCCGGGAAAAAGTGCAGAGGGATAAAAATACCGTCTTACTGTATATGAGGTGTTAAGATTAGCATCCAGTCCAAAAGCATCTAGGAATCCCTGCCTCAGCAGTATGGACTGGCAGGGCAACAGAGGAATAAAGTTATTGTTCGAGGGTGCCCATTCCAAATTAAACATTGTGGAAGGGATGTTGACGTGACTGGTGGCACGGAGCATTGAGTCAGGCCGCCAGGCATCATCCCATCTAAACACAGACAATGACAAGAAAAATTTTCTCATCCATTCACACATTTGTCACAACCAATACAGAGAGCACATTTACTGTCTCCCATCAGACTGGACGATTGGAGCTTTAAACACAAAACCACACAAGGAAGCGAGGAAATTACATTAATTAAGTCATGTGCATCAGTTGTCATCTCAACTGAACCCGATGGAAGTTCCTCCACCATCTCATAATCTTTGTCCGGCACTTCAAAAGGCCAGGCGTAGGATTCCCCGTCAGAGGGATTGGCCCAGCACAGCATGAAAATGACCTAATTGTGTGTGCACATTATTTATTTTCCCCATTGTAAGTTGCCCAAGGGTGAGTATTATTATTTCATTGTCAATGTGTGGCATGTTCAGATCCCGGTCTATGAGAATGAGCTGGGGAGCACATCTTGCATTGTGCTGGTGTAATGAGCATGAGCAGGCCGTGGGCCCTGCTGTGGAAGTAGATCAGGAGACATCAGTGTGTGTTTTCCCTCTGACTGCTTCTGGTGCTCTTTGGAACCAGACCTGGTGTACAGGCCGTGATCCTTTACAAGAGTTACGTGCCGCATTGCAGGTGGCTGGAACTGGGGTCAACTGGGAGATGGTGCCAGCCACCTCTGCACGTGAGGCACTGGCACTGATCCACTGGGAGCCAATTGTCACTTACATACAGTGGGCAATTTATTAATTTTCAATGTTCACACACTAATTTTGGCAGAAAGGGGGTTTAAGAACCTGTCCATTCTTGATTAAAAGCTTTGTCATTGTCCACTATTCTTGCTTTAGAGCACTCCGTGTGATACTTCTTTTCTCTGACTGCTGTATTTCATCATGTCTCTCCCCTGTGTGTATCTCACTCACTCGAGTTACAATGCTTATTAGAATGCACAGATTGCTGAGGAGCATCACATGAGTTTATTTAATGCATGCAATTGGCCTATGAGTTTCTTGGTCAGCTAAACCAGTGCAACAAATGCAGCATTGGCTAAAACCATAGAATACAGTTTATGGTTATAACAGAAACACTTTGTCAAAATTCAGTAATTCTCAATAGCTTTTTTACGTTATATGTCTGTTCAGATAGAACAGGGTCTAGGTCCAGACGCAGGGGATGGAGAAAAATTGCAACAACAAAAAAACCCAAAACAGATAGGGATGCATTTCGCTCCTATAACACATCCATGGTTTTGCCTAGAAGGAGAATTTAGGTCTTTAAGGGCGGGCCAGAGCGGCCCGGGCCCGCCCATTTAAAGCCTCTGCCCGCCCAGATAACGTGCAACTTTTCAAACAGGTAGAAAACGGGACTTCTTAAATTAAGAAAGGATGTACAAAAATGATTTAAAACCAAGGGTATTCCAGGTTATCAAGTGAGAGAGCTGCAGCCGCTGAAGACCCTGCGCCTGCAGGAGCTAGCCGAGAAGCTGCAGGTGCTAGCTCAATTTCAGCTTTGAAAAACGTTTTCAGCGATCACCGAAGGAGTATGCTTTATACGCGCAAAGATATTTCAACTCGGTTTTGGAAAGGACTTGACCCAGAAATGCAAGTATGAGTGTAGGACTGTGTGTCCAGGAGATCACATTCAACGGGAAAACGGCGTCTTCAGCTGTATTAGCATCAACAAGGACCAGAGCAGCACTGACTGGGAAGGTGAGTAGACCGTTTTCATTATCTCGTCCCTGCTGTTCATTGCTGTACATCATAGTGTTGTTTCTCTGTATTGTGTGTATTTGTTAGGTCAGCTCGTTGGGCTGGTGTAGGGCCTAAACAAAGCTGTTGTTGTGGTGGTGGTTTTCGGTTTTTACACAATGGTTACTGTTTAATTGTGCCACTTTATGCAGTGTCAATGTCCATGCTGATCAGTTGGTGTTTGTGTGCTTATTTCTGCGCCTTTACGCAGCGCTGCTGGTCATGCTGTTGTGTTGGTTTGTGCGTATTTACGCGCAGCTTGCGTCTTTTACTCAAAGATGTTGATTGTTGGTAATGCTCAGCTGTTTATTTTATCGGTATTTGCGCAATTGTGTGGCATCTTCTTGCAACGAATGCACCTGTTGCTGCTGTTGAGTTTAAAACTTGCATCTGTCGTGATACTTTTGTGCCTTCCGCCATCCCCTTCCCCTCAATCTCCATCTAAATCACATGTCCTCTCTACAGATATGCCCTGACACTCAATTACAGATGTAATTCTGTCTAAAGTTTAGTCATGAAAACTATACATTTGCATTGACCTGCCCTGTATTGCTAAGACCATCTCCCATTCACTCCCAAACATGTTTACTCATAATTCCATGCAGTCACTGACTGGGGCTGTCAATTGAGTTATCAGCTGTTCTATGAGCTGATCACATCTAAACCAATAGCACTCTCACATTGTTAGCCTACAATCTTGTTGCCTTCTGTTTAAATATGGCATGTCTGGACTCCATGGGGGGTTTATCTTGTTGCTGCTCAGTATGAAATCTACCATAGAGTCAAAGTGCCAAGGTCTCTCTGTCAAATCTTAGTCATCACATCATGTGTTAATCATTACACCTGTAATCTGTATTGAACAATTAGATTTACTTCATTCACCTCCTGATTGAAATGTGGATTCTCTAAGAGTATACAGCTTCTCTCAGATGCTTTGGCACAGCTGCTGAAAGATCATCATGATTTTGAAAACAATTTTTAAGTTACATTCTTTAATCTACAGTATATCCTTTTCTTGCTGTTTTTACATAGAATTCTAATGTGATCAATGATCCAATGATCCACTAAGTCAAAAGAGATCTTCAGCTATTTAGCACTGCACTCCTAAAAACATAAAGATCATAATCAATTCAGCAGAGCCAGAGATATTGTCTTTTTTGTTTGTCTTTTTTTTATTTAATGCATTCTTCTTGCTTGTCAAAACCTGTGCCCTACATTGCCCTCAACGAAACTCAACTGCCAAAAATTTGGTGCGGAGATTTGGGCGTGTCGTGCTTGTAATCACGGTGTAAAATCAGTGGAGTTCTCCTTTGAGAGGGAAGAACAGGGTCTCTGGACTTGGGCATTTTTTAAATTATCATTTGGTTTATAAAACATCAAAAAAATGTGAAAATGCCCATTTGTTACTTCCTAGAGCCCAAGGCAAGACTGTCAAAAATAACTGGCTTACCAAATTAACAGTCCAAAACCAAATATTCCGTTTACAATAACATATTAAGGAGACAATGCTTACATTGGAGAATCTGATATTGGAAAATATTTGGTGTTTTTGCCATATCATTGTCTGCTGATTGACCAATCAGTTGATCAACTAATCATTTTAGGTTTATGTGAGTTAAATCTTTTGAATCAGTGGCGGCCCACACACAGGCTCGTGCAAGGCCCTGTGTTTTGCCACTGAGGGCAACTCCACTGCCAGGGGGGAGATCTCTATTTGTCATTGTCAATGATGTCACTTTCAAAATGACGGTAGTTTCGCTAGACTCTTGGCACACTCACACTAATAACATTTTTTTCATACTGTCAGGAGCGTGTGATAGTTTAGGTCATAGTGGCTGTTGTGAGGAAAAGCCTTGGGCGCATAAGATCCAGTCGGGCGGGATTTATATTAAAACCCACAGTTATCTCTTTGGTGTCTGAGTGTATTTATGTCAAACAGAAAAGTTCATCTGTGGTATCAATCACTGCTCTAACTGTGAACCTGGTCATTAACAAAATCCTGTGATGGGAAGGAGGATAAGTCAGAAAGCCAGGATTTAACAGTCGAGCAACTGAGGTGAATCAATGGGATATAAAATAACACACTACAAGGAAGAAAGGGAAGGGCAAGAGATTAAAAAAAAAAAAAAAAACGAATCCACACACAATGAAACCTTGTGCAAGTCACAGGAAGAGGAGACCTGATGATTCATCTTAATTTTCCTGTGTGTTTACACCCATTTGTTTTTGGCTTTCTCCAGATGACATACCTAGCAATGTGAGGTGAAAATGATATCATACTGAATCTGATCTACCAACAGTAAATCATGAAAATGTACCACTAATTCTAACTTCAAATTACTGTAAAGCCTTTGGTCAAGGGCAGTTGAGGTTAATCCTTATTTTATTTTAATTTTTAATTTTATTTATTTAAAAGGGACCATGCACCGTTTAAAACATTAATGTTACCATTTGATGCACCATACCAGATTATAGTTTAGGTAATTCGCATCTGCAGTCCCTTGGCAGGTCAGAACAAATACACAGCACAATGACATGACAATACAACGTTGTACAAGAGGAAGGAAAAAAAAGACGCACACAAGACAAATAATACACACAATAGCACATAGGGTAAAGTGATACAAAAAAGAAGACAGACAATGCAGCATAAACCACACAAAAAGCACATCAGTTACAAAAACACGCTAAAAAGCCTTATACAACAGCACATCACCACTGAATGCTTGTCAAATAAACAAGTTTAAATGTCCAGAGTTCAAAGTCAGTGAGTGCAGAGCTGAGCAGCTTTTAACCATCTTTTCAAGGTGGTTTTGAAAGTCCTGATAGAGCTGCAGCTCCTCACATCGTCAGGCAGTGTTCCACTGATATGTAGATTTTACAGAAAAAGCTCATTGCCCAAAAGCAGTGTGAGGAAATGGTATGTTACAGTCCCATACAGAGGCTAATCTAGAGGATCTAATAGAACTTACTGAGCAAGTATACACAAAGTCACATACTGGAGGAGGGGCCAAACCATTCAAAATTTTATAAACCAGGCAGAAATCTGAAAATAATCTAAAATTCTTAAAGTTCAGTAAATTGTATTTCTCCAATATCCTACAATGATTATAGTGCAGGGGCTTTTTGTCCAAGGTTATAAGGTTTGTTTGTACAGGGACTCAGGGGGTTGCACGGCTGTTTTGCCAGCCTGCCCCCAATGTAATACAGTACGACATGTGTGAGAGGATCATAGCATGGTTAAACACCTTAGCAGCATCCAGAGAGAGACAGTTATTGGTGAACAAGGGAGCACTGATAGTGTTTTTTTTGGGGTTTTTTTTAAAAACCCAAAGCTGGTTCTACTGCCTTTACTCTTGCCAAGGTCTGCCCCTCATCATGCCTCTGTGACTTTTGGCAGGGAGGAATGCCTGGCACCCGATTGTTTCCATTTCTGATCAACGTGAACATCACAGGGGTGTCTATGAGACAGAAACTACAGTTTCTCTATAACAGAACCTTTTAAGGTCACACAGAGGGTAAGAAGCCTTCTTTATCTACAACACTGTCACAGGATGACATAAAAACAACATAAAGCCATAAAAGCAGCTGTTAAATCACACAATCATGCTGTCATATCATTTCATCGACACATACTGATTGCACACACTTAGTCATCTATGAGACGCACAGCACAGACACATCACTGTTATACATCATACAAGGCCATTAGAGGGCCTAAAGAAGCAGACACCTTGATGACATCACATACCAAAGATGTTAGAGATGATCTTTGTTCATCTAACTTCGCTCTGGGACCCATACTTCCCCTGATAAGAATCAATTACTGAAACCTTAAACACTTGAATTTTAAAGTATTGTACCTACAGCGTGAGTAGTGGTTTTGTGACATCAGAGGTTCCCTTTTTTCAAGTCTTTTTTAAAATAAGTAGGGTTTTGGTTGATTTAGCCATTCTTACCATCCATACTGACAGCAAAGGGATCTCCTAAATAAATTCTAATTTTAGTGATGGATAACAAAATCCCTGTTCTGTGAAAAAAGCACTGTGATGTTCAACTGAATCTGAGTCCAGCTTAGACAACTTCAGCAGTCCAACTTAGCCAACTCAAGTAGGTATCTTCTAAAGTTACCATTTTTTAAGCACAAAATTCCATTTTTTTTTTTTTTGACAGACAGTGTTTCCTTGCTGAGCCATGGCAGACAGGTAGTAAAAGGGCATTCGGTACTAACAAGACTGTCACTTTAAAATATATCCACTTGATTTATCTTACTCAGATTGCTGAAGCTATGGCTGAATTATTTTTTGCATCAGAAGAGCACCGTGGACTTTGTTCCCCGTCACTGGTAAAGAAACAATCTCCAAACAAATTGGAACGTAGGGACATAAGGCACAATTAAAGCAACCAATAATGCTTTATATGGGCATGCGAATACTGCATTAAGAACAACTAAGATGAATCATCCACCACACTTGAAACTGGTGAGTTTGTTTTTATAAAAAGCAATCTACACATCATGTTATGAAAGCACAGTCCTGGTTTACTCAAACAGACTTTTTTAGAGCATCAGAAAACAGCAATTACTCAGAGGTGGTTCTTGTCTGGTTATCATATACAGTATTTTAAAAATAAGTTGGACTTTTTGTGAGATGCTCTTTTTTTGCAGAGTTAAATTAGAAGATTTATGCTGCCATTTTCATTTTCGTCTGTTGTATGCAAAATCAAATTTGACATTATTGGAATAAACAGATTTATGGGCAAATAGAAATGTCCCAAAATGTTGAACCGTTCCAACCAGCCTTTCAAGTTATTAATAACAGGTTTTATGAGTAAAACACAAAATACGGTAATTAAAAGTGACAATCATGATGCACTGGTATACCAACAAGCATATTAAATAAAGATGCTGTGCCACGTACAACCATATGGTTAAAAAAAAAAAGTTGTGCACACAACTCCAAAATTTTGAACACCGGCCTTAACAGATAAATTTACATGTTTAATGCGGGCAAAACAAACAAAAACAAAAACAAATACAACTAGACACATTTCTGCTTTAAAGCCATCACAAGCATCAGTTATCATCATCATATCATGGGGGCTTTGGAGCTAAAGCGTGCCTATTTCTGTCTGTTTTGCCGACATTAGATAAGTAATAAGTGTTATTTAACTGTGAGTGCCGGTTGTTTTTGTACCACATACATCCGACAAACTAAGTTGAAATACTTCTTCCAATGTAATGCTTGCAATATGTGAGGACCGAAAAGGAGAATTTTTTATTTTTTATTGTTAAATACAGTATATTTATGAGCCTCAAAACATGCACACAGTGTAAGAGAAAGTTTGAATCCAGAATTTTCAGTTTTCCCATAATAATATTGCATCATTTCTTTTACAGGGACCCCATCTGTTTCCACTGAAGACTGACAATAAGGACTTCCGTTCTGTTTTCAGCAGAAATTATGCAATGTAACAACTGCGTACACACGCACGCACACACACACACACACACATAAGCAAGCAAGCAAACAAAAGATGTGTATGCACTGTAAACTATGTAAACCTACTATATATACTAAATAATGTATTTATTTATTCATTCACAAATATAATATGTATATATCTGCATAAGAAAAGAAGACAAAAAGATAAAGAATCCCTCTCACATGCACACGCATCCAAAGCACATTTATTTATGCTACCTTTGTCACTTGTCACTGTCTGGCTTCCTGTCACAAGTAGACTTAGGTATCAGTCTTGCTCCCTTTCACACACATATGTCTGGTGACTAACAGGCCGTTACAATTGACTTGCGAAGTGTCAGTTATTTGACCTGGTGTGTTGAAAACGTTCCCATGTTAGTAATAGGGTGTCTCAAACTCTCATACCTTGGCACACCTTGCATATCTGTCACATCTATTTGCTCGCTAATTCTTCTCTGCGTTCCACATTTCTATTAGTGAAATGAGTAAACATGTCCACTTAATTCTTTGACACCTTACACAACTGGAAGCAGATGATACAGGTGCAATTGAAGCAGCCATACATTTTAAAAACAATCATATAATTAAATGTCTGCAATCACTACAGATTAAAAACATTACCAATTTATAATGACAGCTATGAGATTCACATTTGTACCAGTTCAACAGATGTGCCCCTGGCTATAAAAATCTTCCAGTACTTTTCCCTTTCAAAGAATAAAACACATGTTTCTCATTTCATCTCTCCCAGGACGTTGAAAAAAATTGACATGACATGGCGTGTTTGTGTTTGTTGGAAAGCTCATGAATCAGACTCCACAGGGATCTGGCACTTGGCAGGACAGCCACAGAACACCTAGAGACTGATTGGGAGCACATTCAGCAAAGCAATGCTTAATCTGTCTTCAGAATCAGCATGTATTTTTAAAGTTGGATGTGCGTTACATTTGTGGACATCTAGCAGTCCTCTTAGTCACATTCAGAGCAGCTTTTCAGGCTCTCTTTAGAAATGTTCTTCAGTGGAAACAAAGTCTTTAAACAAAGGAATGCTTGTTGTAAGAAAATCTGTTAATGTTCAGTTTTTAAATACTTTATTTAGCTTAAGAGGAAAGAGATTATTTTAAATCCACTAAATAACACATCGTTTTTCAGATCATCAGATGAATCAATCAAGATTATTTGGAGATGCATGGTTTTCACAGGACAGGGAAAGCATGAAAATTTGATATCTGAAAAGCAACTAAAGCTGCCAGACAAATATCGTGGAGCACTAGTGTAAAGTTGCATAAAATGGGAATACTGAAATACCTTGAATTTGTATTTACATAAGTGATTGTGCTTAGTCACTGATAACGTTCGTACGTGGACTCACATCCTTTCATTTAAACAACTCTTAAATGTTAACTAGTGAGTAACATTCTTCCATTGAAAACACAGTGAAACTCAAAAAAAATTCTCATTTAACAAGAAACTTACTGTAGTCATCAAAGCCATTGTATTTCTTGTTTAGCAAGGCTTATCATCAGTGAATCGACTGTAACATTAGATGCCAGAGAGTTAATAGCATTTCTTCATGCAAATTATAAACCAGTCAGAGGAATGACATCTGAGAATACTGTTGTAGTTTGGTATAAAAGCAAACAATGGTTAGGGAAGATCATGGTATATGTTGATACAGCAAAAGTCTGCAGTGACTTGAACATGTCACTCAAAAAAAAAACAAAAAACATCTGAACAAAGTTCAAAGTTTAAATATGACAATTCAGGAACAGAATTTTGTGAAATATTAACATAATTTTTTTGTGAAATTAGATATGTCAAAAAATGTCTCTGGGTTGAATTTTTTTATGATTTGGATCAGGGCGCTCCCGCTGCTCACCTTTTTCTTTCCATGCCTGCTATTCACTTTCAAGTGAGAAACTTGAGTACATTTTTGTCTTTTAAATCATCCATTTGTTCTGACTTGTAATTGGGTGCCAGTTTGAATTGCTTGAAATCACAAATACAAAACCTCTTGCAGTGTAGTTAACAGTACAAAAACTAAACTTTTTAAACCTGACTGTTGAGGGCCAAGGAAATGTGTGGGAATTTTTCTTTTTTTTCTTTACCTTTCCTCGTTTCTATTTATTTGTCATGCTCACTGACTCTTTTGCCAAACACTTGACATTAAACTATTTAAACTACTTCTGATGAACTATGATCAGTTGTTAACATTAAGTTTTAGATCCCTGACTCATGTGACCTCTTTGAAATGTCTCCATTGGATGTGTAAGTGCTGCATTCAAAATGTTAATTAAGTAAAAGTATGTAAGTATTTTCAGCAAAATGTTCTCAAAGTATCAAAAAGTAAAAGTAAGTAATGCAGCAAAATGTTCTCAAAGTATCAAAAAGTAAAAGTAAGTAATGCAGCAAAATGTCCAGTGTCAAGCTAGAGCTTATTTAAGCCATTTTACATATTGTTTTATTTTAAATTTATACATATGATTTGAGTCATTTTATAATTTTACAGCATAATTTTAGGGTTTTTTTTATAAGCTTTTTATAATGCTTTGTTCTATTTTGTAAACCCTAACCAATAACTCCACCTCAGATATATGTATAATGGTGTTTACAGCACAATATTTGTGATACTTTTTCCACCAATGGGAATGTTGTTGTAATGACGGATAATTTTGAGGGGAATTCTGTGTCATGAGCTTCTACTGTCTTTATGACGCAACTAGAGAAAACATATCAAATCAAACAAAAAAGAAGACATGGTGGGTTCAGTGTTGATGATGGCTCAGCTGTATACACTGATTGACTGCATTTCAGATAGCAGTTAGTTTTCATGATGTCAGAAGATATCACAAAATTATACCATCCCCTTGTGATAGCAATCCAAACATGGTGAATTAGGAATATAAAACAAGGAAATCACAGAACTCACTTTCATATAAGAGTTTAATTCCAAATGAGATGTAAAAATCACAAATTTACACTCAAACAAACTGTGCAACTGCCTAACAAATAAACACTTTGCTGTTAGCTATTTCAGACACCAAAAAAATAATATTTTCCAATTTTTTATCTAAAAGGATTGTTTTGCTGCATGGAAAATTTAGAGTTTAGATGATGAACTCCATAGACAACTGCTGGGTGGTTGCAACAAAAATGCTATTGGAAGACACCTGTTTGAGGTTTTCCTAAAAAAATAAGCTTTAGGTGCAACAGAAACAGGAAAACTGAGACAGTAACAATAAGACAGTCTGGATGGACATGACCCAACATGATAACCAAGGTTTCCACGCCACAAATAGCTATAGGTTTAGTGTCTTTCGCCAGTAGTCTGGATATTGTCTTTCACAAGGACTCTACCTGTGACATTCCACAAGCAGAGGCTGCTGCCAAAGTTTCCATGACATGTGCAATCTTTGAACTGTGCTGTTGTGTCAACAGCCAGGTGAGAGGCGACAAAGAACTCCAAGCACGTCATTACTGCAGAAATATACTTCCTCGTGTTACCTTGGATTATAATTGACGAATGTGTCGATGTTGTCATGCAACCATTTGAATGTAACTCACACTGGGGTAAAGTAACAGAAGCCCGTCAAAGTTGGGTATGTCCTTCGATTAAAATAGAAGATTTACAAAAATAGAGGCACCACAATGTCATACCGGTGACATAACAGAGCACAATGTTGCAAACAAAAACAAACTGATTAGAAAATATTTCAACAACTCCTCCAACTCATAAGACCACTGTTCCTGCCCTCGAATACAAACCACAGAGGTATTTCCTAAGCCCACCTACCGGTTAGGTAAGAGAATAGGTTTGTCTTAAAATAAGTATTTTTTATAGCGTATAATGTGACATACATCTCATGCATCATGTAAGTTAACAAAACTCAACGTTAACTTGGGTTTTACACTGGACACAAACGGCTGTCTCCTGGATGAAAGTCCTGTTTGTTTGTGTAAATCCTGCATTTGGTAAGGTGTATGTGGGATCAACTTAAATTTAAACTATAGTGCCCATGTTCACGATAATGAGAAAACATGTCACCTTGTAGAAAGTGTTGCTCACTATTGTATCTTAATAGTTTTTGGACAGCAATGGAGCTGTGCAGCACATAGGAATAAGATGTATTAAGCACAGACAATAATCGCTAGTTGGACCAGTTCATTGTTGGTTTCTATCTTTTTATACATTACGTTGATAATAAGAAAAATAGTAAATATTGCTAGCTAAGGATAAATCTTATTGCATTTTTTTAAAAAAAAATGCTATTGTGGCCAAATGTAACCACACAAAAAAACTAACACAGTATCATATACATAACAGACAAAATATCTTAAACATCTCTTGGATCCTCTGACATGTGGGTGTATTTTTGTAGTCTTACTTAAGTTTTGTTTATGTTTTGAGACAACTACAGTGATTTCGAAAGGAATTTATCATGTTTGAGTCAATGACATAATGCTTAAGAAAACATATAGGAAATTCTAAGCAGCTGTTTGCACACTTACTGTGGATGAGTCATCGTGAGCTAGAGACTGCATGTTAACGCATTTAGTCTGAAGAGGGATTGAAGGTGAACGTGTGAGACATGCAGAAGGGGAGTGGTGGGCGTGGGGATATGAGGAAGAAGTGAACCTGAGACAGGAAAACAGAGTTACAGATGTTTCATCTGGTATCGGGACTCCCAGGCTTCTCAAAATTGCAGTCAGGTGACATGCAGGCGGACCACTCTCACAGCTTGCTGGTCTGTAAGCCACTCTGAGGTGCTTACTCCATTTAACAAGCACAGAAATACTTGTGAAAAATGATGCAGTGACACATGAAACCATATTCTGTATTTATCATAACTTTGCATTTAATCTATTGATTCAGTACATTTTAGTATTTGTAGCTTGTATTCCGAAACACGCAGGAGTGTGTTTCTAAGGTTCATAATGACCAAGCTGTAGAAATAAAGGCATCTTAACATTTTAAGAGAGTTCCTTGGAGTTTTCTTTCTGATTTGTTTAAAAATATACTTGTCGACTATATTTTGTTTTACAATATTCTCCCCGCTTTTTGTATGTATAGAAAATATTTTATAAATGGAAGTTTATCTGACCCTAAATTTTAACATACATAACTGATTCTGTCTGTCTAAGGTTTGCTTTAATACCATTATATCTTCAGTAATGTCTGGAAAACTCTGTTAAAAGAAAACAAGTTAACTCTTGTTTTTACAGCATATCAACTTTTTAAATCATATTTTATCTTTTAGCTTTTCCTTGATCTTATCTGCTCCATTGTTTTACCTCCATGCTCCGTGTGAAATGATTTGCTCCAGTTATCTTTTTATCTCTATTTTTAATCTCTAAATCTTTATTTGCTCACTTGCTTATTAATGTATAAATAGATTTCAATAGCACTCTATTAAGTTGTTGACTTATAACATCTCCTGCATGTGAAGTTCCCATTAGTGACTGCCTGCCAGTGTCTTGAGATAAGATTAGGATATTTATGTTGATTATTGACCCAAAATCCCAGCATCATGCCGAGAACATAATTTCCTCTGTCACACACATACCTGCTGCATTTTGCTCACTGACTGTGATTGCAGCACTTCTGGTTTGCTCTGTGCTCCTGCAGCTCCTCCCAGTGGCAGCTCAGATATCATGTTTAACACAGTGCGATGTTTTTAAACTGTGCGTCACTTTTTCCCCTCTGAACTTGAAACAGTGAAGAGAGGCCTCTCAGTTGAAAACAGAAACAACCAGCATTACTGTGGGATGACTAATATTTATGAATGGGCCCGATAGTGGCAACAGTGGCGTTGTAGAGGAGGTGGGTAACTGCTGCCTCGTCACTCGCTCCCTCTCTTACGCACTATTCTCACTGAACCAGCTTCAGATATTGCACAATACATACACACACATTTACACACAGAAATACGCAGACAGAATGAATCAGGGGTCTTTGTGGAGATATTGGACTACCAAACCACAAATTATTCTAAATAATGAAACACACATTTTCCTGTGTCCGATGACTTTCTCTGATTCCCTGATCATCATCAGCATCATGCATATCCATGATGCTGATGATGATCAGGGAAAACTACTGACCAACAGAATTAGCTCCTATAGTCCACAAATATACTTTATATTGTATAATATACACAAGAATGTCGTTGGAATAACACATATAAGATGGACAGGAAAAAGTTAACAGGTGTCTTTTGAATATACAACAGAGATTGATAAATTAAAACATTCATCACTATTCCTTGCAAAATTATTAATGGCAAGAAAGTTCCACAGTTACTGACACCTCGAGTGTGCAGAGAATATGGAGTTACAGAGTTGCGTGTTTCAAATTTCTGCCCCCAATATACTTTTCATTGTCTTCTGTTGTATCTACCTGGGGCTATAGCTGATGATTGATTCATCATCTATTGTTGTGTGGTCAATGAAACAGGAAAAAAATCCTATCAAATGTTCCCAGAGACAGAATGAGGTCTTCAAATTTCTTGTTTTGTTGGACAAAAAGATATTCAGCTTTACTATCCTATGAGACAAAGAAAATCAGCAAAACGTTACATATGAAAAACTAGAAACACAAGTTTTATTTAATGTTTATTTAAACATTAGAATTATTTTTAAAAAATGTTGCAGATAAATATTTGCTCTATAGCCACCAAAAATCTGTTTTGTCACAATAATTATCTTGTATGTAAAGTATGTAAAACAATTTAATTTAAAACCCGCTTGGAACTAAACTCTGCAAACATCTCTATGAAAAGACTGCAAATAAAGAATTCAAATACTTTAGGTATGGATGTTGTTGTTCAGACCAAAAGAGATTATTTTGGAAAATGTGTATTTTTCTCTCTTTGTTGCTTTTTGGTCCTTTTCCTAACTACATTATAGTCTGTCTTCTTTTCAAATGTGTTTAAATAATAACAATTAGACTTCTAAGACTCATCAGATCAGACCCATCAAACCGTGTTTCAAAACTGTTTATATCAAGTATCTTCACAAAAGGAATAAATAGATGAAATTAAATATGCGCAGATAGCTTTTACTCTCACAGCATTTCAATCTCACTTGATAAATTGACTGGAAATGTAATTAATTTTATCATAAATAATTGTAGAGGGTTTTCCTTTAGCACAACAGGAAAGGAAATATTTAGCTCCACAAAAGAAACAGTATTGATTAATTTCTCATAGAAGGACATGTCTGTCGTTTTGATCTTTTGTCATTTTGCCTCGACTTTGTCTGCAGGACATTCGTGCCATTTCACATGCAGGGAGAGCATTTAGGAAAGAAAAACTTTTGCCCACGATGAATCACCAAAGACACATTATTTTCTAATTTTCTCCACAAGATGAGACGAGTGTCCGTGCATTTCCAGTGCTCACATCAGACACTGGGTAGACACACACACGCATAGAGACATAACATTCATACAAAAAACATCCTTTTCTGTGTGAAACCATATGGGCCTATCATGCCATTGATTCATCTTCGTCTCCATTGCTTGTTTCAGTTTATTCATTTTAAACTGGTCCCCAATCTATCTGCAATGCACTTCATCACAAGTTCTAACTGTTTGCTTCAGTCTTAACAGTCTGCACTCAGTGATTTAGCAGCAGAGTTAAGCATGTCAATGTTTAGTCCATCCATTTTGTAACACTTTTAAAGGGTTGTTTCACACATTTTTACCTCTAGTGGTAACTCGCCATGCAGGTAGTTTTGGTTTAATCTGAACAGGTTTTGAGATTCCTGAGACTGAGAATTCTCCCCCCACCTTACTCAGTTCAGTGGGTAACTGGAATTTGATGTGTGGTGTTAAAAACATTTGAAAAATAACATTTACAACAACTACTTCTCACAAGAAATCTTGTTATACTTTTTAAATTTATTCTTTCTTATCCATAACCATGGGGTCATAAGTAATAAAAATAAAGGGAAGGTGGGTACTAGCATTGGGTGTTGTCAGTCTCCTGAAATGTGGAAATGTAAAAAAAAAAAAACGCCTCTTTTTCCAAGAAAATCCATCCACCTAGCAGGTATGGCATATCAAGATGCTGATTAAACAGCATGATTACTAAACACGTGTGTTTTGGGATGGTCACAATAGAAGGCAACTTTAAAATGATCAGTTTGATCACACAGCACAATGGTGCAGATGTGACAGAGAGAGAGAGAGAGAGAAGTGCTCACTGACAGACTTTAGCAAATTTGTGTCCAAAATTTAAGAGAAATCTATCTATTGAATGCCTTAGTTGTTAAACTTGAACTAGTGAAAAGTGGGACCAAAAACAAAAGTGTTTAAATTTTTGTTCAGTATTGTAAAGACCAAAGACGGATATGCTGGCACATCTTGTTTCCATTTTTATGAGATTGTATTCAATTATGGAGTGTATATTCATTGTATGAGCACATTCAGCCTTCTTTGTGCTATATCATTTGCCAAACTAGTTACATTTAGATTAAGTAAAATCTGAATGAAAGGAGAAATATTAATCACAAAATTGTTTAACTAGTTTTTTTTAAACATATCCATATTGTATGTATTAGTTACATTTTAAAATACTGTGGGCACCACAACCAAAAGTCCCCTCCATTAAAATCATCTGAGATTCTGGCCTAATAAACAATTTTTCCATGGGTGAATTGACCCTTTAATAGGTTTGGAGTTAATTAGAGAAAATCAAAGAAGCTGCCAGGTATGCTGTCCCCACACGCCTGCCAGAGCCTGCTGAGAGGACGGGAAAGGGAGGGAAAGAGGAAGAATCCAACTGATTACTGTAAATATAGGGCAGAGAGTGTACCAAAGTCATGCTGTAAGGAAAAAAATGTGTGGAGGTGGAGAATTCAGAGAACCCATTTTCACATCTGTGCACACCTGGCTGCAGGAAGGGGCGTGGAAATTCATAGAAGACAAATTGTGAAACTAGCTTTTCCCCAGAAGAATTCAAACTAAGATCTTTTCTTTCACCAACCTATGTCTCCTAAACATAACTGAGCTCAATTTAACTTTAATATGAGTTTTAGACCTTTTTCTTATACTTCTTAAATTCCACACCTGAGATATAGCCTTCCTCTTATCAAAGCCCGATCCTAATTTAAGATCTTAAAATGCTCTTTTTTTTCCTCACTGCGCTGATCTGCCTTTTTGAGACCTTGCAGTTGCATGTGCTCTCACCGGTTTTATAGTTAACCCCGTTCTCGTAAAAGTACAAGTTTTTTCTCATAAAATTACCACCTATTCTCTTAATATTACGACTTTATTCTCATAAAATCACGACTTTTGTCTTGTTAAATTACTACTCTATTCTCGTAATATTACAGCTTCATTCTCATAAAATCACAACTTTTTTTCTTGTAAAACTACAACTTTATTCACATAATATCACAAATTCTCAAAATTAAGACTTTATTCTTGTATTATCATGACTTTATTCTCGAAATCTAACTTTTCCTTTTCATTAACATGGCCCTAACCCTCCATTGTACTAATGAGAAAGGAAAATTAGGAGGATTCCAAGCGTCCATGGCTCACAAGAGCCCTAAAAAATATGAGAACATTAAGAAAAAAAATCAGTATACAATTATTAACCTATCATCATTAACAGTAGATTTTACCAAGACTGTGATAACTAATACTCACAGTTTCTTTTTCCTTCCTTGTTTTGGGCAACAACAAAAATCTCCTCCCCCCTCCGCATGAAATGGTTTGGTCCACCAAGTGGAGTATCCATCTCTAAAAGAAAAATCTGGGTACCAAAAAAAAAAAAATAAGACAGGAGAGAGAAAAGAAAGGGTGACAGTATTTCACCCAGTTTTTCACAAAGTCACCATGAGTGGTGGAAATGAACCCGTTTAGTCCACTGTAGAATAAGCTAGTTTCGCTCCCCTAACATTAGCTAATATGTTCACATCAAATTCTCTTTTGATATACTTTGCTCGTCTTTTAAGCGTCATTTAATAAATATAGCCACACCTTTTGCAAAGTATTCCTACTAATTTAGTTGTCCTTGTCTCTCCTTAGTATCAGGCCAAAGTACAGATGCAGCTTCATCCTCAGCAGTTGTTTCCCCCAAAACCCCCAACCAATGAACCAGCCCTACTCCCAGCTGAAGAAGGAAGTGAGCAGCACTCTGTCAAATGACATGTCAGTTGATATTAACAGAAATTTGGGCTGTGGTGTTATTATTAGTGGTGGAAAAAGTACTCTGAATTTTTACTTAAGAAAAAGTTAGTCTAAAATTCTGTATTACTAGAAAAAGCTCTGGTTTCAAAATGTGATTCAAGTAAGAGTTCATAAGACAGCTATTATCTGCAAAATGTATTTAAAGGATCAAAAGTAAAAAGTACTCATTTTGCATAATTGCTCCTTTCAAAGTATCATAACCATAGGATATTATTGTTACTATTACTATGAATATAGCATGGGGTCCTCATGATATGATAGAATATCAAATGATTCACAAGTAAGCATAAGTATCAAATAAAGGTAGTACAGTAAAAAGTTCAATATTGCAAAGGCAGAGTCAATTAAAGCTTTAAATATGTTGTTTGGTTCTGGAGGTGTGCAAGTACTTGATTCATGTGGCCTGGCCAACATTTTATCTTTTCATGGGGCCCAAAATCCCTTGTGGTGCCCCTACCTTTGGATATATTCTTTTGTTAATTATTTTCTTAAGTTCAAGATCGGAAAATTTAGGATTTTGTAATCTTCAAATAAGAAGCAGATTTATTTCTGATGAGACAAACAAAAGACTATTTGAGGAGCAAAATTTTCCTCTGGGTTGTGCTTTCAGACTGTCAAGCACCTCTGAAAAGAGCGTATCGTATCGGTGTTTATGTCATCTGGTTGCTGCATCTTGCCTCTTGAGTGGATGGGAATGAGGAAGCATGCCCTGACAGTCACTTCAAACCCCAGGTGCTGTGGTAAGAGATGGCGTGATCTCTTCCCCGCTGCCAGTTAGCTGCCAGTCAGACTCACTAAACTGGAAGTAAAATCCCCTGAGTCAGAGTAGCAGAAATGCGTGGCCAGTGAGCCTCAAATAAGCAAGGCTGGACTTTCAGAGCGCCTCTCCAAACAATGTAATACCCTCCTGCTGTCATAACATTGTGAGACTCAATTCTTTTTCGTCAGGGTGATTAATGTGTCAGAAGGAAAACTGCATTGTGGTCTGAGCCTGGCCAGAGGAAAGTTACAGAACTGTTAAAGTTTTCCTTTTTATGGACCACAAGATTGAGCACAAACTCAGCAGGAATGTCTGTCCTTGATTATGGAAAGGTGTAGTCTGTGTGTGTGTGTGTGTGTGTGTGTGTGTGTGTGTGTGTGTGTGTGTGTGCGTGTGCGTGTGCGTGTGTGTTTGTGTGTGTGTGTGTGTGTGTGTGTGTGTGTGTGTGTGTGTGTGAGGTCAAGAAAAGGACAACTACGGGTATGTGTATTTATACTTGTACTCAGCACACCTGTAAAGGCATTACATGTTATTTGTCAGGAGTAAACACCAAATTAAACTGGCATTCCAGAAGTTTGTTGTTATAAGAAATGACGGTGGTTTCCTCTTTTGGTTTTAATATTTCCTTACTCTGACAGTTGCAATAATCAGTCCATGACAAGTTTAAAAAGGAAAGAACCTGTTAAATCCATCTACTATCAATCTATTATTTACTGATCTATACTGAAACTACCATTTCAAGAACAAATGACATTGTGCCTCACTGGTGGGTGCGTGATAAGGTCGGTATGAACAGGCCACCTGTGATTCCCTCCCTTTAACATTACTAAGTCAATGATTAATAGCTTCGGTAGGGAAAGCCATTGCCTAATTTAGCTGCTCCCAACACTATCACCTCATCTATGGTATGCACACATGACTGAGTCACCTGAAGAATATGAGGAAAAAAGGCTGGCCTATTCTACCTATTACCAGTGAGAGAAGATCTATTAAAACACATTTGTTCTTATCTTGTCAGTAACCACTGATTTTTGGCATTCACCAATGTTGTCTTATTTTTGCTCTTCTCTTAGGTAAGAGAACATTTTACGAGTGAAGAGCACTCTTACCAACATAAGAGAAAAACAATTTGTTTTCACAGTCCACAGATTGTTGCCTCGGCGCAAGGAAAAATAAGTTTTACATTTGCAGAACATTTTTAAAAAAGCCAAACAACAAAACTAATCAAATTTAGATTATGTTTCAGAGTAATTATAATGACCAGATTATTACATTTCAGGGCTAAAGAAACATACTATACTTGGTGCCTTGATCTGAATGACTGTAATTTCAGTTACTGTGCATCTCTCTGCTGACCAGAGCTAGAATATACAGCAAGTAAGGAGGTAATTTTACTCAACTACGGTACTTCAGTACAAATCTGAATAACTTTTACATTACTTGAGTATTTTAATCTCATGCCACTTTTCACTTCTACTCCACTACACTTAAGAAGGAAATATCGTACTTTTTACTAAACTACTATTATTAGATAATAACTTCACAAATTAAGATATGTGCACAAACCATATGAAAGTATACAAGTGCAGCTAAAACAATTAGTCCATTAATAAGACAATTAATTGGCAATTATTTTTTCTAACTGTTTCTGCAAGTGATTCTTGCATATACAGTATGTATGAGGACTTGCTGCTTTTCTTTTTAATTAATTTAATTATTTTGATGCATTCGATTTTTTTTTAAACCTTTTTACTTTTAATACTTTAATACATTTCCCTAAAATCACGTTTAAATCACGTTTAGGCCTAAGTCAGTTTCACTCCTGCAGAAGTTTCTCTTCTTCTAACAACCTTTTTCGGTGGCATCTCTCCTGTCTATGACTCTCTATACACACCTGGGTCAGAGCAAATTTGGATGGTTAAGAACGTTTGATGCATCGGGAGTTGACTTCTCTCATATTTTCTCTTACCAAAAAATTAAGAGAATGTTGCTGCATGAGGCCCATTGTTTTTAATGTATGGAACACAGCACTCTGGAGATTTACATTATATAATTCAGAAATTCACAAACCACAGTATGGATGTACAGGCAGTGACTGGCTGTAATTGCAGGCTTTGTGAAATGAGGTAACTCTATACCCCTTAGTTCCACATATAAAGACGTCATGGCATGTATGGTATAAGAGGTTCTATCCTTTAAGTACTTATGAGGGAAGCTGACGCACACATTTACAGGAAGTTTCTCCAGGTCCCGTATATCTTTTTACGAATCGCCCCAACTGCCAATCTTTCAGTGTAGGCATAACTACTGCGTGATATTTACATTGGTTACCATGGTTTTTTGAGATTACTGTCTCTGTGCTCTCCAGCCCCAGCATGGAGGTGACATGCTGGTAGACGTAAATGCATATTTGTGAACCAAACAGAGACCTACTGGTGTCTGTGAGTCATAAAGAAAAACGGGAACAAGGAGGGCTTTGAGTTCAACATTTCTTCATTTTCACATACTTTGTACATCTGCAGCCTGGTGTTCAATTAAGAAGATCCTAGTGAACTAAAATGCTTTTCTTTTTTTATGCCTTCACTCCAGCATCAGTCTCATTCTTGTGATCGTGATATCTCGTGAATACCTTGAGGGAATTTTTTCAAATTTGGCACCAACGTTCACTGTTACTTAACAAAGAACTGATTCGATTTTGGTGGTCATAGATTAAAGGTCAAGGTCTCTGTGACCTTGCATCCATCTCGTTTTTGTGAAAGCTTTATCTCAAGAAGGCCTTGAGGGAATTTCTTTAAATTTGAAACAAATGCCCATTTAGTCCTAGTTGAGTAGAAGGTGGTGGTCAAGGGTCCCTGTGACCTCACAATACATGTTTTAGGCTATAACTCCAGAATTCATATGCTAATCAGGACAAAATTTCACAAAAATGGGGATATAATGATGAATTGATATCATTTCATTTGAAGGTTAATTTCACTCTGACATCATTTTCTGCAAAAACGCTTTTATGGCCATTATTCAACATCATATTTCAGGGACAGACGAGACATTTGGTCAGATACAAATCTTCAATGCTGTATGTTTATTTGGATGTATAGAATACATACATACATACACGCACGTGCGTTCGTGCGCGCACACACACACACACACACACACACACACACAAACACACACACAGACAGATAGATGGATAGATGGATAGATAGATAGGTAGGTAGATAGAATATAAGTAGATATGTGGCTAACACTATTTGTCATTGATTATTACAGTCTGAGGAGGGCGAACTAGTATGTCTGTGACCGTTGACCAATATTTTAACCCTGTTAGGTCCTTTTATAAAAGATCATTAGCTAAAAACGTTTTATGAAACGCTTCGCAGAACAACATTATCACTCCAGGCCTAACTCACAATGGCACAAGGCTGACCTCTAGCTTTTAAAAAGGTGTAAGAGAGCTGATCCAGCTTCACCCCGCTGTCTAGCCAAGAGAAGGGATCCAGTGATCCATGATCATGTGACAGGGTGGCTCTGAATGGATACACAATCCTCTGAACTCATAGAGACATGAAACTATATCTCCTTTAAAACTTTCTTTAAGGAACGTTTCCTCTTAGATATATTGCTGTGGGCCATACTTTGTTGTTGTGGGTCTGCACATACTGTAGATTGTGACTTGAGGCTAAACATATACATTTGCTGTTTGAACATTTTATCATGTGAGTTCAGTTACATAGCGAGGCTAATATTGGACTCTACGGCAGTAGCTGACAGACACTTTTAGAACAGAAGGCCTTAAATAATCAGCTGAATTCCATTTTAGGCAAACCTTCTCACTGAAGAATGAAACCCCACCTGACTTGAATGTGCCCAAATAAAAAAGTCTAGTAATCCTTTAAGCCAATAAATACAGAACGCAGCCACAGAGACGGAGGACAGAAGTCAAACACGGTTGCATGAGCTGTCCCAGAAAATATCGTGTGGGTGTGGTGAGCATTTACCGTTCCTATTTGCACTACAGTGATTCATTCGGTGCTCGGCTAAATCAAAGCTCACAATGAGGCAAAAGACAAAGAATTAGGAGGGACTGAGGTATTTCCTTTCAAACTGCAGCGTGTGGAAACATATAGCCTGGAAGTTATTGGCTGAATGTATGTTTGTATGGTGAAACCTCCACTATTAATTACTTCTTACAGGAGGGTATAAAGCTATACTGGTGTTCTACCTTACAGACTCAATGAACTTTATTAAATGCACGCACACAGCTAACTTGCAGGAAGATATATAATTATTACATGTAATTATTTATAATTAGAAGAATACACACCTTGTGATGATAAAAAATAATTTTCTTTCCACTATTAAAGCACCTGTGTTCTACTCCTCACTACATTTCAGAAGAAAATACTGCAGTTTTTACTGCACTACATTTATTTGACAGTTACAATTACTTTGAAAGATTTTATGTGTAAAACACATGATCAGTTTGTCAACTCGACAGCATTGAAAAATGCTGCTTAATAGTACTACAATCATACATTTATGGTAAATATAATATTCTGAAAGGGGAGATATGGCATTATGAACATTTCCAACTTTGAAACTTTAAGGCCATTACAGACAATACCTATGTATTTATAAGATTTTACTTTTGATTGTAGTTGATTATTTTTACATTGTGATATTAGGACTTACTTAAAGGTCCAGTATGTAAGATTTACGGGCATCTATTGGCAGAAATGGTATATTTCTACATTTTTATTTGTTTGTAATTACTTGGGAATAAAAAATCATGTTTTTGTTACCCTAGAATGAGCCGTTTATATATACATTCGGAGCAGAACCTCTTTCATGAATTCTGCCATGTTATTTCTACAGGAGCCAAAAATGGACAAACCAAACATGGACTCTAAATAGGGCATGTTTTGACCTTGGCCACTGCAATTTCCCTAAACCCTTTGTATAAAGGAAAAAGTTCACTACACTGGACCTTTCAATAAATGCTTTTACTAGAAGCAGAGCCTTAATTTTTCCATAACTTTGGAAGAACTTATTGTAAGTGCCCAATCATAAAATTTTATGTTCAATACAATTTACAAAGTTAATTTTGGCATTAAACAGTTCTGCAAACCACATATATTTCACATTTGCATGTTTCCTATGTGGCGTATATTTTGAAACTTTATGTTTCAATTATCTATTTTTATGCTGTGACAACACTGTGGTTAATGTGTGGTTATATTTAGGCACAAAAACCATTTGGTTATATAAAATGATATAAAAATATAAATATAAATGATATAAAAATATATAAAATGATAATATTTTCGCTTAAAATACCCAGTCTGGTCACCACATCACTGCTTGAAATCTGAAATCTGAACCACGTCACTATGTCCCCAATGTTGAAAGGTACATATGTAACATATCCATGGTTTGTGGGAAAGTACAACGCCAACTTTTGCTTTTGATCTTTTAGTGTTTCCTACTCATTCTCAATAACAAGATGCACAGATGCTCCTGTTTTCTACCACTTGTTGAAATGCATTGTTTTTCTACTGTTCTTTTTTTAAAAGATTTTTTAATTTTGTTAATAATAAAAAGGTCCTGTCCTGATTTAAAACGTATTTGTGAGGAAAAGGAAAATCAAAGTTAAAGAAGGGAGTAAAGACAATGATGTGATTTCTGAAAATAATCCAGGAGCACATGACAAAGCATCACTAGACATCCTCCACCCGTGGCTAGCAGTGTTTTTCCCATCATGTGTTAATTTTCATGTGAAGTTCTATGCCTGGAAGAACTTTGAATTCCAGACAACATCACGTTATCTAAGAGTTCATCTTTGGGATACACTACCCCTGTTATAATTAACTCTTAATGTGCTGCTTATAGTGAAATGCAACACAGTAAGTCTTGTGTACTGCTCTTGAATAGGGTAGTGTTCAAGATTATTGGCTGCCTAATCAAGTGTTATGATTTATTAGATTTTCCTCATATGAAAAAAAGTAAACTTTCAAAGCTTTGAAAAGAGAAGTGATCTGTTCTGTTGCTCCCTGTCTTTTGCTCTTTATCTCCCTCTCTCTTCATTGTGTGTAGTCAGGCCTTTATTAAGTAGAGGCTTCTAATTCCTGAAGTGAAATCCTCTTAGGATCTATGCTCTATTTCTGTTTGGTCTATAGGGTCTTTTTTTGAAATCTCCATTAGACCAAGCTCATTGGCTGGAAAAGGCTCACGCATGCACACAGAAACACAAACCAGCCAGCAACAGATAGCTCCGTGAAGCCATCCAGTGAAGACCAGTGAGAGGTTAGCTACTGATACAAAGGAAGGACTTCACTTTGACTGTGGGAGGTAAGAAAAACTCCACTCTATCTCTTATTTTTGAAAAATAATGAAGTCAGCTTAGATGAAGTTTTTGAAATGTGTGAAACCTGGAAGTTTGGTTTGGAATAATGTAATTGGAGGTAATAATAGGAGATAAGTTGTTCAGTCTTTATGTTTCTGCATACATTTGAGACTGATGTTGGCACCGTCAAAAGTTTTCATGTTCATAATTTTCCATGTATATCTTACATAGAGAGGCTTTGCCAATTCTGTTTTTGTTTCTTTCTTGTTTAAAGTAAAGGCCTCTTGAAAGAAAAAGAGAACACACGATTACTTGTTTTGGTATTGAATCTAGTCATGGGTCTGTCAGCTGTCTACAAGTAATTATTGTTCATCTCTTGCTCACACGCATACAGAGTTGAAACACTTATAGGTGACTTCATCTACTCATGCTAGAACTAATCATGCCAAATCTCCACTTGATGACACTGGATTTGGGGGTTAAAAAGGTGGCTGCAAAGATCATCAGCCCAGATCAGCATCGTGACTGCACGCAGGAAGGAAGACTACACTAATTGAAACACTGAAGCCATTTTATCCAATAAGATATTGACTGTGCATACGTCACACACCACAGGTCCAAACACGGACACCACAGGCGACTGTGATTGTACATTTACATCTAATATAAAGCAACGTACATTTCTGTAAATGCTTTACCAAAAAAAAAACTGCATCATAGTAAGGAAACTTAATGAATATTTATATATTTATTCCTTTGTTTCTGCTTTCTTTCTTTAATTGAATAGATAAGTGCATTAGTTGTACTATATACACACATATAACATCATTAAATTATTACATTGTTGTTTTATGATTTTGTTTTGTTTTGTTTGGGGATTGTGTTTTTATTTGGCAATTCCATCTAGTCCATCTTAAATCGGCCGTTAGCTAAGTCTTGCCCTCAGGGCTAACAGAGATCTGTTGCAGATCAGTAATCCACTTAGACTGTATTAATTTAATGAAATATCATGGGGCTCGCTTTGTATCCAGTAGCTCTGTCACAGAGCAAAGACTTTAAATCTGTTGAAATAAACGTATATTAATGAGAACAAACAAATGCTTCAGGCCATTAACACAAAAGAAAAGTAAATTCATTCAAAAATCAAAAGCTTGCCATCATGCATACCATAACCACATCACATGATTGACCTCCTTTTTCTAAGTCTGATTCTCATGCTTTTATTGTACAGGTAGCTAACAAGAAAAATGTCGGACAAAATGATTGATTTGGAAGAGACCGCAACCCACACAGGTGAGTAGAGGCATTGTTTTCAAATAAAACACAGTAACTACATTTTTTCTTTTTTAAAATATTTTTGGGGCTTTTGCCTTTATTATAATAGGATAGTACAAGCATGAAAGGGGGGAGATAGAGGGGATGACATGCAGCATAAGGCTGAGGTCGGAATTGAACCTGTGGTCGCTGTGGCAAAGACGTAGACTCTGTACATGGGACGCCGGCTTCACCAGCTGAGCTACTGGGCGCCCCAGTAACTGAATATTTGTACTTCTTTTTTGTGCTTGTACCTGGTGGGTCTAGTCGATCAAAGCTTGAATTTCAGTCATTAAGACCTCATTAGAAATTAAGAAATAGAGCAAAAGCTTTGATTACAGAGCAATTGGCTCTAAACAGATAACAGGAAGACCAAAAGAAAGCAGAGCACAGATCGGTTGAGCTTTGGCAGTTTTAACTAGCAATCTAATCTTCTTTATGTTATGCAACAGTGGTACAACTAGGGCACCTGCTAGAGGACTTAGATGAAGCTTTAATTCCCATATGAAAACAGGACACAATACCCATCAGTGAATAGTTGCACATTGTCATTTTACAAAGAAATAAACCAGTCATTAAGTATTTTGTAGAACTTTTTTTTCTTGCCTCTATCAGCCATTACATTGTCTTACTAGCTAGTTAAAGATATACAATAATATTAACTATTTATAAAGCACTTTGATAAAAAATAAAAGTAATAAAGTGCCTGACAGTAGAAGTGAATGAATAAAGAATTTTAAGTTATAACACACAATAAAACAGTTGAATAATGTAAAGTGTACAAACATAAAACCAAAGCAAGATTATAACTTAGGGAAAGGTGCTAAGACTAAAAGGGTTTTTTGATAAAAATGAGTCTTGAGTTGTTATTTAAAAGACAGAGATGGCTAGCATGAGAAACTCTCATTTTTTTACCCTATAATAACTAAACACAAAATGCTATTTGCCCTCTCTGTAGGTCCGAAAGGAGTCATAAATGACTGGAGGAGGTTTAAGTTGGAAAGTATGGACCAGGAAAACTTGCCACCTGCAAAAAGAGAACTGCTGAGACAAATGTCATCCCCGAGCAGGCCAAAAGATGACTCCAGAGCAAACCTTAACCGCAAGGTACATCCAAACAGACTACAGCAAAGACAGCAGACTCATACTTTGCTTTCGATTGTGGCCTTTGGACACTGTACTGCATGAAACTGTTACATCATTGCTGTTCCATAACCAATATATATTCTAACTATTGTATCTTTATATTTTCAGATGAGTGTTCAGGAGTACGAGCTGCTCAAGGAGGAGGACGAGGGATGTCTAAAGAAATACAGAAAGCGGTGCATGCAGGAGATGCATGATAAACTCAGCTTTGGGCCCAAGTTTGAAGGTGTACATGACCTGGACAGTGGAGAGGCCTTCCTGGAAGTCATCGAGAAGGAGCATTACAGCACAGTGGTGGTTGTCCACATCTACAAGGTTGGGGTCAAAGGTTGTGAGGAGCTCAACAACTGCCTTGACTGCCTGGCCACTGAGTACCCCACTGTAAAGTTCTGCAGGATTGATGCCGTCGCATCCGGTGCTGCCGAGCGGTTCTCGGATGAGGTTTTGCCAACGCTGCTGGTGTACAAGGCCGGAGAACTACTTGGAAACTTCCTGGCGTGCACGCAGCACCTAACCGAGGAGTTCTTTGCCACTGATGTGGAGGCCTTCCTCAACAGCTATGGCCTGCTGCCAGAGAGAGAGCTGCCTGGTGAGGAGGATGAGGAGGAGAACGATGTTGAGTAAACAAAGATTCTGGCTAATGAGGAAGAAAGGAAGCTGTATTCGAGGACAGAGAGCGATGAAAGACGATTTATGATACAAGACAAGTTATTGGGCTATGGCAAGTAGAAATATCATGAAATCTCTGCTAGCTCAGTAGTTTTTGAGGACTGTTCTCTAAAGAAGGAAATTTATGTCCAGTTGGTGAGGAAACCTTGATGCCCCAGATATGCTCTCAAAAATGTGTGTTACAGCAAGGTGAGGAGTGACAGCGTTTATTTGTTTATAAAAAAAATTAGCACAAATCCTCTTACAACCACCTAAACAAACGCCAAAACCAACTGTTGTTTAAAGTTTTATTTTGTAAAGATAGACAATATTACATGCTGTAAGTATTTGTAAAAAATGTATTAATTCAAAGTCTTTTTTGTAGCATTTGCTTGGATGATCTGTACACATGTTATTTATAAATCCAGGGTTTGTACAAAGTGACATCCTCAAATGTGATACAGTATTTACACACATGTATACTTCAGGTCTCAGTGGTGTTTTTGCCAAGATATTTAAAATGATACATAGGGCAGGAACTCCTAATACTTTAGAGGCCAAAGCTCTCTGGATGTGGAAACATTTTTGCATAAACAAAGTATTCCATCTGTCCGGTACAACGTTACCTACCCTTGCTGTGGTGGGAGGTGCATATTGTGTCTGGAAAAAACATTCATGAGCCTCTGGTATTTTACAACAACATCATTAGTGCGGAGTTCATCCATGTCTGTGTATTTCATATTGTTAAAGTGGGAGAAAGTCATGGGAATATACAAAAATAGGAGACCGTGAGTCTTGGGTTTTTCTTAGTGTGATATGACTCAGCACAACGGTCAACATCATCATCAATTTTGACTTTGCTAAGGGTTTGGTTACTATTTTAAACTGTGTACTGGAATATGATGAAACATAGCCTCATATACATGTTGTCAAGGAAAAATAAATAAATAAAACAACATAAAATAGTAAGGTTTTGCATCGTATTTTATTTATTTTTGGCACTAGCAACCTCACATTGCAAGACAAGAGGAAGTCAAGAAAGTAATCTCAACTTTTTGTTTTTGCACTTTTACTTTTGTACTGATTAAAGAAACACAATTTGGCATCTACCGGTGAGGACTGCATATTGTAACCAGCTGAAACTTCTCCCTAAAATTCATTCAGTGATTGTTGTTCAGATGGTTTTTACCAGGAGCTAAATTATCCCCTGAGGTGCCTTCCTCTCCAAACAGACCAGGTGATAAAAAACAGTAAAAAAAAACAAAAAACAAAAACACAAACGTTTGATTAAGCACCTGCTAGGTGGCCCATCTCTGAGGTGGCCAGGCTAACTATCTTTGTGCAAAGCTAAACTAACCAGCTGCTGGCATATTCAGCTTACAGGTAGGGGAGTGTTATCAGTCTTCTCATCTAACTTTTGGCAAGACAGCAAATTTCTGAAAATGCTGAACTCTTGCTTTAAATGTGATTCCTTCTGACAGACAGAGCATTAAAAAACTTTGTTCTATCACCACCGTTATCCTCAGATTTTCCCACAAGATTCAGCCAAGAATAAGGCTCCATAATCTGTTTTCGAGGGCCTCTGCCTTACACTTTGACACAAATAAAGTACAAAACTTTATCAGAATCCAGTTTTCAAATTTTTTAAGGGATATTTCACTAAATTAAGACCCATACAATTAAAAAGACTTAAATTGTATCTATTTCTATGCAACAGTCTCCTTCGACAAATAAATTCAGTTTACCTCAGTGTTTTTAAAACCGAGGTACAAAATATACCACGTCAGAGCAAGTACATCTCTCTCCTCTCCTGTGAAAGCAGGTTGTCACATGTTAAATAACCTCAACTCTTAGACTTGTTGCATGATAGACTTGACTCCGCTGTGACCCCAATGAGCTGCATGCATGCCAAAACCACAACATAAAAGCCGGTTAAGATTTTTAAGTAAAGACTTGCAATACTAACCCACAATCTGGGATGTTGTTAATTAAATTAAGTTGCCTCATATCTTTACTGCAGCTGCCAAAGACATTATCACACAAACACATGCACTGCTATTGTAGGCAGTGTTTGGAGGTTTGTAATAGGTAACAGATTATCAGATACCCTGTTAAAAATGTAATCAATAATGTTGCTGTTACTTAATAATCAAAGTAATGTGACTTTTTACTTTTGATTGTTTTTTGATTACTTCTCTAATAATTGTTCTAAACTGGGCAATATAGTTTAAATGTCCTAAACACATATGTAAGTGTTGCACTCAAATTTGTCTCAAAGGCTTTGCTGCACCATGTTATCCTAAAATGTACCAAAAGAAGGCATTTCTCAACAGTGAAAATATGCAAAACAACAGAATAATTGTCATGTTCTACATATAAGTAATTTACAGAAAATAATATATTCAAATTAACCCCTTTGTAGTCACCAACTATATGATTACAACCCGATATTTAATTGCTTTTTTCTCAGTAACTGTTACTGATTACCGTTACATTTATTTTGTAATTTAATAATATAACTCCATTAGCTACTTCCCAACACACTTCAAAAAGAAACTCTTTGTTTCAACCTAAAAAGTTTGTGCCTGGGCTGCCATAAAATTTTAAGTTAACTGGATTTGAGAAAACAAGTTGAGTTAATTTCGCAATGATTCAACTTGTCTTGCCAGATTCAGTCAACCTAAACATTTAAGGCAGTCTGAAAATGAACCTTTTAAAGTTAAAAGAAATAGATTTGTTTTAGGAAACAGAGGTTTGGATATTTCAAAATTCCTAACTGTTGGTTTTCTGCTTCATTTTCTCTTCAATTAAATTAATCTATACAGTAATGCAGCCTCACTTTGTGATAATATCAGACAGCAGCATGTTTTCATTCTTCAAAGACTGATTCTAGACTGGATCTGTCCTGAGGTAATCAGGCCAATCCTCTTATAGGATTAAGGTTATAGCTTTAGTAGTAGTGGTGGTATACTGGGTGCATTCACACCTGTTAAGGTACAAAGACAAGAAAAGGTTATCTCAATCCCGCTGTTTAATTGAATCATATTATCTGATAGCTTTATATCTTTGCAAAGCATCTCAAAGCACATTCCAGGGTGGCTACTTTTATGTGGTTTCATGTAAGTAAGTTCAATCATCCCCAACATATTGCCTGCAAAGGCACTCTTCATTTCTAATTGCTCAAAACGCAAGAGCTAATGAACTGTGACACGCTAACACATATTTCTCTGAGGATATGTACATTTGTCTGTGTTTCCACAGTGCCGCATCTGGCACAGCTTGCATTGCCTCTAGCTGGTAACACCTCATTTTTATCACAGTAGCGTGTCTCGGATTTATCAAAAAGCTTTTGGATACCTCCCACAGCAGCTTTCAGAGGTATGAGAGGTTTTCCTGAGGTGCCCAAACATGTCAGCCAGACTGGCTGCTGCTGACCTAGACTACAGCACTGTACTGTGCGCACGAGTGGCAGCCAGCTAGCCTGAACACCCCCATTTTGACTATTTAGACAGTACATGTGAGTCACCACTGGCCTACAAAATTCACACCAACTACTGGAACTTTTACCTATATGCATCCAAGCTTTAACCACACTTCACAGAAATGTGAAATACAGTATGCAGCATTTTCCCATCAGGTACCAGGGTTCAGTGAGTGCAACAGAGGCCACTGAGAGTCAAGGCAAGGGTTGAGAGAAGATTAACCTCAAAATAAAATGACTCATCTGTAGCCTTGAATAAATAAAGTTTCAGGAAGGGAGAAGGCATATTTTGCCTTAATATTCTGCAAAACTAAAGCATGGGCCTTTTTTTAAGATGCAGGTTTGGTTATCTGGATACCTTTGGTGTGTAAAATTCAGAACAGCTTTAGCATGTGGCAAAATTTGAGGGTGTTTGAAGTTTTACCCATTTAGCGCAGTGAACTTGCTTCCTGTACAGGCCACAGAGCATGATTTGACTCATCACTCCCCTCAAACAAATGTTTACCTCAATGAATGTTCACCCCTGCAATGACCACCTGATCCCACCCCCATTTCTGACGTTTTGATTCCCCCCTTTGTTTACAAAGCTTCGCTAATTGGAGAACTTTTGTGATTTTTGTGTTTGGACTCTTGGAAAGCCCAGCTGCTATGCTCTAGTTCACCCACATAAAAACCAATTTCACTGAGGTGATGTCATGACATGGCTGTGGAGATGTGTTTTGTAGCGCGCATGGCCCCTGTGACCAAATATGGACTGCGGATGTGGGGAGATGACATAACTGTGCTCACTGGCTGTCATCCTAAATGTATTTTAAGTCGCTTTGTTTAGATGTTTGTAAGTTCCTCGTGACTCATTATTTTTCCAATGATGAAGTGATAACGTAAATGTTATTGTTTGACTTGATGAAACTTGTATTTTGAAAAAAATATACAACTGCTTTTCATATGAGTGGAACGAGATACGATGCATCCACTACATCAACACAGAATACTATCATGTTATCATAACGGTTGAGTGAGTAAACTGTTAAAAATAACATGAAGGAGGATGGGAGAGATAAGAATCAGGGATGGTGAGAAACAAACCACTGCAGAAAATAAATTACAGTGCACACACCGCCCCCACATTATAGTCCACCTTTGGGTTGGTCTTACCGGTGTTTCTCACGCTCAGTGGACTACTAATTTTTTTAATTAATGGACAGTACTTTATTCATCAGCATAGGGAGGTGGCTGGGGTGTGACTTTAGGTTGTTTTTGTAAGTATATGTATATGACTCGCCAGAGCAAAAAATATTTTCCCTGAGCCTCCCTTGGTGACTGGGGGAAAATGCATGACCCTCCCTCCACCATAAAAAGCATATTTTACAGTTTATGTATTTGATTAATGGTGTTATCTTGGAGATTTTTAAATGAAACATGCCTTTCAAAATAATGCTTTTAAAACAAACACAAAATATGACCATTTAAAAGTCAAATGTTCCTCCACTAAACCATATCAAAAAACATTACTCCCTCCCTAGTGCTAAAAAAAAATATTTGAAGTGCCTACTCTCCTCGCACCCCACCCCTGATATATATTGAATCGTGATTTAAACACATGAATGAATGTAGGCATGGTAGAAGGGTAAGAGTGATAACTTATTACACATCCAAAGTTCTTTTTAATGTCTGTCCCTCTGTTGATGACAGGTCACTTGTTTGACATTTGTTTGTCAGTGTTGTAGAGAAACTAGTCAGCATGAATCACAACCACCTCAAACATCGTTCAGGGTGTCTGTGTCCGGTTTCACTCTTACGACAAGTACTGACAGCAACCAACATGGCTGACTCAGATTAAGAGGTTTACACGGCGATGTTGCTATAGGTTACTGTATACATCTCAGTATCCAGGCGTGACAGTCAAGTGTAATAAAAATAGTTCTGCTGCCTGGAGCAAACGTTTGCCTCAACACTTCACGCGTTCGTGCCTTCAGTCTTTTGTCTCACCTTGTTTCACCTTGGTTATGAACCAATAAACCGCCATGGTATTTCTCAAAACTGGCCTAGACAGGGTCTAAATATCTACCAGGCGTAGGTCACCAGGGATGCAGTTAATAAATGACTGACACTGAGACTGTGGAAATAATTAAAGCCTGCGTATAGAATACTAACTGACACTTGAAGTTTGTTTTTACTAAAACTATTAAGCTGTGGTACAAGCATTCTCAGGTGTAACATTTGTGCATGACCTGCTGTACATTTTATAATGTATGTACCATATTTATTCTTGTTATTTACTGTATAAGTGTATAACTTTGATTATGAAGCAATGAAGGAAATGAAGATCAGGTCGATGATTTCTAAACCCTTCGATGACCAAACTGGCACTGTGGTTGTGAGAACATATTTAATGCTTTTATTGCCAAAACTTTAAAAAGTCTGTGGTGCTCTGTACTGTTTTACTAAAGTGATGGATGGGAAATGAACCTGCACTCGTATAGTGCCTTTCTCATCTTCCATCCTCTCAAAATGCCTTCACAATACAAGTCACATTCACCCACTGGTGGCCGAGGCTACTGTACAAGTGGCCACCTGCGCCTGTGTTTTAGACATGCACACACACCATTGGCACAGCCATCAGGAGCAATTAGGGATTCAGTATCTAACCCAAGGAATCTTTGTCATGCAGACTGGAAGAGCCAGGGATTGAAATGTCGGGACATCTGATCAGTGGATGACCTGCTCTACCTCCTGGGCCACAGTGTCCCACACAGCCTTACTGTTTTACAGTATTTTATTTACCCCTTATTGTGGCCTGTTTTTAGTAGAATCTGGCAGAGGTCAGGCTCCTTGGTCATCTCTGAACTTCCCAGAAATGCACAAATAAAACCCATCCTTTGCTGAATTACGTCCTCTTTCTAAGTGACAAAGACATTCACACTACACATACTGACACCACATCCACATACATAGTATGTTGGCGCCACCTGCTGAGTACCTTTGACCGAGTGTATTTATTCAGTCAACACCAGAGGTCAACACACAGAGGACAAATACAAGTAACATTGACAAATTTATGTTTTTTTGTTTTTTGACTACATAGATGAAAGTTTATTCCTGACCTTGGAAGCGGTAAAAAAAACAAAAAAAAACTTTGTTTACACTAACTAGCTTTCTATTAAATAATAAAAACAAGCTAGTAAGTCAATCCAAAATTTGATACTTAGTTCAGGTGTTGACAGGAGGACTCTGTGACAACTGCGCAGACTGAGATACTGATGAAGGCCTCAGGAAAAATCTCGTTATTAGACCTTGGATTAAGATTTTGCCTTGAGATGAACCGCAACATAAAAACCCGTACAAACCTGTGTGTAACACGTATTGGAGTCTTGCAAAAAAAGTTCCTCAGAATTATAAAAACTCCCTACATACAGACTAATTTTGCTACCCTCAAGTGGCCCAAAAAAAACCCTGCTATTGCAGGTTTCAAATATGCTGAGTCTACAGCCCTTTTGTATACTATAGATATTTCTTATTTCTGTATTTTTTATTTTCTCATTTCTTCAAAAATATTTTTATCTATTTAAAAGAAAATTGGACATTTAGCTTGCAGTAGGCCAATGGGAGTCTCTCTTCTTTCTCGCCAAGCAAAACGTTAAAGTCAGCTTTTCATTACAGGATATGCATGCTAAATTGGCTACACGGGCTGTTTCTGCAGTGTAAATGTAAGAAATACAACTCCCATGATGCTCCGGGAGCACTGACAAACTCAAATCGCAAACTGCGCCTGCTCGTGCTGTTGTCGGAAAAATGGCGGCACTGCTGCTGCAGGAGCTGGACAGTTCTGAGATCTCTAAGTTGACAAAAACAGTTCAAAACAAACTTGAGAAGATTTTTTCCGATCAACAGTACGAAATAGATTCGTTAAAAGCACAACAGGAGCAATTTCGGGTTGACAGCGGTAAGATATTGCCTGGTTTTATGTTCGTTAACGTTAGCGGTGCTAGTGTTTTGCTCTGCTCATCATGCACGCACGCTAGTTAACGGAACAAAGTTGAGGTTAATAATTTTGTTTTGAACGGACACACATATTAACCCCACACTGTTAATTGTTTTAAATCTGTATCAACAGCTTTTTTCATTCAGAAAAACGCTTACGTTGGGCAATGCCGACGGTTACCAACGCAACCACGATTTGAGGCTAATGCTAGCGCCAGCTAACCTGAGCTAACCTAGCGTTGACAAGATGACATTGATGAGTAAAGAACGGTATCAACACCAGCTAATTATCCATCTTTATGTTTAATGTTATTGTTTATGCTGGCTGTCTTACAGAGCAACATTTCTTTGAAAAAGTGAAACAACTTGCTCAATGTCAGGAAGAATTTTTGTCCCAGACTCAAGAACATCTTAAACTCAAAGAGGAGTTTACTAAGCAAGGTGAGAGTAAACAATGTCATATATGGATTTAACTTGACTAAGCTTCCCTGGACTGTATTACTTCATGATATCGTCTTTCTCCAAAAACCCTCTCCCCCCTGTTTAGAGGAGGAACTAAAAAGTGTGCGTGAAAAGAACAGAGAATATGAAACCGCACAAGAGAGGCTATCGTCAGAGCAGGTAAGGAAAACAAAATCAGCCCTGGTCATGTTCCTTGCCTACATTTGACCGATTTTGTAATAGTTAATGTAAACTGTCATGACAGCTTACTTGTCACAAGTATTGCTACTGTAAAACTCAGGGTAATGTTTGATGTCTACACTCGACGCAGTAAGTTTTTATGCTTATATTAGTGAAACTTTTCTGTTTATTCTAGTATCAGACTGGCCAGTGTCTTTATATTTTTCATTTTAACAAGCCTCTGTCAACACATTGCTTTTAACAGGATTTGTCAACATGATGCTTAACCCTAAAGTGTTTACCTGGTATCACTGTCTTTTAGATAAAGTGAAAACATGATAACATGTCACTGGTTTTCAAGAGGTACATTTTTGCTTATTGGGATACATGTATAATATTTTGTAAACTGCTAAATTAACAAATATATTTAACTCTAATGAGTCGGAAACTGGACCAATTCTTTAAATTCATTAGTTAGCTGAACCAAAATTTCAGACTCGATCTGCTTATCTGTACTTAGTGTCTAATTTGTAAGCTATACAATCAGTATGGGTTTAAAAAAAATGCTATTTTGTTTGTTTTTTCTTTTAGACTTTGCTGTCAAAAGCCAAAGAGGAGCTGGAGGCAGAAAAGCGAGAACTTGTGCGCACACTGGAAAGGAGGTCCTTGGAAGTGGAGCATTTGAATGGCATGGACACATTAATTATCATGGGGACATTATCATAACTTTTTTTCATACATATTGTCACTTGGACTTCGCACTTATGTAATTTCTGTTGTTTCACCAGATGACCTCAGGCAACTCAATGATAAGTTGGTAGAAGTCAACACTTCTAAGATGGCCCTGCAGATGAAGTTGGATGAACTTGAATCAGCTGAAGTCAACATTAAAGTGAGATATATTTTATTTTTATGATTTAATCAGATTAGTCTTTAAAGGGAATGACTTTGTAAACAGCTATTGCCCACTACTATACTGCACATGTTCATACTGTGTTATAAATTATTTTATTATATGTTTTAATACATTGGTGGTTTGCCATTACAGTACAAGGAGAAGCGTATGGAGCAAGAGAAGGAGCTGCTGCATGGCCAAACATCTTGGCTGAATGAGGAATTGAAGGCTAAGAGTGAGGAACTGCTGTCCCTGTCCCGACAGAAGGGAAACGAGATCCTGGAACTAAAGTGCAACCTGGAGAACAAGGAAGATGAGGCATGTCTCCCTTTTTTCATATTTAAGTAACAATGTTTATGAAACTGAATGACATAAAAAAGCTATGATGGCATTAATACTAAATACAATGATAATGATAACAGTTGTTTTGCATTTAAGTAGACATGGTACATGATTGGTACTTTGTAAACAGTCCCTAACTGGCTAAGCTCTGCTCATACCATGGCTGTCAGTAGTTTCTCTATGTATTGTGTTAATTTGAGCACTATTTCAGTGATCAATAATTACTATAATCACTTATAGTCATGTTTTTTTTTTGCCTGTGGCTTTTAGTTGAACAGACTCCAAGACCAAGTGACTACTTTGAAGACTTCAAATGAACACCTTCAGAAACAGAATGAGGACATGATCAACAAACTAAAAGAGGTATGTGTGTGGCATTTCTTACAGGCTGTCCCATGTTTTTTGTTCCTTTTTGTTTGTTTGTTTTTTTTTACACAGAAATAAGAATCCATTTTTTTTGTACAGCAAGCTGATCACTCAGTGTGATGTTTAATCATCGAAATGTATGACTGAATCTTTACTCATTGTAGGCCAAAGAACAACAAGCCACCATGGAGGAGAAGTTTAGAAATGAGCTGAATGCTAACATTAAACTTTCCAATCTATATAAGGTATGTATATGTATGAAAAAAAGCAGATGCAATACGGTACTTTGTACCACCAAGCATTTATGTCCATATGCTTTTTTTTATGTCCATTAAGTATTACTATTTTACAATTTCTTTTTATGCAAGTGCAACACATGTATCTATCTGATTTGTTTAGATGAGATTTTTAAACACCGTCTTGAAGGCAAATTAAATGCTACATAACTCTTTTGCCTGTGGATATCAGCAGGCTTTATATTTACAATATCTAATTCACTGTGTGTTAGTTCCTTTATTTTGACATTTCTAACCCTGGTTTTGTGTTTGCAGGGAGCAGCAGCGGATTCAGAGGCAAAAAGTGAAGAGCTGACCCGGGCAGTGGAGGAGCTGCATAAGCTGCTGAAGGATGCTGGAGAAGGTGTGAGGCTACAGTAGAATAAATACAACTACCGTTCATATTATTAAGTACCTGAATTTTTCTGAAAAAGAGAGAACCGGAATATGCTTGTTTAGCTTTGTGGTTTAGCTGTGAATTAAGTTGTCTCTTGTTGGTATTCCCTGACATTTGGTCTTTCCTTTTTCCTCTGCAGCCAACAAGGGCCTCGAAGAGAAGTTGCAGGAGATGAATGGTGCCACAGACAAAAGTGTTGCTGAGCTAAAGGAGAGGATCCAGGGTCTCGAAAAAGAGCTGGATAATGCTAATGAGCTGCTATCAAGTTCTAAACTTAGAGGTCTGTTGGTTTGATTCTGTTGTTTTTGTCTTCCCTGCACTGGTTAACATAACGGACATTTTGAAGTTAATTTTCATCAAAGCTTCTTGAATTTGAAATAACTCAGTACTAGGCCTTGTGGCCATGACCTGTAATCTCACCTCTACTCTCTCAATATCCAGGCCCAATTGGTTCAACATCTATGATCACAGAAGAGCAACTGACAACAATGTCTCCAACAGCAGCTGCTGCATCCAAGATAAAGCCCGGCATGAAACTGACAGAGGTAAGTGCAACTGGATTTCAACACTCAAATTACTTTATTATTAAATTTTAGTAGAAGTCTTTGGGAATGGTTTGTGGAAATTAGATTTGTATTGATGAGTTGCACGGACTGCCACAATGAATTTCCAATATAACTTGATGTAATGAAGTCTCTTAGACCACATGAAGGTTAAGCTTATGTTTTGTTTTCATTTGGGATCTCTTCAGTGTTGGACAACTGTGTTTAGAGCGCACCATTATGGGACTATTTTCATTAATTTTACACTGGCTGGTAATGACTTGCTTGTATTGCCCAGTAATCAGTCTTAATCTAAGAGTGTACGCAGTGGTTTGCACTGCTCAAGTTTCCCTTTTGGCGCTTCTGTTCGCTTCTTCTGTTGATACAATATGTCTGTATTTTCAGCTGTATACAGCATATGTGGAGAGCCAGGAGCAGCTGCAGTTGGAGCGATTGGAGAACAAGCGTGTCAACAAATACCTGGATGACATTGTGCAGGAAGTGGAAGCAAAAGCTCCTATTCTCAAACGGCAAAGAGACGAACATGAACGCATGCAGAAGTCAGTGGCCAGTCTTTCTGCCAAGCTGGAGCAGGCTGTTAAGGTGGGTTTATTTATCTATTCATCCATCTTATGCAGATCCCATTTCATTAATTGTTTGTGTCGTGTTACATGTATAAGAGCAAGTTTTATGTTTTGTACAGTAAATGAATAAGTAACTACACTTCTCAGTGACAGAAAACAGGTGAAATAGGACTGATTATTTACTTATTACTTACTTGCTGACGCTAGCCATTAAAGACTGGTATATGCATTACATAATAGCCTCTGCACTTAATCAATAATTAACTTTTTTGTTGTTGTTGTTTTTGTTTTTTTATGTGTGTGCGTTTACTTCAGGAGGTTCACCGTCTGCAGAAAGAGGCTGATGAAGCCAATAAGCGCTCCTCTGTACTGGAGAGGGACAACCAGAGGTGTGATCTGCAGCTGGGAGACATGGCTCAACAGGTGGGTTTTCACTCTTTTCTTCCAGCCAAAGAATAATCCTGGTTATTTTTAAAATGTTTATGTTATCAGATTATTATTTTCTAAGCCATCCTTGTTTTTTTTTTTCTGTCAGGTGCGTGTGCTGCTGATCGAGCTGGAAGAGGCTCGTGGAAACCATGTGATTCATGAGGAGGAGGTGAGCTCAGCCGATGTCAGCAGCACATCAGAGGTGATCAGCCAACACCTGGTGACCTTCCGCAGTGTAGAAGAGCTGCAGAAGCAGAACCAGCGTCTTCTGGTGGCCCTCAGGGAGCTCAGTGATGCCCAGGAGAAAGAAGAGCTTGAGTCCACTGGCAATAAGTACGTTAGCATGTGTTCTGATTTCGCTTTGTTTCTAGCAATAAACAAACACAATTGTATGTCAGTAAATCTTTCTATGTGATGTGTAGCTATACAAGGTCAGCGATTGGTAACAAAATTGAGGGAAAGAATTCTAAAGAACAAGAATGCCAAACAAAAAACACCCCAAATGCCACTTTAACCTAAATTTTATAAATTCAGTAATATAAGTAACCAAACAATTCATACTGTCAGTTAGGTCAATAGCAATGATGTGTTACAGACGTGGTGAACTGGAACAGAGTTTGGAGAAAGCCCAGACTGAGCTGGAGTCCCTGAAGGAACAACGCAGCCAACAGATTAAGATGACTGAGTCCATCGTGAGGCAGAGGGACATGTACCGTGTGCTGCTGGCTCAGGCAACCGGAGTCAGCTTCCCCCAGCAAGGTAACAGAGGAGAGATATTTCCACGAAAATATTGCTGACGCAAGACAAGACACCCAGTACCTACACGTTTAACTGCTTCCATTATGGCACTCAGCAATTTCAAATGGCTCTATTTCAGTTCAGTTGTTTTGCCACAGTGTTGTGGTGATTCTTTTCTATTTGGCTGAACTGAGTGTTTTTCCTTAAGGCCCACCGTCTGAGGAGTTCTCCCTGACCTCCACCCCCCGACGCTCACCTGCAGCTATTCCCACCACAGGAACACCCACTGCGCTCGTCTCCATGGCAACAGAGTCTGCTGAAGCCTTGGAGGCCAAGGCAGCTTTGCGACAGGTGAGCAGATATCGATATAAGGCATCTTCAAGTGTATTTTTTTCAGCAGTGCAACTATCTGCTGCACCCTATTGTGCATGACAAAACTCACTTTTAGTTACAGGCAGGATTTTGTTTGATGGTTAATTTACTGTAAAGCACTACCATGGCTTCAGCTGTTAGATTTCTCCTTATTGCTGAACATAGCAAAGGTATTTGTGGATTAGTGTTTAAGGACATTTTCACCCAGTGCACTGAGCTTGGCTCACTTGTTTCTTTTATCTGCCACTAGATGGCAATGTTTATATATCGAATGATTTGCTTTCATTATAAGTATGTGTCCCAAAGATTATTACCTTTTTTTGCTAAGGTTGCTTGAGAATTAAAAAAGTGTGACAGTGCCAAGTGGGCAAACAAAAAAGAAAATAAACTGAAAGGTATTTTGTTACATTTGGTTCTTATTTTATTAAAAAAATCATCAGAAAATGTAAATCAATGGTTTAGCAGGGACATGTACGGAACAACAGTTGCAGAGTCAGACCCAGGTTTCAGTGACGACCAGTGATTAACCTTTTGACAGCAATCAAATGTGACTAAGGCAGATATAGCATGTGGTGTTCATTGTCCCACATGAAAATGGCATTTCTCAGACAGCAGTAACTACACTCTGCTGACGCAAAATAAAAATGTCTGGTTGCATCTGCAGTTGCAGGAGGTGTTCTCCACCTATAAGAAGGAACGTGTGGAGAGTGACAAGACACTGACAGGGCAGAATGAGAAGCTCCAGGAGCAGCTCTCTGACCTCCACTCCCAGAATGCCAAAATATCCACCCAGCTAGAGTTTGCCTCCAAGAGGTAAGTTTGAAAAACCTTCTTCTGGTTTACTCAGCACTCACTGCGTTTAAAGAATACATACAAGCGCATGTCACCCACTAAACAGGATGTCTGTCTCAACAATACCAGGTATGAGATGCTGCAGGACAACGTTGAGCGCTACAGGAAAGAAATTGCATCCCTTAGAGAGAAAGGACAGATGATGGCCACTGCCTCACAGAAGCATGAGCAAAACATCCACACTTTGAGTGAGGATCTGAGAGCTGCCAAAGAGAAGCTCACCATGGCCGAGGTTTGTCCTTATTTCAGCATCTTTTCAATGGCGAAGTTTACACCCAATTTTGTTTTCCTTACAATTTGTCCTCATGATGTGGGGAATCACAGTAGTGCTTGATTTGAATTTGTTGCCACTTGAGGAATCATCTAGACTTAAAACCTCCTGTCTCTTAGGGCCGAGCTGAGAGCCTGCGTAAGGAGAGAGACATGCTGAAGCTCGTGGAGTCCAGGCTGAATCAGGAAAAAGAGTCGATCCTGAGCCAACAACAGAGCCAGAATCTGCTGTTGACCAACCTCCAGGCCATTCAGGTGATCTATAAGTATGAAATCACTCATTGTCTCACACACTCATAAACACAATTTAAAAATTACAACTGCTGTGTTTTTCTAGGCCACTCTTGAGCGTTCAGAGACTGATACACGCCAGCGTCTCAATGGCCAGTTGGAGAAGCAGGAACGAGAGATCTCCCAGCTGCAGAAGAGGCTGGAGAATGAGGTGGAACAGCGGCACCTGCTCAGCAGAAACCAGGAAGTAAGCACAAATTTCACCTCAGCTTTCTCTGCCTTAGTTATGTTTAGAGGTGTTGTGCTATACTGATAAACCAGTACTGTTTAATGTGCTTAAAGAACAACTTAGCAGTTTTTTTTAATCTTGAACACCCCTCTTTTACAATTGTAAAAAAAAAAAAAGAAAAAAAAAAGGGGGGTAAAAATGCAGTTGAATAGTTTGCTTACCTCTGGATGTCACTTATTTATTATGCACAGATCCAGTTGATGGAGGCAAAGAGGCAGCTGGAGCTACAGGTGACTTTACACCAGAAGACCAAGGAGCAGCTGAATGCTGCTGAGCTGGAGCTCAACACCCTCAGGCTGCAGCTAGGCAGCGGCGAAGCTCGTCACACCCTCAGCTCCCCCACCACACCCATTATCAGAGGTTGGTGCAAATACACACACATTAAATACACAGAGGAATCCATACATGTACACACCTATGTTTATAGCATTTTCACAAATTTTCATCAAATTCCACGACCACATAAGTTTAAGCAAAACAATTCCTTTTCAAGGTTAACGTTATTTGAAGTTAAATAGTTTATGGCTTCTTGTAAAGTCACTGTCGGTCTAATTATTGTGCAGTATAAAATGATTATTGGCATAGTATTTTGCATTTTTGGAAAGTAAGAAACGTAGCATGATGACAAATAAATTATCCAGATTTTACACATTCTGTTGATTTTTGTAGTCAACTGACCCAGTTCTATACTTGACCTACTTTTTCAACAACAAAAACAATGCTAACATGCTGTTCATTAGAAGCAAGATCCACTAAAAAGTAAAAGAGACACATTTTTAGACAATTTAATGTCTGAGACACTCTCTTTCAGATGTTTGTGGGTTTTAAGCACAGACTCCAAACAATCAAACATCCATCCTCGAGTTCCAATGCGCATTAATTGTGCTGTTGTCACATTTTATCTCTATCTTCTGAAACTGATTCTTTCTGCTTTCACGCCTGCCAGGTTCAGATCAGGAGAGAGAGGACCTTCAGGGTCGCCTGCGGCTGGCTGAAACGCGGGCAGAGGAGCTGGCAGAGAGCCTCAGGGCAACGACCTCCACCATGGAGCAGTACAGAGCCATGGCTCAGAGCCTGGAGGAGTCCCTGGACAAAGAGAAACAGGTGCAAAACAAACCCAAACTGCCTGTCACACCTCTCATAAAACCATGGACCACGACAAAAACGTTGACATTTAAAATATATGGATACACATTAAAACGGCTGTGAGCAATTATGTGGGAAGCACATCAACCTTTATTACATTTACAAACCCGGGTTACCAACCTGACAAAAAAATAAAGATGATAATTAATTCCTACACACTGTGAGCACTAGACTTTTGAAAATGCAATTTTTTAAATGCTACATTTTCAATTTCAACATACTGAGTGCTGATATGTGGAAATTCGTTGTCAATACTTTTTATTGCATGATTTAATTTTCCCATGCATCTGCCTGCTATTACACCACGCTGAACTTGACAAAAGTTTTCAGCGTGCCTCCTGTCAATGAAATAGATTATATGGTGAATTGTTTAAAAACGAAAAGCTTGATTTTTTTTTTTTCTTACAACAAACAATGACGTTTTGTCTTGGCTAAAATCCAGTTTTTCCTAAATACTCATTTTTATTTAAAAATGAGCCAACGATGATAAATTCCTAAAGTTTTGATGAAGAGGATTGTTGTGTAAGTTTTCCTTTTTGGAAATGCCCAATGACCAGGTAACGGAGCAGGCACGCTCATCTATTGAAGCTCGTATGAAGGAGGCTGAGAATCAGCAACGCAGGCTGGAGGAGAAGCTTCTGGAAGCAGAGAAAGAGAAACAAAATTCAGAGGAGCAGAAAAGGAGAGCCCTGGTCTCTCTGGAAGAACAGGTAAAATATATCAAATCCCTTACTATTGAACACATTTCACACACATTGAGTTAAAATGATTGATCTAAATTTTCCTTAATGAAAAAGCATGACACTGCGATTTTCCCCTCACCAGGTTTGATTTCTGAGCACTTTTGGGGTGTTCAGATATATTTGTCACTATGCATGTAATGAGTAATTTCTAATTTTGGTCATGTGTTTTTTAGATAAACAGTTTGAGGAGAAGTCTCAGCAGTGCCCAGGCAGATCATCAGGCGGTGCTACAGCGAGTGACAGTAGCAGAAGCTCAGCAACAGCAAGCTTTACAAGACAGCCAGGAGCAAGTAAGCAACTATTATATAATGTAATGTAGAAGAATATGACAAATATCAGTTCTTAGTTATTGGGAAATGTTCTAGTTAAGGCTGATACAGTCACCTGTTGATGTAATTAAATTAAGCCCATCCAGAAGATACTGTGCAATAGCCACCACATTTCTCTTTGTGTAAATTGCATTTCATGAAATAAACCTCTACAACAAGTTATAGATTTAAAAACTTGCTAACTAATAACCTGTTTTATTGGGAGCAAGTCATTTGCATCTTATTATTTTGTCAAACTCTAAAATCTGTTTGGGTCTCCCTCCTCTGCATACCTCTCTGCATGATTATAAAGAAAGCTGAAACATCAAGTAGTCAAAAACAGCCACTTCCATATCTCCTAGACATGTAGAAAATGCCAAACAGATGTAACGATAAGCCATCAGTGAAAAGACGATAGATCGTATTATGTGAGCGTGACATGATTATGTGAAATCCTGTTTCCCTTTTCCTAGGCTAAGTTGGCAGCTGAAGCACAGGATAAGTATGAGCGGGAGATGATGCTTCATGCAGCAGACGTGGAGGCCCTGCAGGCCGCTAAAGCACAGGTCGTGCAGGCTGTTGAACTCAGACACCAGCTGGATGAGAGAGCACAGAGGATCAGCGCCGAGCTGCTGGAGGCCAGGGTCTCCTGGGGGGAGCAGGAGAAGATTCTCAAGGTGATTTGATTGATGTACAGATAGATGATGACTAGACAGGTTTGGATGTAATAACATGGTCACAGAAACATCTCTTGTTGTCTGCAATAAAAAAAACATTATAAGCCAATAAAACATTTATTTCAGGGCTATTGATATTGTGTTTTTAAGGTATGGCCATTTTGTCCATCCATTTGTTTTTAATAGAAATGAGCAATTAAAGTGTTGGTCCTAATTTATTATTTATTTGTTTATATTTTAGGAGGAGATGTCAAAGATGGAGAGCCGCCACGAGGAGCTGCAGAGGCAGAATACCCTCCTGCATGAACAGATCCAGACAGTGAGCAGCAAGATGGCTGACAGATTGCAGCGTGCTGCCAGTGAGAGTCCCATGAACATCTCCCTCACCGAGGAGGGCAAATCTCAGGACCAAGTCCTTGAGATTCTCAGGTAATTACTGTTCATTTTAAATAACATAATCGTTTGTCGTACTTGAGCCTTTCAAATAAAATCTGTTGGTAAATTGAAAAAAAGTTGTCAGATGTATCAAACCATATTACCGAACGCCATTTTGGCCAGTTATAATGCCTACCCTTGTTCCTTGATCCTGCCCTGGCATGTTGTTTACCATTTTCGTTATCCTTATTTGTTCTCCTTTGCAGGTTTGTGCGTCGGGAGAAGGAAATTGCAGAATCTCGTTTTGAGGTTGCTCAAGGGGAGAGTTTGCGTTACCGTTTGAGGGTGGAGCACCTGGAGCGAGAGCTGAAAGAGGTGCAGGACAGCTTGAGTGCTGCAAAGGAGAGGATGCAGGTATGTTTTCATATTCACTGACGTCCTGTCCACTAAAAAACATATCTGTGGGTTTTCGTTACTTGTTAGTTTAGTTGATTGGTAATAGGGAGATTAAGATTCTCTATGTTGTTGTAATCTGTGTAAAGAATTCCTATATTTGCACATTTTCATCCAAGGAGGTCAAATTAAGGACATTTTACTCACTGAAACACACAAAGCATGTTTCTAACCTGGTCACTAGGACTCGAACCTAGAGATACGACATGTGACTAAAAGCCCAGTGCTACCCTGCTCAGGTGACAGCGAAGACCCTGGCTCAGCATGATGAGCTGATGAAGAAGACGGAAACAATGAGCATCCTGATGGAGACCAACAAGATGCTGAGAGAGGAGAGGGACAAGATGGAGCAAGAACTGCAGCAAACCCAAGCAAAGGTATCATTTACATTTTGTTAAAAATGATGTAGTGGTTGTGTTGAATTTGATGTGTACATGATTTACTCATGAAATTCACTCCAGTGTCCAGGTTTTGCAAGCTGATTTTGACATTTTCGACAGTTTTTCCTGAGTGAACCTCAAGATCCAGACGGTTTCAGCTCATCTTCTCTGTGTTTAAGGTACAAAAGCTGGAGTCAGACATCCTGCCACTGCAGCAGGCCAACTCTGAGCTGAGTGAGAAGAGCGGCATGCTGCAGGCAGAGAAGAAGCTACTGGAGGAGGAGATCAAGCGTTGGAAAGCTCGGACACAGGTCAGTTAAAAGATTAGAAAGAAGAACAAAACTAACGTCGCATATAAGAGGAGAGAATTACATTGTTTCTAGAATAGTAATCTTTTTTTATGACGATTTTATTCTTTATGTTTCAACATTTCATACCACTAATGCTCAGGTTTTTCTCATGTTCTTTTTAGCATTTGGTGAGCCAGCAGAAAGATTCAGATCCAGAGGAGTACAAGCGTCTGCACTCTGAGAAGGAGGCACATCTCAAACGCATTCAGCTGCTCAATGAGGAGAGCACCAGACTTAAAGCTGAGGTTGCTAGGTGAGGGATTATAAATTGTGTAGCTACTGAATTGAGCAGTATATTGAGTGATAACTTTTTTTCACTTATTCGGGCAGTTCTTTTTCTGGCACCTTAGCATTAATGTTCACAATCTCTTGATATCTCTCAATAGGACCAATAATCTAACGACATCTCTGCAAAGCCAGATACAGAACTTGCGTGATAATATGAATAAAATAAGTGACGAAAGGAATACGCTGAAGAAGGAAATAGAGGCCAAGAACCAGGAACTCCAGGAGAAGGTGCGAACTATCACCCAGGTCAAGAAGATTGGACGCCGCTATAAGACTCAGTATGATGAACTCAAGGTGCAACATGACAAGGTGAGAGTTCTGTACCTGTTAATCTCGCTGCTTTCATCTTTACTGCAAAGTTTGAATCAAAACGTACATGGTTGTGTTGTTTGTTTCAGTCCATTTTTAACAGTTTGAACTGCGTTTCCTCTAGTTGGTAGCTGAGGCTGCAGCAGGTCCATCCCAAGAGGAGGAAGCTCGTCAAGCTTCAGTTCAGGAGCTGCAGAGCCTTAGAGAGTCTCTGAACCAGGCTGAGGCCAAGACGAGAGAGCTGGAAGGACAGCTGGAGAACATCAACAAGGTTAAACTGCAAATTACACAAGTTTCAGCCAAAACTTTAGCCTTGAAATGTTCATTTTGTAGTTAGTTCTTAGCCCGCCAACAGTGAGGGAGTTTTCACAGTTAACAGTTTATCATCATTGCAAACACATTCATGGAAAAAGGCCGTATAAAGACAAGCATGCTTGTCTTTTCTACGTACATACATTTATTCATTAGAGTCATGTCTTCCTGGCCTTTGACAGGTGGTTACGGAGCGTGAGACTGAAGGACGTAATGCCCAGGAGCAATCTTCCAGGCTGCAGACAGAGCTGACCAGGCTGAGGCAGGAACTGCAGGAGAAAGTTTCTCAGGAGGACACACTGAGACAACAGATGACTGACAAGGATGAGAAGACCAGAAAGGTCATCGTTTCTGCAAAGCAGAAGATCAGTCAGCTAATGAGTGAGAAGATGTCCCTCATATTACAACCAATGGACCTATGACTTATTCCTTACTTCTAGATTCCTCTTCTGTTTGCCTTTATTGTGGTGTTGCTTGATTGTGTTCAAATCTGACACATGATTTATGTTCAGGCACCAAGGACCAGCTGCAAAAGGAGAATGAGGAGCTTAAGCAGCAGCGGGAGGAGCTGGAGGTGCGAGTGAGTGCTCTCAAGTCTCAGTATGAAGGTCGCCTAAGTCGGCAGGAGAGAGAACTGAGAGACCTGCGAGGCCAACAGGAGAGGCAAGAGCAGAGAGACGAGCCGCCTGAGGCAGGTCCCAGCAAGGTGAATCTGCTTCAAAGTTTGAAGCAACAACAAGAAGTGAAACAACAGTATCATGCATGTCAGCTTCTTGTTGGTTCCTATCATGACTTTTGTCTTTCTGACCTGATTTTTAGACCCAGGAGCAGCAGAGAAGCACAGAACAGAGACAGATAAGTCTGAAGACAACTCCAGCTGCAGACAGGGGCAGGTATGATACACAACCACTAAAACTTATCGTTTGTAAGTGTCCACTGCAGAACAGACATGAATACATGGAACTGAAGACATCATACTTTTTACTACAGTTATAGGATGCTCTTATATAGTCTTGCTGCCACTCATGCAAGTCTTTCTTATTTTAAATGTATATTATTTGAGTCATTATGTCCTGATCTTTGTCTCTGTCAGTGCCAGCACATCTGAGCCACCAACTGCCAACATTAAGCCAACACCTGTGGCTACAGCCAGCAAGCAGCCTGTCAATCCAGGGAACAAACCCACTCCGAGAGCAAGCATCAGGCCCATGATTACCCCAGCCACTGTTCCAACCCCAACACCCACGGCTACTGTCATGCCCACCACACAAGTGGAGACCCAGGAAGGTGAGTCTAACTGCAAAGCTTCGGACATGAGCTTTAAGCAGCTATAGGCTCGATTAAAAGCTGAATCTGTTGTTTTTTCACAATCTTAACTTCTACAGCCATGCAGTCTACGGATGGACCACCTGTGGAGCATGTGACTGTGTACGGCAGTGCCAGTGGCTCGGTGCGCTCAGCCAGCCCCAATGTCCAGACCACCTTAGCTAGCCCCATGCTGACTGTGCAGCAGACCCAGACACAGGCCACAGCATTTGTTCAACCAACTCAGCAACAGAGCATGACCCATACAGAGCCAGCCAATCAGGAGCCACCACCCGTGGTCATTGAGGCAACACCTAGCTCGCAGGTGGAATGGCCTTCAACGTCCTCCACCTCCTCTGTGTTTGGGACTGGTGAGAAACTAATCTTTAAAAACATTTTGATAATTTTAGGGTTAAGATTGAGTAGCAATAAACATTTATAATGTAAGAATATAAGATGTACATTTTAAAGAGACACAGCAGAGCTGTTTGTGCATATTATAATAAAATTGTATAAGTTGATTAAACAACTCCTGTTTCGCAAGTTTTGGAGAGAAAAATATTCCAAGTCAGTTTAGTGATATTTGTAAAGATCTCATTTTATGGAATTGTGTCCTACAAGTTTGTTACAAATACAGTAAGGTCTATTTGCTGGTACAGATTAAATAATTGCTGTTCTTAATCAGAGAGCACGCTATAGGGCCACTACGAAGTCCCCTCTTAACTCCGCCATTACATTTTTACACAGAACCTAAAAAATGGCAGCATAATGCTCCAGTATGTGCTTTAGACAAACATGCTGATGCCTCAGAAGCAGAAAAGATGTTAGGTGTAACACAACAGCGTCAGCATCTGATTTGACAAATAACAAACACATTGGCAGTTTTTTTTATAAATAATGACTGAATAACATGGCAATAACAATCATTTATTGTCTCTGTTATATGAGAGTTGATCTCATCCTCTGCTTGGAGGGTAAGGAGCTCCTGGACCTCATAGTTTTCCTAATATTTCAGCCATTGTTCTTCCTCTTTGAGTGAGCTGCTAACTGCTGCTATCTGGTTTTTAAATTTCCTGCTGCTTAATCGCACACATAACACGCTGTCAAAATGATTCAAGACAACGCTATCCCCCAATTTAGCAGTTGTACCTTTTATATAGAACAGCAAAGTGGAATAACAGTGTGACATTCCTGCCCTGAACAGATAGTGTCGAATGGGCTAATGAAAGATATGAGGACAGGCCCACATTGCTGGTACAGCTATCCACTATGATTTTTTGCTCCTTTTTGAAATAATCTTTTCATTAAGCTATCATTTAGACAAGGCATGTTTTAAGAGTATCATTTTACCTGCAGCAGTGACAAGTCTAAATGATATCCATGCCTTATCTCTAGTTTCCGCCACGCCAGGAACCTCCTCCATGTCCAAAAGGCCCCGTGAGGAGGAGGAGAGCGCCACCATGGTCACTGACACAGAGTCCACACAGGAGGATACCTCCAGGGCACCTATACCTAAGAAGCTGCGCATCATCCAGAGAGTGGGTCCAGAGGTGAGGGGGGGGGGGCTTACATAGAAATCTTAATAGACATTTTTATTGTTTTTAATGGTCTGAAAAATGGTACAGTTGCATCATGGACTTCATGAAGATGTGTGTTCTCCTCAGGAGGAGGTGCTGGTGGAGGACAGTGCTGAGGCTGAGGGGGTGGTGCCAACAGACAGTCAAGATGGTGCAGAAGTAAGCCAGGTAGCCCATCACTTAATCTAAATATTAAACAATTCTGAAGACTTCATTGTAGAATTAACACTTCGTAGTATTTCTCAACATTGTCTTCACTGTTGCTGGTAACAACATCGTTTCAAGATAAAAAGCCGATCTTCAGTCAAAATTAGCTGTCTCTCATTTGCTTTTCAGAGAAAGATAACTCTGCTGTGAGTTTAACATCTCCTGGCATTAAAAAAACAACAACAAAAAAACAGAATACTTTCTTTAAGCTGAAAGAGTAAAGGCCTACTGCATGTTTTTTACCATCAAAAAATCTTAAAGCTATAGGCTCACTGTGAAATTCAATCTAATGGGAAACAATGTGCTGTTCAGTACAGTGACACGCAGGAGTAGTTATACAAATTTTTATGGCATTTTTTTGTTGGCATGACATGTATCTCACCTTTTTAGGAAGATATTGGTTTTTTGAAAATGCTGCATGTTATTCATGTTGTCTGTTTTCCCCCATGCAGACAGAGGAGTTTCCAGTACTGGAGGAAGGAGATGAGAGTGCAGCCTCCCAGTCTATAATGATGGACCAAGAGGTTACCCTGACCCAAAGTGACACAACTGACCACCTGCAGCGGGAAGTAATCGTCATAGTAACAGACACAGAGAGTGAGGATGACCAGGAAGAGGAGGAGGAAGAGGAAGAAGAGCAAGTAGGGAGCTTTCATCAGGCATTTTCAAAGAGAATATGTGAAATGGTGTTAGATACCAGTTGCAGAATTTGTCTTGTATTCCTCCCACTAATGATTTTACCACTGCCCAATGTAGGACTACGATGAGGAGGAAGAAGAGGAGGACGACGAAGAGGAGGAGGAAGATGAAGAAGATGAGGAGGATGACGATGGAGAGATGGGGGATGAAGGAGAGGACAGCAACGAGGGGAGCGGAGACGGCAACGAGGCTTACGAGGGAGACGACACAGAGGTTCGATTACCGTCGACACATATTGTACTCACAGTTAAAACTTTGACCTTTCATACATCCTCGCCCACAGTTTTCACATCCAGTACATCATGTTAACCCTTCCCAAGCTTTCAGTCACAGATCTGTGAACCATTTCCAGCTCACACGCTCATTTTTTCCACGTTTTCTCATCTCACTGTCACTTGCATTTCGCCCCTGTGTCGTAACTTTCCCTCTGTGTGAAAGCTGTGAGTGTGTTGACTTTAGTTGTTTACCTTTTTACTCCAGTCTTGGTTGCACATGTTCAGTGGGATGACTCAGTGTCTGCAAAGGGACAGTAAACGGACTTTCTCTTGAAAACTGCATGTGTGAAAGTTGTTTAAAGTGGGGAATCTGTAAACCACTGTCCTTTGTGTGGTTTACACATAAAATATTACATTTGTTTCTCTTGATGGCAGCTGTTAAAAAAGGGCCACACCATCTATAACAATTAGTATATTACCAAGCAATTCAAATATTAACTGTAGGTGTCATAAGACATTTTCGTCTCATAAGGAGGGTCGTCCTCAGCAGATAATCAGTTTGTGTTTGCCTGTGACTTTACCCAGAATCCTGTAAACTTAGGCTGAAAGCAAAAAAATGACTAAACAAATCAGAGACGATTATTGAATAATGAAATACAGCTTTTTTTAATGAAACACATGTATTAAACCATAAAAAAACAGACATTGAATTGTGCTGACAAAATATTCAAACTATTGAGCTACTCTTACTGTCAAAGAATAATAATAATAATGATGGCTTTGTTTATGTAGCACCTTTAAAAACAGTTCTTTCCATGTGCTTTACAGACAAAGAAAAGGCAGGAATAATAAAATAAACATCAACAAACATGCCAAAAGTCAAACGAAAAAGGCAAGAACAAAATGCATATTCAAAAGGTCAATAAGAATAAAGCAAATAAAAGGATTAAAGGGGTAAAACAGACGGCTTTTGAAAGGCAGCAAAATGAATAGAGGAAGAGAGATCAAATTTAAATAAATAATATAATACAAAATGAAACCCTAAATGTGTATGACAGCAGTGTGGTCTCTTTTTATAGGACACATGTTGTTTCATCCTCTTAATCATGTTTGATGGACCTATATTTTACATTTTGAAATTTTTCACATTTTGTTTCCATATTGGCTCCATGATGAAATTGTTTTCGTCTTTGTTTTTACTCCATTATTTCTAATATTGAGAAAGTAGGTAGAAAGTATTTTTAATGCAGGTTGAATATATATGTACGAGTCTTTTTGGGTTACAGATATGATCCCCAGTACTGGGTTTTTCTGTTACCTTTTAAAAAGTTACTTTTATAGGCAGCATGACCACTAAATATTTTTAAACAAAAAAATCCAAGCACCCTGAGTCCTGAGTAAAGGGGCTTTAGTAATGCATGGGAGATGTAATAAACTGTCAAACAAAGCGTTAAGATAGAATGATTGGGTGTTTTTACGCAAAATTTTTGGCATTTTCTGAAAGGCATCTTTGTTCCATATAGGGAGAAAATGAGTCATAATCTGTATCTGGTGCTCTGCCAGTATATCCTGGCATCTATAGTGTGTGGGAACTATCCCATAACCCGCTTCCTCCAGTTCTACCCAACTCCTGTTTCTCTTAAGTACTCTTCTTTACATTTCCTCTTTTCCTCACTTGACTTTTTTATTTGCCCCTGCTTAACTTTTTAAAATTCTCCTCATGGTTTTCCTTTTCTCTCTTAACCACCTATTCTCTTTATTATTTTCTTTTGTTCTTTCCTTTCTCAGGGAGCTGATGTAACAGACCCGGGCACAGAAACAGAGGAGAGTTTGGGGGCGTCTGACTCCACCCAGAGGCCAGCAGATTCCCAGACACCCAGCTGTAAGATCCAGGAAACCCCATCAAATGCACATACGTAGATCCACCTCAGACTCTCCACATGTGCTCACAAACTGTCCCGCCATCCAATTAGTTATCTGACTCTTAACCATGACTAAGAAAGATGTAATATGTTGTTGTCTGTCTGAAGGGAAGAGTGCTATGTGTTAGACATAAAGGTTGCTTTACTGTGAAAATGTATCTAATGATTCAAGTAATAATAATAATAATAATAATAATCGATTTTGAAACAAATCTCAAAGTTATTATGTGGCCCTGTATTGCAGGAGCTCTTCATTGTAAAACTCTTCTTGAGAACATTAGACCCATGAGAGGCCCATGGTTAGAAATATACAAAATAAACATTCATTATTATTATGCTGGTGCGTTTAGGGAACCAGTCAGATTCTCAAATTTAATTTGATTTTTCTTTTTTTGAATAACGGACGTGTGTGTAACACATATTGTAGGTTCCTCTCTACAGCTGTTTCATACATTCACCCCTCTGAACAGAAATATGCACTCACTTGAGAGAAAAAAATCTGCCATTTCCCTGAATTAAGAAGATCTCGCTAATTCATCAAAACAAGAGCATGGAAAATCTCATCACATAACAGGAGATAATAATCCTGTCAATTCAGGAAAAACTGCATTTTTTTTCTAAAGGGAATGAATTATGCTTCTGTAGTAATACATTTATTTATTATGTTTCTTAAGTGTGCACATTCCTCTCTGATTATATTGACTTCCTCTCAAGTAATAATTTGATTTTGAACTTAAACATGATTTGTGCTATTTAATAATCTCCAAGTCTCTGAATTTTAGAGCCTAATAATAAATAATTGACTGAAGATGGGTTAATTTTTTTTGTTTGCTTGTTTTTGGTTTTTTTTTTGTCTTTTATCAGTTTATTCTGAAGATAAAGATAAAATGGTTAAGATAAAATGGTCATCTTTTAATTGAAGCATGTTTACTGTTGTTTTAGTCGAGGGCAGTACAATGGAGGCGTTCTCTACAGAACAACCTATCTCAAGCTCTGGTACACGTATGCCCCAGTCGCCTCGGAGACCAACACATCCGCTGCCCCCGCGCCTGAACATCGCCCCGACATCAGAACTGGGACCACCTGCTCAGGTTCAGGTATGAAGGAAGAGTTGTCTTTGCTTCTAAATTTAAAGAATTGTTTTGAGTTATTGTTTGATCATTTTTTATGGCTCAAAACACCTATTCCTTCTTTAGTTCAAATTTTCTGTTCACATTATTACAGTAATCGTTTAATGTTATCTCTACGAGTAGTTTGCAAGCTCTGTTGATCACTTTTCTGAAACTTCACAGCGTATTCCTGTTCGTCGGCAGTCAGTGGGCAGAGTCCCTCAGCTCACTCCCGGGGTGCCGAGCAGTTCTGTAAGTCCTCTATAGTCTCAGACAATTTTAATCCATTACAGTATTTTTACTAATAGTGCAAAACCTTTACTCTTGTGAGATTGTGTGCATGTTTGTATCCAACAATGCCCCTCCATCTCTCCCTCTGCAGCAGCACTTCTTTGATGACGATGACAGGATGGTTCCCAGCACTCCCACTCTGGTGGTGCCACATCGCTCCGATGGTTTTGACCAGGCCATCCAGTAAGTCTCACACAGACAGGAACCAAGAATACCCGAGCAATATGTTTTAGCAACAAAATGACTGTTTATACAGTACATGATTATTTATAATGCATGAAATGTGGTGTTGGGTTCTGTAACGCATTTTAAAATGACATGATTATTTTCTGTACTTAGTCACTTTTTAATGTTTTTATTGTAATGTATTACTTTTAGTGTATATTTCGAGGTGTAACTAAAACTTTTTTTTTATCTTTTGGGTTACTTTTAAAACACCTGGAACTGCTATCACTGCTGTCTTACGCCCCTGCATGACTTTGTTATTTGTTTGTTTGTTTGTTAGTTCTCCCCAAGTGGCTGGAGTGCCTCGCTTCAGGTTTGGTCTGTCAGATGACATGCCGCAGACCAGCTCCTCCTCGCACTCTGACCTGGGACAGCTCGCATCACAAGGAGGTACTCCAGCAACAAAAAATGTTTAACTCTATGAAACACCCCACCAACTAACTGTAACAGTATTGATTTTTTTTGGTAACAGTCAGATATTAATTTTTTAGGGCAAATACAGATTATTAGTGGTTAATGAGACTGATAACTGATATTTGGAACCAATATGTATTTACAATAAAAATAAAAATCTTTCTGTCAATATTTAGAATTTGGTATATACCAAACTGCAACGTTAAACTTTGTTTAAATGCCTTCAGCAAATGTTTAATCAAAACTGAAACGTTCAGCATCATATACAGCAAGTTTCCAGCAACTTTTTTTATAAAGATAACTGACATTTAAATAAAAAAAAATCAACTTTTTAACTAACTTAAACTTTTTAATTAGTTAATTAATTTTATCTGCGATCATTAACATAAAATGCCAATACAGATAATCTGCAAAATGCCAAATATTGGCCTCAACATTCAGCCCGGCTGATAATCTGTTGACCCCTAATGTGAACGCATTTTTTCTCCCCTTGTGTTCAGGTCTTGGGATGTATGAAAGCCCCTTGTTCCTTGCAACTCATGAAGAAGAGTCTGGTGGACGCAGTGTTCCTACCACACCGTCACAAGTTGCGGCACCAGGTATCTTTCTCTGATTGTCTGATATAAAGAGATCTGTTCTGTTTCTCTATAGACCCTTTTCATCAACATACTCACACAGTTCCTAAAAATATTCAGTAAGCCAGGTGGGAGTTATCAGATTTTGGAGTGCTTTCATATGCTACAACAAAATTAGTAAGTGCATCTTGTTTTTACGTTCTTCTCCCCCAGTAACTATCTTCTCAGAGGTGGCTCAGTCTGACACCACCGAGCACGCCTCCCAGTCGGTTCCCATGGTGAGCACGTCCACACCAGGCCTGGTTGTGCCAGGAGGAGCCGGCACAGGGGAGGACAGAGACGACGTCTTCCTGGAGCCAGACACTGATAGGTGGGGCTCACTCCTCTCGGCTGTTTGTCAATCTTTTCATGTTACTTTTTTTGGGGGGGCCTGTTGGAATTCAGATATCTGGCAGTCTGCAACATTTTCTATTTGCTGATATGCAAACTTCAAGCCTGATGTGAAGCCCTTCTTTATTAACTAAAAAAATGTTGCTCTCTCCACTGTTAGTGTTAATATCTGAGGCAAATGTAGAACTGTACTGAATCTAGATGTCAGAAGATGTACAAACAGTGCACCTTTTGATCTTGCATTCATTTATTGCAGGTGATTTAAGATTGCTTGACTGTATAATTGGATCAGATCTCATACATGTTTTGTCTGTTTATTCCAGGCCCAGTGCAGAAGTGTCAGTAGATCCAGTGGTCTCACAGGGGGATATCGAGGAGCCCAGCCAGCAATCTGACAAGGCCAGCCTCCCATCCACCAGCCAGGAGCCCTCCTCCAGCTCTGCAGGTACAGTGTAGCCGCATGACTGTGCCAGTCCCTGCTGTGAATGATAATTTCTCTCCTTATGTTGCTCAATAAGTGTTAAGTTCTTATTGCTGTGGATTTTTTTCTAGATACAAGCAGTGCTCCACCTAAACCCTCCAGACCTGGACCCAGCAGACAGCTGCAGCGCTGGCCGGAACACCGCAGCGGCCGCATGAAGAGAGGAGGTAACAAATGAGAACACTCACACAAATTGGGTGGTAATAGAGCTAATATTGTATAATCAAGAGCGCGAAATGGTTCCAGGCCCACGGCAGCTTTGTGCTCACTTTGGCTCATCATAGCTCATTTTCAAGGTGCTAGAGCAGTGCAGAATAACAGAACACTCATAAAAAGCATAAAAATCTCTCCAAAGCCTATCTGACTAACTCCAATGAAAGTAGCACAAGTGGATTATAAACATTTGCTCTTGATACAATATTGTGAATGACTGCAGGAGTCATTGAACAAAATAATGCCCCAAATCAGTGGTTTGTGAGAGAATCATGATTGATCATAGTCAATCAAAACAAAGCAACAGAGTTAAAAGCTGCTCTGTCCTTATATGTAGAGAAATGTTGATTAGCTTGTCGTATAACACCATTCTTGTTTGACAATGCTAATGAAGTCAGGTTCCAAACAGCCAACATGCTGATTTTGACAGTTTCAAATCAGCAGTGTGAGTCCACCACAAAATCCACCTTTCCTAGTCTGGTTGCATGTCATTCCAGATTTCTCATTTTCTTTCATCTTCCTGCTAATAAAGGTGACAAAAGTGGAAATAAATATGTTCTACATCAGCAGCATAAATATGGTGGTTTCACACTGGGCCAGTTGGTTTATCTTTGAGAGTTTCCAATAAACAGCAGACTTCCAGACAAACCCCTGAAACAATATTGTTTTATTTATTGTAAATCAGATGTAAAATTCCATATTTTCAGGAACTGTGTTAGACTTGTGAAAAAAAAACTTTGAATCCTAAAATATTATTGCTTTTTAATTACACATTCTTTGCAAATGGTTGCATGCCTGATAATTTGTACTAAATGGACTTAAATTTACTTTTGCGTCTCCTTAGTCCTCTAATCATAACGCATTAATTGCAGTGCGTTATGTTTTTTGAAAACTATAACATGTATACAAATCATTGCTGAACAGTCATGATGTGCACGCTAATCCTGGCAAAGCATTTGTTCCAATTAACAACCAATCATAGCATTAAATACATGTGGGTGTATTATAATTCAGTTTAATGTTGGTAGCAGAATAACAGAGAACGCACTATTAGTCTTTTACATTTCATACACATTTTATACAGCCACTGTACAGACTGTTTAAACCAGGAAAGCAGGGTTTGTTAAAGCAACAATATTTTATATCTCAACAGGTCAGGGATTTCCCTCTCGGGGTGTACACGGGAGACGATTCGCTCGATGAAGCACTAATCAGTGACTGGAGACCTTGTCATTTCCGTCAGAAACACATTACATATTTTACAATCAGCGTGTTCAGGTTCTGTATTCAGCCTTGATAATGTTCACTTGTTTTGAAGCCTGTTGTTATTAGTTTAGTTTGGCTTTTTTTTAATGTACTTGTAAAGTACCTTTTTTTTAATCAGTCCATGCTGAAGCGGTGTGTTTTATGAAGAATGTAATAAACTTTAAAATTGAAGAAAATAAATTGTACGAGACACATTTTTCATCAGACTTTCTTTTGGCATTTGAAGAAGTTGTTGCTCTGAGGTGACGTGCTGGCTGTTGGAGCAGCAATGAAGGGGCGTCCACGGTCCATCCTCACGTTGTAGGATTTGGCTGCAAAAAAGCAGAATGGCTCATTATGCATTTTAATTTATGCATGTGTTTCAGGATGTACTTTTTATCCTTGCACATGCCAGTTTCCATTTTAGTGAACATGAATTTGGCACAAACTTAAGTTTTAAGGGGATTAGTTTGGACAGTTTTTGGCTACAGCGAGACATGAACTTAAGAGCTGGAGTGTTTTCTTGAATGACATAAATGACTAGACGGTTAAAACCCTTGTGATGATTAAACTGAGTGAAATGATTCAGTCAGACAGGAACTGCAGTATTCTTCAGACGATCGGTATCAACATTAAAATGGAATCTTTTACTGTGGTTACTCGTTTTGAACTTTAGGTGAATGGGCACCACCCTCAACAACCTTACTAGTCTAATACCCCACCCTGAAACACACACCCAGACACACATGGTCCTCGTTAGGCGTGTCAGACATGATGTGAATGAGGCTTACAAAAGTTTTAGTGCAGACAGACGAGAATGATGTTTTTCTTTGAAGAATAACAATTAAATATTGTTATTGTAAAGAAAAGATCTTTGACCAATAAACCACAATTACTACTTAGGACCTTCGACTTTTATGTCAGTCACGAGGGTGTGTGGAGAGTGAATCCAAAATAAAGCAAGTTTCTTCTCAATGATCTAATGACTAAATTTGGGCCTTGATGTACAGAACAGCCTGAAACTATATTTTGTTTTCCTCAACACTAGACTGACTTTAGAGAAAATGTCTTAAAATAAAACTGAAGCCACTCCCTAAATCTGTTAAAAAGAGAGAAATGACAATGGTGCTGTTATGTACTGACGACTTACATCTTGAGAAGACGTAGTATTTGTATCCTTCTGGTTCCCTGTTGTTGGGGACGGACACAGCAGCTGTGACAGTGGAGGGGAAACCCTTCCAAGATGTCCGGATGTTGATGGCTGGACTCAGACTAGATACTTGAAATAAAAGAGAGGAGTGTAAAATGAGGGGAGGGATTCATATATTTCTCAGATGATATTTTTAGAACATCACAACCCTTCAACAGTTGCAGTCCCATAAACAGAATACAGACAGCCTATTTCCCCTTGCCAATTATTTACAAGCTGGACCTTGCTGCCCCTCTCACCTCCACAAAAGCATGACTCACTTTTTCAGAGAGCTACATCTGTTGTAACTCACAGCATGTTTATGTGAGTTAAAGTAAATCTGTTCAAAATACCCAGAAAACACCCAGTACATTAATCACAAACCACACAAATTACGGAAAACAAGTTTCAATCTACGTCATAGTTAAGATGCATTGATGTTATACAATTTACTTTTTGTCCTGTATGAACTTCTTTGGGTACCTGCTTGTCGAACCATTCGGTTGTGGACTGTGTAAACAGCATGCTGGACTCTTCTGCCACATGTTGGACTGGTGCCAAACTGGTATGAATATTTCTGGACCACCCCCCCTGGAAGAAATGCTCAAAAGTTAATATCAGAATGTATTCATTCAGAAAATTGGCATGATATACATCATACAAAAAAATACAACAGAAAAACAGTTAAATAAACTAAAAAGATACTAAGTAGTTTGACTCTGCAGCAGCATTTCATCACCTCTCTTGAAGAAGTAAACTGACTCTCCCCTCATCTGGTACTGAGGCACAGACAGAGCAGCTGTAATGTGGCCCCGAAGCCCATCAAAGCCTGTTTCAATGACTTTTGGATAGTTGGGGTCCAACACACCGTTTTCAAATCTCCAGTACTGGGAACCCTGCAGAGACCACAATCCCAAATATTAAACCTCAGACAAGTACAGCACGTAATACAAGTGGATAATTAACCAAGAGGAAATGTGAGATTGGGCAGTGGATATGGTGCAAGGGGTCCCATCCATAAAAAGCCTTAAATTTAGATTTGCCAAATTCGCTCATTGGTTTCAGATCGGATGAGTGAATTTACCTTGAAAATGTACGTTTTGCCCTGGCAGTTGCAGCGGGTGAACACAGTGTCAATGGGGGAAGGGACGCCCCACACTTGGGTGATGCCACGGGCCGGACCGGGCACCATGTTTCTGTCCAAAACCCAGAAGTAGTGCCCTAAGAAAACATACAATAATGTTGCTACATAAGTGTGGTCCACCTGCATACAGCATTGAGAATTAAAATTAGTCATTTTGAAGTCTATCACAATATTTCACCTTGTGTGAATTGTGTAGTTTATTGTGATATAAATTCTTAATCCTGCATTTTCTGTACTTTTTGTACTCTCGCAGTGAAAGAAATATTCAGATTCTTTAGAGCAATAACACAACAATGTAAAAATCATCCATTAGAAGTAAAAGTCCTGCATTCAAAATTGTGTAAGTACAGATTATGATCAAAATGTACTGAAAGTGTCTAAAGTAAAAGTACTATGACATTATTAGATTGTAAATACTGATACATTATTGTCTAAGTTTCATTTTACTGTTGTAGTCGGTTGAGGAGAAACCGGTTTTGTCTTCTTTATACTTTAAACACTCCGGTGGTTTCCAACCTTAGGGCTGGGCCCCCAGCAAGGATCACAAGATGATTAATGAGATATGTAGAAGAAAAGAAGAATCGGAAGAAAAAAAAGTTTCCAAGCTGTTAAAACTAAATTACTCTGTGATGGAACTGCTAACAACTCATACATCATAGTTTTTATGTGAAAACTTAATTCAAAAGTAGTTGTCATTAGCTGTACTTTTCAGATACATGTGATGAAGTAAAAAGTTCAATATTTCCCAATAAAATGTATTGAAGTCAACATATAAAGTAGCATAAAACCAAACAAAATATAAACAAATTCTCTCTTCACCACTGCTCTCTTTTACATTAATTAACAGGTATTTCAATGTGTAATACAATTCTTAGCTCTAATGATCAGCTGCCTGACTGTCACTAACCTCTGAAAACCACCATAGTGCCGTTCCTCAGCGTAGTGACTGCACTGACCGGACGCTCACTGCACAGATTGGTATCGTTGTTGTCATCTGGGAAAAAATGACACAGTTTGTGAGGAAAACCATCTGTCTGAGTAAAAAAGCAATAACACAAAGAAACCATGCAATCGCACACTGAGTTAGTGGGTGATAAATATAATGTTGTGCTCCAGGAGCTGCAAAGACGTATTTCCATTCTTTAAAGTATCTGAGCTTTATTGGTAATTTCAAAAGAATGTTTGATTCGTTTACAGTGTGAGAAAACAGCCACCTCTTTCACTTAATATAGTGTAGCTGCAATTTGAAGGAAGGGCTGTTCACCCAGAGGCAAAATGACAAAACAGCTGAGCTCATAAAGCAGGCTGAGAGCCATAATAAATACGGACCAGATAGGCCCCTATTTTTGCAATAGTGTCAGACTTATGTAATATAAATTAGGTAAAATCAGATCCTAAGAGACAGAAATTTTAAAACTCGTACTGAAATCCATCTTTGATATGTTTTCTGTGAATGTTGAGGCGGACCAATGATGAGAGCATTTCTTACCTGCTTGGTAGTCTCTAGGATAGTCTATGTTGAGAGTTTGTGTGGTGTCCAGAGGCTTAGTCTCAGGTTTGGAGGGTTTAGCCAGCGTCGGTTTAGCTGGAGCTGGTTTAGCTGGAGTCGGTTTAGCTGGAGCTGGTTTAGCTGGAGTCGGTTTAACTGGAGCTGGTTTAGCTGGAGTCGGTTTAACTGGAGCTGGTTTAGCTGGAGCTGGTTTAGCTGGAGCTGGTTTAGCTGGCAGTGGCTTGTATGGTTTGCTCTGAGGTTTTGAGGTGGCTTCAGGGGCTTTTGTTGGGTCTGGGGTGACATTAAGCGAACCATCAGTGGTTACTCCTTGTGTAATGTCAGCTGTTGTGTCATCCTGATCTGTATTTGTGGTTGTGGGAGTGTTGGTTGTCAGAGTATCAGGATCTGGCATGTCCCCAGGCCCTGCTGGAGAAACACTGGTGGAAGGATATTCAGGGTCTGCCAGAGAAGAGGGGGTACCTGTGTCTGTATTCACAGTGTCATCTGGTCCTGGGATTGAAGTGGTTGTCTCTGGGACGGACGTTGAGTCCAGTGTTGATGAGGCAGAGATGGTGGTGAACTGAGAGTTCTCCAGGACTGAGGAGGAGCCCTGTGGTGTTCCCGTAGATACTGGAGGGGTGCTGACGGGTAGGGTTGTAGCTTTGGGCTCGTCAGAGGAAGCTACAGTCGGATCCTCAGGCTGCACCTCTGCCTGCCCTACCGTGCCCAGCTCTGGGGTGTTTGCAGTGGGAGAATACTCAGTTTGGGGAGCTGTGGTTGGAGTAGTCGGACTTGAGACATGATCAGCTGCTGTGGAGTACTGAGGGAGAGTTGTTCCTGCGTCGGATGAGCTGGTTGCATCACTGGTATCTGGAAGGAGAAAAACATTCTTAGGAAGTTATATATAAATCAGATATACTCAACAGTAGTAAGAAGCATTTTTAAAAGAAAAAAGCAACTTCAAATTAAAGGCAGCATGTAAATATTAGCGGCAAAGTAAAAGAAAAATCTGAATTAATTAGTAGAGAAGAAGACGACATACTGGAGAAACATCCATGTAAAAAATGCAGATGCTTTTATATACTAAATTATTTGATCTTATTTGTAAATGAATACCTTCTGTAGAATAATATTTATCTGATGAACAAACATAGAGAATAACTTCATGTTGAAAGTAGAGCTGCAACAGTCAATTGGTTAGTTGTTAACTATTAAGTTAAACAAGTATTAAAACTAATTTGGTAATTTGTTTTTGGGGGGGTAATAAAGAAAGTCTAATTTTTCTGATTCCATTTTCTTAAATGTGAAATTTTTCTGGTTTATTTATTCCACCATCATTAACTAAAACACCAAAGGAGGAAATATATTTTGGAAAGAAATAAGTCATCTTCTAGTTAAGTAAACAAGACAGCTGGTGTTTGAACATTTTACTTAGAAACTTGATATCCTTTTTCCTTTTTCTGCCACCCATGTATTTGTCCTTATCCTGGACATCACATACCTGTGCTCTCAGTGGGGGCCTCTTCGATGATGGGGCTGTTATCGGTCTGTGTTGGTTCATTATCTGAGAGAGTGGTCTGTGTCTGAAAGAGAGCTGTAAAAGTCTCTGTACTGAACTCTAGAGCATCTGGTTCCTTGGTGGGTTCAGTAGAAATCTGATCCAGCAGGTCAGCTGTAGATGATCCGTAGCCACTGGTGCTCTCTGGGATTGGACTCGCCTCCGGGCCCTTCACTCCATCGTTAGAAAATTCATCTTTGGGAAAAATCTGGCTGTATGTATCTAGAGGTATGTGACAAGTGAAAAAAAGTACACACTTAGATGTCACACTCATGAAACTTTACTGGGAGAAAAAACACTTTGCTAGATTTATTATCCATGCACATCGTTGCTCACCATCACTGGGAACATCTTGTTGATATGATGTTTGACTGACCAGTGGAATTAAAAGGTCATCTGTGGGCAAAATCAAATAATGATATCTATTATTAGCAGTTTTTAAATCACTACTACCTCTATTTCTCCTGGGTTTGTTTTCGTGAGCATGCGCATCAGCGACTGTGACATTCCAGAAATGTTGAGACATGTCTTCCTCCTGAGAGAGAAGTAACACAGATGCAAGAGTATCTCCGCCCACAAAACTATTCCGAGCCAACTACCGAATTAAAACCACCAAGAAAATGTTCTGTCACCCTTTCTTGGCTTCATTTAGTGCTTTCCTCTCTTGTGACTGAGCCTGTGCCCGTAAACCCTCCTACACACTCATGGCAACACTGCTTCCTTGTGTTTCTTTTGGCTAGTGGGACTTGTGCTCTTGGCTTGTTCTGGTGAGACTTGGCCCCCAAAGCAAACCACAGCAAGAGAGCCACACTGTGGCAGTCAACCGTAAACATCTTCCTGCTGTACTCCTGACACATGTCTTATTAAAGCCACTGAGATCAGCTCAGAATTAGGTAATCTAAAATAAATGACTGTATGAGCACTGGTTTCTTTCATTAAAGTCCAGTAGCTGTTATTTAGGATGTTAAATAAAATTTTGTAGGGTTAGGGTTAGGGTTGGACAAGTATTTTAAAAAGCATAGTCACCTGCGTTGTTTCCCTCGCTGAATGTTGGAAACTCTGTTGCTTCAGTCAGAGGCTCTGATGAAATATTCATGAACAGAGATTAGAGAGAGAAGCCGGTAAAAATATTTGTCTTAAACCCTAAGTTACTGAAAATGTAGGGGAAAAACTACAATTTTGCCAAGTCAAATATACCTTTAGGTTTGTTATCATTTACATTATCACATGAACTAGTCTTCCCTGGTGCCGTTTCACTGGTTGCTCCACTGATTTCTTCTGTGGTAATTAGCCGAAAGAAAATATTGTCAAATTTAATCCAATGCATCGGTGCAGATTACTGCATGCATTGCATGCTACTCCACATGCTGGTGGACATGCCATGTTTAATTAACCCTGGCTTTTTTGCACTTTTACACCATTCATGCACATGTTTTCTCAAATTATTTTATTATTTTTGCATGATAGTGGAACTGAGTAAGGTGAGGGCTGACTTTAACATGCAGCCATTCTGTCCAACAGTCATCGCTGTATTTACTGATCATGTATCAAATGATCACCAAATGTCAAAAGAAGACACTAAAGATGTTACAGAGTGTGAAACTGTGAGGGGAAGTCACGGTTAACATGCACAAAATAACACACAAACACAATCATGCTGAGTTTGTTGGACAAGGCTCACCCTCTGCATTACAGTGGCTCTTATAATCTGGACAACACTGTTTGAACTTAGTGCAGTCAGAGTCGCAGTTGCACAGTCGGCCTCTTCTGAAGTTTTCTCCACACCGTCCCATACAGGAGTTTTCTATTGCACACAAACACAACAGAATTATACAGTGAGACTACACAGTGCTGATCATTTCGACTGATATGTTGGTGAATATTGTCAGTCATTCAGGTCATAGTAATTCTAAGCGCTATATCGTAGGCTACTTGACTTGCTTGGGTTTCTTGAAGACATTTCACCTCTCATCCAAGAGGCTTCTTCAGTTCTGAACGGATATAGCCCTTAGAATTAAAATAAAAACCCCATCTGATGTGTGCGGAAAAATATCAGTAACTCAAAATGTTTGTATCTTAGCGTCTGCTGGTTGATATCAACAAAGAAAACATTTTTGGTATCATTATTGACCTGGTGAAAAGTATTAGTAGGACTCTTACTTGTGGTGCATTGGGATTCAAAGTCTTTGCAGCACTCTCCATAAAACAGGCAGTTGTAGTCACACTGGCAGAGGTTACCCCTGTTGTACTCGGCACCACATCGACCTTTACAGCTTGCTGTTTATAAGAAAGAGCACATGGAAAGAGAAAAATAAAACATCAGAGAGGGACTGAAATAATATCATCTACTTGAGGACATAGTGTGTTAATAATACAGCAGGCCAGGGACTGATTTTTGAAGTAGTGACATACATACGTTCCTTCTCTGGTAAATAATTGTTAACAGAACAAACATAAATGAGTACATGCACAGAAAACACGATACATTCCAGTAAAGCCCTTCATTTAGGAAAGAACGTTTCTGGTAATCAGAATACAGAATAAAAAATTTCAATTTCATGTTGCTCTATGCAAAACAAATGTCACACAAATTATACTCACTCTGAGCAGCGCTAAATGCCAAGGCACATGCCAGCAAAATAACAACACAGAGCACAGTGGAAGACATCCTTCTGTAAATCTGAAACCAAGCAAGAGACACACAAAGAATAAATACATCAGAGTGCAATTATTTACTCATTCTTAAAATTCTGAGAGATAGAGGAAATAAAAAGTAACCCACCTTGTTTGACTCCTTGTCAGAATCCTGCCGGACGTTTGTCTCTGCTGCTTTTAAAGGGCTGAGAGAGACCGGCTGACGTCCCGTTAATTGGCGGATCCGGTCTAATTAAAAGTGTGATGATCTCACAGGCTGTAGGGAGGATCCTCCAGACCAGACCATAAGTCCAGACATCATGAATCCCCACAAACAGCTGGAAGCACATCAACACACATCTGTGCCAGACAGACGGCTGACTTCACACACACTTTTGAGCAGTAGGGGAAAAAAAGTGGTCGTGACTTGCTTTCCTGTCACACTGTGGGTGAACTGGACACCTTCACATCCTCACAGGCCTGGTTTGTCAAATCAATACCATATGGACAGTCAAATAACTCTGCTAAAGTCATTTGTTTAACTTTCAGAAGTCAGCCAGGTGTTTTATCATTTAGTTTTAAAAGGAACGGGAATGCAAGCAAGGACTAACATTTGTTATAGCTCATATAATGCATGGTTGTTTCCACTGTTTCTATATTTGTCATGAGATTTTTCATAGTAGCATCAGTTTATTCCCCTGATGTTTATCACAATGTATTGTAAATAATGGTAGTACATGAGAGCAGCCAGTGGTGGAAGAAGTATTCAGATGATTTTCTCGAGTAAAAGTAACAAAAACAACATTATCAAAATATTAAAATATTAAATTATTTATTCAAAATTTTACCAAAGTAAAAGTATCTGCAAAATGTTGCCTACTCAGAGTAAAAAAAGTAATTGTGTTTATGAGGCAGAATGACCTGTGTCAGTATTATATTTTGGTATCATATCATTGATCCCTGACCACGAAAGCAGTACTTTAGTTGATTAAGTGGAGCAATTTCTTTCCCTCTTTTATATACACTTGGGCAGGTAATAGATAACAGTGCATGATCAGTTAAAAAAAACATCAACTATATTTTGTATCAAAATCTTAAAGAAGCATACAATACTCAAGTAAAGTTTAAATACCTCAAGACTATACTTGGTCTAAATACTGTCAATGCATTTAGTTAGTCTGCTCTGCTGAGAGGGGCATTGTATGTACTGAGAGACAAACTTGGGCTGTTGATTATGACAATATTTCCGGTCATCAGTGAACTGTTAATGCATATAGTCACATTTTTTTCATGTGCTTATGTAACCTGGTTACTGTTGGCTTTCTGCCGTGGCTCTTCAGTACAATGACCTTATGGCAACCTGTTTGATGACCCTGTTTGTCCTTGAATATACGTGTACTCACCACTTCAGCAATAAGTGTTATTGTTGTGTGAATGTTAGTTTAGTATAGGCCTGTTTTATTCTGTTTTTAGGCCTCGGTGCCAGCAATAGCCATGGCAAGAGGTGCTTTTTCTCTTCGTTCATTCTCTTGAACGTGATATTTCAAGAACACCTTGTTAGAATTTCTTCAAATTCTTCTCAAAACATTCACTTGGACCCATCAGTTAATTAATTAGATTTTGGTGGTGAAAGGACAAGGTTACTGTGAACTCACAAAACATGTTTTTGGCCATAACTCAAGAATTCTTACACTAATTATGGCAAAATTTCACACAAATGTCTGAAAAATAATGATGAAGTGAGGACATTTCACATCCAAAATGTCAACTTTGCTATGACATCATAATGTTTGGCAAAAACACTTTCCTCAACATCATGACTCAGGAGCGCAGAGGGAGACATTTGGAAAGATGATGAATTGGTGTGATTGACTGATGTGATTAGCTTAAAGATGATTATTTTTCCTCTTTTATTGTATTTGAATACCTTTTAAAGATCTAAAAACAGGAATTATATTCATTAATTCATAGGGGGGAAAAAACACGATAATAAGACAGCCAAAAGCACAGCGAATATGTCAGCCCTGCTTTTCTTTACTTTCAACCATCATTTGTCCCTCTAAATGTATGTACTTACCCGGTGGATTTGTCCTGGGCCCCGGTTTGGTATCCACAGTGACCTCATAGCCACTTGTTTCTTTTTATTTATGGATCTGGACATATTCATGAACAGAGCAATTAGGAGTTCTATACGGCTAGCTAATATTTTACATTATCTCTGTTATGAAGGTTATTTGACTGTGTTTAAAGAATTACTGTAGAGGGACAACATACAGGATCCCTCTTACTGTACCAGGCGGTTCACTGTGTTGATGTATTTATATAATTTAGGGTTGGTCTGTTTGGGTTGTCTGTGGTTGGAAGTGCTGATGGATCATAACATGCCTGTAGTATTTTCCCATCATGTCATGGTCCAATTAGAGAAAAAAGCGCTCATTAGTGCACTTGTGTCAATGCAATAATGACAACAGGATCTGGTTGAAATGACTGGGCCTACCAAACATTCAGGTAATAACAGACACTGTGGCAATATAAAAGGAGGAAGTATCAAGCCCTTGATATCTTAAACTGAACAACAGTGACCCAGGGACAACTCATGCTGCACTGAGAAGTTGCCTGGGTCAAGCTGATTCAGTGGAGTCACTGCGCCCCCTTGTGTTTATAAGGTTGTCTGTTGTCTGCTCTGCAATAGTTTGACATCAATGGGCTCAAGAGACAAGAGTTTCTGCACACCAGTCTCACTGCAAAACTTGTAACTGTCAAGCTTGAGGTCCCAATTAAAGTTTGACGATTAAAAGTTTCAAAAGGAAGCTGTCCCACGATGGTCTCTTTCAATATGTGCTCTCTCGGGTTCAGACAATTTGGAAAATGGCCCTGATGTGATGTAACTGAGAGAAGGACATGGCAGGATTAAGATAAGAGAAACCAACTTGTGGATGAATGAATGAATGAATGATGGAATGAATGACTGTGTACGTTCCAGCTGCTCTAGTGGTGCAACACCCAAGTGAAATGTGTGCTTAAATTAAGTTTGGCTTTAGTCATGCATCTTGTTTTTTGTAGCTTTTTTTCACCAGTCTGTGAATCAGCTCAAATTACACAATATTTACAGAAATGTTACTTATGTAAATATATGCTCTTGTCACTACCTTTCCTATCATATTTAAGTAATATCCTCAATCTTAAGCCTCAGATTCATAGTGATTACAGGTCTATTAGACAGTCTGACCACTTTTTTCTCATGAGTTATTTACAATATGATTTCCGGTTAATCTTGATGCATAACAATTGTTTACTTTTTTAAATATTATATCGGCTGATTGGTGCTGCATTGCTGTCTTTCTCTTGTACACTCTTTTGATTTAGTTTGTTTTCTATATTTTTATATTTGCCAATTCATGTTTTTTTATATTGATACTGGTTTATTCTTAATTTAAGAAGAGGGCCAAACATCTTGATTCTTCACACTTCTTTTCCTTCTTTCTGTATTTTATGTTGTTATGCACAAACTAATATTTAACTTTTACAATATGTAGACTACTATAGAAAAGTACTATTTAAATCCTGCTATTTCAACCCAAGAAATACTGCCAAAATTAAATCATCTATGTCTTCTCCTGACCTAGAAAAGCGTATTCATGCCTCTGTCCTCTCGTGCCTTGACTACTGTAATGCGCAGTAAATCTTCAGTGGCTTGACTTTTTCTAGTGCAGAATGCTGGAGCTTAAATTTTAACTGGGACAGATTGTAGGTCGCATATCACCCCAATTCTGGCCCTCCTGCCAGTTATCTTCAGGACTGATTTTAAGATTCATTGAATAACTTTTCAGGCGCAACATGGTGTGGCCCCCAGTTTTATAGCTGAGTTTCTGACTCAGGATGCTCTAAGTCGTGGTCTAAAGTCCTCGAGCCTACCATCGCTAGTCATCCCTAGGTCAAGGCTGGTAACCAAGGGTGACCAACTTTTGCCATTAGGGCCCCAAGGCTCTGGAATTCTTTGCCTGAGGAGGTAGGACTTGCTAGCACCTTACCTGTTTTTAAAATTTGCTTAAAACATGTTTTTATAGGAATGCTTTTTCTATCATGCCTGATTTGTAACTTGTGTTTTATTTCCGTTTGTTCTGTTTTCATCTCTCACATTATTTAGTCTCAGCTCTTAACCTCTTTGAAACCTGGAGCAACGTCACTTTTCTTGTGTTGCTTTCAGACACCTTTCACAAGTATTTATACCTGTGAACTGGGCAAATTGGTGCATTAAACGTGAGATAAAAGGCAGTGAGCAAGTTGATAAGAAATGTTTCACATATTGCAAGGAATTAATAGATTTAGAAAATTATTTTTAAAACAATATGGAAAAAAGGCTAGGGGAAAGCTAGAATTATTCTAATTTTTAATCACTTTCTCCTAGTCATTTCTTGTTTGGTTTTTTAAACTTCCTTTATCTTGTATTATATTTATTTTTTAAACAATTTTTAAGGTTTTTTTCTTGTATGTTTTACTAACTTCTTGCTAATTTTTTTAGTCATTTCTTCTTTCATTGCTCATTGCCTTCTTGTTTTTTAAAGAAATTAAGCCAATTTGCTCCGGTTTCAAAGGGTTAACATTGTTTTTATTATTGTAACTGTTTTTTTAATTGTTTTTATGCACTTTGTGAAGCACTTCTTTACCTTGTTTAGATAACGGCAATACAAATAAAGTTATTATTATTATTAATAGTAGTAGTAGTGGTAGTAGTAGTAGTAATGATCTTTTTACTTCCCTCAACAAAGTATCTGTAGACCGCCTCCAACTGGTCCAGAGTGCTGCTGCAAGGCTGCTGACCAGGTCCAGTAAAACATGCCATATCACTCCTGTTTTGGCCTCCTTGCACTGGCTTCCTGGTAATTTCCGGATCTAGTTCAAGGTTCTGGTTATTACTTATAGAGACTTGCATGGTCAGGCTCCTGCTTATCTGTCTGACCTGCTTCGCATACATGCTCCCAGCAGGCCACTGAGGTCTGCTGACCGGGGCCTATTGGTTGTACCCCGCACCAGGCTCAAAACTAAAGGTGATAGAGCCTTTGAGTCTGTTGCACCTAGATAGTGAAACACTCTTCCACAGGCCTTGAGAGCTGCGCCCACTGTGAACAATTTTATAAGGCAGCTAACAACGCTTCTTTTTAGACAGACGTTTGCTAGACATTTGTGACTATATGTCTGTTTTTATTTTTATGACTGTAATTGATTGCAGTCCTGCTTTCTGTGTTTAAATTGTTTTCTTATTGATTGCATTCTATATTCTATTGTATTTTGTATTTCTTTTATCTTTTGTAAAGCACTTTGTGAGTCCTCTCTGTGAAAAGTGCTATATACATAACATTTACTTACTTACTAGTAGAAGTAGTAACAATAGAAGTAGTGGTAATAGTAATAGTAGTATAATGACTGGATAGTTTCCAGTTTATTGAGGCATTGTAGAATATCAGTCTAATGAGTCCAGAATAGCGTCACACAACTTTCTGCTTCATTACGGATGCTAACAGAATGCCATAAGTAATGCCTATATATACTTGTATGGTATATCTGTATGGAAAGTTATATATTGTTGACAGTTATACAAGAAATACAAAATTATCTGACCAGGGGTGTTAAGTTTGATCTTCATGTAACTCCTACATAAGAAAGGGTGCTGATGGCTGACAGACATGAGCAGCAGTGTCCCTGTTCACCTCCCTGCAGGCCAACAAGCCCACAGACCTGACACAAAAGGCCAGACAGCAAAAGGCAGTAATATCCCTGAAATGAGGCACATAGCACTTATTATCACAGATGGATGCCATACACACTGGATCTCCTGGGGAGATGATGAGAGGACCCCAGAGGGGAGAGTCAGCTTCTTTTTTTGGATCCAAAACTGTGTCTGTGCTTTGTCAGCAGTGGAGGCCATCTTCTGTCTTGGCAGCTTTTAATCAGCCAGCCTGTTCAGAGAGCTCGATGAGAGGCAGAAATACACAGAGACATGCAGGAGGAGAGGTGATGCAAAGCATGTGGGTGTGCACGTTGGGCCTCATTCAGTAGATAAATTTTGCTCTTGCCGTCTCCCAAGTTGAGTAGAGGCTCAGTAACTTTCTGACTGCGCGCAAAATGAACATGCTGAAGTTCAAAACAGGAAGTAGCACAACTATCTAAGCCTGCTATCAGCTGAGGACAAGCACAGCACTTCTTCATATAAAGCTCTTGTGTTTTTTAGTTTGATTTCTATTTGATTTGATGGAAAATTTGTACTTAACATGCATAATTAGGCAGTCAAAAGAAGACTGTTAGTGATCACACAGCTTTGAAATGACCCAGTCGTTCATTTAGCATCTGCAACATCTGAACGAAATAATGAAAATGCCTGTCACAATAAATAGTTTAGAGCGTGCTGATATGATGAATGAAACATGATCACAAAGGACCTTTAGAGGGAGACAAATGAGAGCGTATCGGCTGGTGCGTGAAGCAACACTCACGCAGGATAAGAATAGGAACATCAACAGGTGACAGGCACTGGTGATGCATAATTAAATCCGACAGCTCATTTCATTTTATTTGGAAGATTTTACTGTGGATTAAAGGCTTATCCTGCGTTTCATTTGTGCAAGCAGATGGAAGCGGGGACATTGCCAATCAGACTGTTTACAGAGAGATAGAGTTTGTGTACAACCACACAGCTTGTATTTCACCCTCCTGTGTGTCATCTTACCTAACATATGGATTAAAGATGACATGATCTACATCTTGTTTTGTTTACGTCTTGTCATACAAACCCTCACAGATATCTTAGATGAGTTATTTCACCATGTGACTTTGTGGTTAGCTGTACTTCTCCTGGCTGCAGCTCAGTGCAGGTCTGAAGGTGGAAGTGATGACAATTTAATCATCTCAGATACTTCACAGGAAATGTATTCTAACTATAACCTTGTGCTCTGCCGCCTCACTGTCTTTGACATTATGATCTGCTGCACCCGGCCTTGATTTTAATATTGCATCACTAACGATCACATCAAGCATCGGCACCTCCAGCAGGGGCCTCTCACTGCTCACGTCTTTGATGTGTAAGAGCACCTGTGAGGCCATGTGAAGTTGAAGCAGTGAGTCAGAACAGCTGCGATGGTAGCAGGGCTCTTAGTGTCAACCAAGACACCAGTTGCTTTACTTAAGATAGAAAATGGCTACAATTAGACATCATTAAAACTAGTGAATTGCAACATCATTTTAAAATGACATTTGTGAGCTTTTTGCACAGATATTCAGTACCAACCACCTTCATGTACACTGTTATGAGCACCTAATATAACAAAGTTTTCACACCCTTTTAAACTATTTTTCTCATGCAGAAATTTCAAGGAATATTTTAAGGAATTAAATGATATTTAGAGGAATACTCAATTGCAAAATGACCATTTGTAAATCACTTGGTCATGACGGGGTGTCTTGAATTTGTGAGGAAAACTCACTTACTTAAAAACACAACTTAAGCCAACAATCTGTCATCAGTAGTCTCATCTGTCAAACTGACATTGGTATTTAATGTTGTCCTGGCTAAATATCAACATCTAATGCCATTTGGTGGTCAGCTGGGATATATGTCGCTTTCAGTTCAGTTTGTTTTTTCTCCTGTTCCACTGTCTTTATATAAGGACTATGAGTTGCAAATATTCCCCCTATTAGATCTGCAGCAGAGTTAAGAGGAGAGACACAACCTTGTTCTGTGTCCTGAGTCATTTAAGACAGACCCAGCACTGACTCAGCTGTTGATGCCAAGGTGATGACACAAATTCTTGCTTGCTTGCATGAATATTTGTCCTACACTCATGAGGATCTGAACACTAGGAGTGTTTTTCTGCACCCGATCCTTCACAGCAGTGTGACTTGCCTGGGGTTTAAATTTCAGAGCAAAAATGAACTGTGCCATGTGCATGTTTAAGGCCACACTGAAGAACTGATGGAGGAAACTCCCCATACCTCCCCATCAACATGCACCTCACCAATGTTGCTGGCTGACTGTCAGCATCTCAACCATCTTATCAGATTTTGATAAGCAGGTTGATCCAGAGGTACATATTTTCCTGTCACTCAACCCTGTAAAATGCATCCTGTGAAGGTGACGGATATGCTCTTCCTATCCTTCAAGCTGCACTTCTATCACATGCATACATTTGGTGATTTGCACTTCAAACCCGTTTCAAATTCATTGTGTAGGTCCTAATATGTGTTTTGACGTGCAAATCACAGAATCAGTGCTAACTGGGATGTGTGTAAATGACTTACTACTTATTTACTGCTTAAGCTTGTGACTGGTCATTAATGCATTTATTTATAGCCATCAAGGAGGAAGCATATTTCTCGGCCAGAAAAAAAAAAAAAAACGTGTTCAGTTTTTACTTATGACTAACGCAAATCATTTGAAGTACTATGACTGCAATTATTTAGACTGACAGTGGCATTAAAAGAAAAAATCAATGCTGCAGTTGTGTTTTATGATTTTTATGGGTAGTGAGACACATTTCTTAGTTATCATACAGGAACAGTGGGGACCCTGGAGCTATAAGAGTGATTGAAGGACAAGTCTATCCCAAAGACACAAAACAATTTAACAAAGAGATTGTGTTGTGGTGATAATTGAACCTGTTTTGACTGTATGCAAAAGATGATGTACACATGTCTTCCTCTATTGGTGGTAAATAAAGTGGTCTATTTAGTGTCCCAAGAGGCCTGACTGCATGGACACACAGAAGTCAATATGATAGATAAGCATTGATTGAGGAGGTGTACAAAGTGTGTTCCTTATGCATTTTTCTTATCTTCACTAGCTGACCTCTTGACCTCTAAAACCTCAATGAACCATTTACCAGTCATTAGAAACTCATGATGTGCATTAAAACATTGCTCAAACCACACAACTTTTTTAAAATTCTATTGAACATCCCAAAGTTCAATATATACAATATAGGGAGAATTACATTTAAAGTAAGACCCCAAGTTGATATTTTTGATGAAAATTGGTCAAAATGACTTACCCATGTGTTAACTATAGCAGTAATATACACACATTATGGACATATTTTCCAGCTAAAAACATTTTTATTTTCATGTTATAAGTTGACTAGAATGTAAATGTATGAATCTGTATGCGTATGTAGATGTAGTATTTATTAAAAAAAAACCTACTAAAAAAAACCAACTAGAAAAAAAATCTATGTGATGGGATGATGCAGCCATAAAAAGCACAGTCCTTATTTTAAATAAGCTTACAAAAATATGCATTTAGTTGCTAGTTTATTTAAAAGGAATCATTTCAGATAAACATTTGTCATTTGGCATACAGTTTAAACTAATTTCCAGCCTTTGTCTCATCTTTGGCTTTTGGGTTTAGAATGAAACAACTGAACAAATAATTTGATAAAACAGTTTCAGGATAACAACAACAAAACAGATAAAACAATCTGTATGTCATGCTTATATGTGCTGTAGACTACATGACTACCGGTCTGTGAGGAGGTGTATGAATCTGAATATGTGGGTATATATGTGACAAGTGCATCAATTTAAAACCCATTCAATCATCATTAAAGTAGCTTCACTGAGGACTTGAAAGAGGTTGATAAATAATATATATATTGCAGTCAGAAAGCGTGAAGTTAAAATGGAGTACAGAAATTATTAAATGACTAAACTTTGCTCAGCCTTTGTTTGATGTTTTCCCATACAGGCAGGATGTAGAAGCCACGTCCTTCGTGCCCATACATTTCATTTCTAAGGTCTGTATTTTGTGGGCGTTACCCTGAAACAAATACCCAATAAGCTGTCGGTATACTCTCCAAGCCCCTCCTTTTTATGGTTGCTATGCCTACTCCGCGTTTCTCCCTGATTGAGTACCTGAGTAGCCAATCTGCGTCGAGATGGGCGGGACTTTGTGAGCACACTGAAAACTGCCTGGTGAATTTCTACTACTACGATCACACCGCACAGGGTGCATACAAGTGTTAGACCGTGGCCACAGAAAACACCGGGGATGGAAAATGTCCTATAAACGCTGTTGGAAAAGTCTATACAGGTAATAAATTATTCCTCGTCTTTTTACCTCTTTCTTTTGCATGAATGTAATTCAGGAATTGGCTCGAAAGACTGAGCTAATGCTAGGCTGTTACAAATATCGAGTTGGACATGCATGGCTGTGACATTGTTGAATTGAAACTGGCAGCACCAGTAGACACGTTTGTTTGACACATAAACGGAGGGAAAATAAGCTGACACTGAAGGAGAAACTTAGTGCGAGACAAGTAAATGTTGGAGCTTAAAAAATGCATATGTATATCCAGAATTTGAACTTTCATAGGTAATTTTTCCTCTGACAAACCAAAATATCAAATATAGCAGCACCTGCCAAGGTGGGGCAGGGTTTTTATTTGAGTGCATTTTGTTGTTAGTCTTACTACATTAATTTGACAACCTGGCTCCCACTCAGAGGGTATTTCTGTCATCTTTGGCTAATTTAGAGCCATTTTGGACGAATTAGTGAGTTGAAGTGGTTGCATTTAAGCATTTAAATGATCCTCCTGCATCCCAGAACATGTTGTTTTTTTGTAGTGAGTATTCTTACCAGAGAAGTTTGTACAATGATGAGAACCTATGACTTGAGTCCTACCAATACATGCATATCCATAATTATGTGAGATATGTGAGAGTTTAAAAACTCGCTGTTAATAAATTGGACTTTTTATAGTTGACAAAAACTTTGCAGTGCTATCTTTAGGACTCTCATAAATGACTTCAAATATATATTTGCATTCATCTACTGCAATGCAGCCAATATGCCAGTAAATAAATAGACTAAAATTGCCTTGGTATTAATGCGGGGAAAGTGAAAACATTGGCTCACAAAAAAAAGTCCACAAACTGAACCAGATCACAGATGAGAGACCCAAGATGGAGTTTCTAGGTTAGATGACCTGCCTGCAAATATTAACAGGCCTGTCCTAGATATCCTATGTGAATTCTTAGAGGTATGGCAGGTATTTGTTTGGCTCCATGGAGAATAGTACTTATTTGGAGACACCCTTGCCCATCGCTTGTAAATAAACTTCTACTCAAGCATGATCAGATTAAACAGAGCTTTTGATAAGAAGTTGTTTAACTCAGTGTGATACTGTCTCGAAATGAAATGTAGTATCTTGCGGCCTTAGTGTTTTGAATCGACAACACAGTGGTGCCTTAATATCATGCAGCATCATTATGGGCCTATCTTACCAGAAAGAGACTTTTTTTGATTTTTAATTTAGAAGACACAATCTATAATCGAAAAGGGTAGACCCACTCCCGAAAAGCAAATACAGGAATGGAGCCTGCCCTTCTTCAGTGTGACTAACACTATGTATTCAGCTATCAGTAATGTTTGTAAACATTGAATTATGAATGTAAAATATGCCTCAAACATTTAGGGTAAAACATCACATGCTGGGGGTTTCACTGTGGCTTACTTGTCTGCAACCACAACATCCTTTATTTTCTCTCTCATAACATTTCCTGTCACACAATTTTGTATGTTACCGATTTATTACAGTATTTTACTGGTTAAAATATCTTCAAAAGCAAAAGTAGGCACAATCGTTTTGGTGATTTTAGGGTTTTGTGCTTCATTGTGTTACTCTTAGGAGGTGCAACCACTGTCTGGTTGCACCAAAGCAACCACACTGGAATTCCCCTCTAACTGCCTGATAGACTTCTGATTTCCAAACAGCTCTAACCTACACCACAGTATTTGAATCTTCACACTGCAGCACAGCTGCTTTCGTTTCGTCTGCTACAATAGACTGTCTGCCTGTGTTGTTTTTCTCTCTCTGCCTCTGAAAGCAAATGGCAGGAGTTTAGAGTTAAGGGCTGCCAGGTCTTTTGATATCAGACGTAAACAACGCTCTCCCCGGTGCCTTGACTTCAACAGGAGATAGACCTTTTCCTTGCTACTTGCTGATGCTCAAAAAGTGAGTCAGGATGAGTGGGATGGTAAGAAATGAGACAGAGTGAAGGGAGGGGTTCACTTCAGAAAAGTGCACCAGCATGGGGAGGAACAGTTGTCTTTTCTTTCTATGGCAACTCATATTTGGCACTGGGTAGTTCTTAACGATCGATATTCATTCACTGACCAAAGGCTGTTTTCTAGTGCCTGTCAGTTGAGACTCGTCAGCAAAGTATATCTAAAGGCATGGCTATATGTAGGCCACAAGTTAGATATAGATCACGACTGAGAGGGGCACGTGCGTTGGCTTTAATGAAGATACTTCAATCTGATTTTGTGAATATTCATTAGGCTGTTGGCTGTATTGATAATACCTTAATGGCTGCTGACATACACAAATGTCTACCAATTATAGCTGTGGCTCCGTAGTAATGTTTGCCTGTTTTGCTTCAAGATTTTTTTGGTCTAGACTGAAACATTTCAACAACTAATAGATGGATTGCCATGAAATTAGGTGGAGACATTGGTGGTATCCAGCGGATGAAGCAGATTGGGACAATGCTAATTGTCTCTGGGATGACAGGATGTCATTAGTCTTGAGCCCTGGCTGTGAGGTCACTGTTTCTGTAGAATGCTTAGGATGTTTTTGGAAATGTAAGTTAACATTATGTGGCAAAGACTCACAGTATGCAAATTTTGTAATGTATTCTTTATTTACACAGGTAATCTTATTGAGACATGCAGCCTCATTTTCAGTGGAGACCAAGAGGTGATATTAGGTGGCCACAGAGGAACTTTTTGTTGTCACAGGCCAATGGGCCATAGTTAATGTCGAACCTTGCTGAATATTAAATGAAAAGATGTAATATGCTGATTGTCATTGAGACACTCAGTTGGAGACAGAAAGCTTGGACCTTATGTTGGCTGAGTGAGAAAGCTCCAGGCTAGATGCTGGATTGTCACTTTACCAAAGATTTCAATGAATATTGCATGGTGACATATTGCATATTTTTACTAATAGCTCAGTATTGACCTGCAATGTGTTACATGTTCACTGAAATCATAGTAGTGCCAAGGCCTTGGTGATAATGTAAGGGGAGCCCGACAGAATGAAAAAACACAAAATCAAGAGCATTTATATTTTTTAGATACCTGTGTAAAGGCGTTTTATTTTGGATTTGCAAAGTAGAGTTCATTTTCTTAAATGAATTTAATTTAAAACCCAGGATTTGACAGCTGGTGTTACAGTGTCAGACTAACTGTTATTTAACTAACTAACTGTTACTATGTTTCATTGTTTTTTTTCTCAAATGGTGACATTTATGTATTCTGCAAACCATTGGTGCTATCACAGAAAAATGAGTAGAAATGCTGCCTGAAGCTATAAGAAGGAACACATGGGATTCACTCCAGCTAAGACATGCACAGTTTGTCAGTTCGGCAGTCACAGAAAGTGAGGAAGCTGGCCACCTGAGAACATAACACAGGTGGTTAGAAAAGGCTTTTGTTGACTGGCTGCTTACTTACAGCCATGCAGCACACAACCAATTACTAAACCATAAACACTGCTGTAAAGCCTGACTCTTTTCAGGCCTGAGTTTCACCTCTTCAGACTGAGGCAGACAGAGAGAAGGGGGAAGGTGAGGAGAAAAGAAAGAAGCAGGTGAATAAGAGGAGCTCCCTGTTTTGCATTTATATTTGAATGAAGCAACAATTTTCATGTGCACACGGTTGCAGCCATGCATAGTTAATGAGCGGGAGTCTTCACCTTCCCTGATGACGCCTCTTTCTCTCTCGTAGACCCACAAGGATCTTCTTACTCTTACTTGTTGTGATCATGCCTTTCCCTGCTCCTTATTGGCTCTCCTACAACACATTATATGGTGCCAATGACAAATATTAATTATACATGTTAGCCTCTCATATGTAGGCTAGAGTGCTGCAAGGCCTTCCCTCTGCTTTGCCAAACAGGGCAGGACCCAGGGGCAGGAAATATGAGGCAGGAAACAGTAAAGCTAACCTGTTATGTAACGAAAACACAAAAAAAACTCTTGATGTGGAGTGCCATAGTTCGAGTAATTCGAGTTTTGTTATGATTACTTGTCTAAAAGTTGACGTGACAACAGGTGACACCCTGTGGTGAAATCGTGCACCTTGTAAACCGTGACCTGTGCCTGAGGTTGTGAGCGAGCCCAGCCATGGTGTCCTCATGGCAGATGGGAGGACCCCGGGCTGAATGCTCATGGATCTGTTTCTAGGTTACTGGTTCATTTTATGCTCTGCTGTTCTCAAAGACCAAAAATGATAAGGAGAGGTGAAAAAAAAAATATTTTGTCGATGCGGCTAATAGCAGCATGGAGGGTGATTTCAATTTGAGATTATTTTAATTAAAAAGTAATCAGCCATAGCCACAAGGAGGGAAACCTTGACTATGATGACAGGTTTAAACTGTGTATTTATTTACAGTCAGACTACAAAAAGATGTTCATAATTTCCTGTGTTAAAATGCTGTTTTATTTCTTTTCTGTTCATTATTTATAGAACAGACATCAGATAACTAAAGCTTAAGCAATTAGTCCATTTATCAATGACCAGAAAATTAATCTGCCACAGTTTTAATAATAGATTAATCAAGAAACTTATCAAGCAAAAGTCAAATACTTGCTGATTTCAGGCTGCTTTTCTTTCTTTTAGATTCTTTTAAATTGAATATTTTTTGTTTTTTGATGGTTGTTTGGACAAAATAAGCAATCTGAATAAGACAACTTGTGCTCTGAAAATTATGATCTTTAATTTTCACTATTTTGGATATTTTATAGACCAAACAATTAATACGTTAATCAAGAAAACAACTAGTAGATTAATCAGTCAGGAAAGCAATTACCACTGTTATGTTTTTGTGTATATAATCCTTTTTCCTTACAGAAGTCATGTAGTAGATACCAGGCAAGTAGAGCAGTAGAAATCAGTCACCTGTAATAAAAACAGAAAAAAAAATCTGCTGTAGTTTCACTTATCAGGCTAAAATGCAGAAAATCTGTATGTTACATCTTCTCAAATGTGAGGATTTGCTGTTTTCCTCTGTTTTTGCATAATTTAATGAAATATTTTAGGGTATCTGAGTGTTGTTCAGAAAAAAACCAACAATTTATTTTAGTTGTGTTTATTCATTTATTTAACATAACATACAGAAAGGCAATTGTCGAGGCAGAGTTAGTTAAAGAGCTAATTTGCCTTTCCGGTCCCTAATCAGGGAAATATTAAAAGATAATACAGTGCCATACAAGGATTTCAAGCAAAACAAACGGTACAAACAGTACATCACTTATAAAACGTCACACAAAATATACATACACAGTCTTGGAAAACAGTTGTTTAATGCCAAGACTTAAACCAGTGGTTACATGGATGGTTTGTCTTGAGCTGTGTTTTGAGTGTTGCTTTAAAAAAGCACCCTGAGCTTGTGCACTCTCTGTGAGTGGGAATTGAGCTCTGTTTATCTGCTGCTCTGACTGAAAATGCTTGTTGTCTGATAGCGGTTCTCCTAAGTTTAGCTGAGCAGTCGCCTCTGGCTGATTGACTGGTCTTAACTGATTAGTTGTTAAAGTTACTTTTCAAGCAGAAATGACAATTATTCCACCCCTTTACAGCTTCTTAATTATGTGTAACTGATAGTAAACCAAATATCTTTGGCAGTGGGACTGTTGGTAGCAATTTGACGATGTTACACAAGCATTTCCCACCATTTTCTGACATCCCATAGACCGAATGATTAACTGGGAAAATAATTAGCAGATTAGCGAAAAATAACTGTTAGCAGCCCTATTTGTTCTGTTGGTCGGCTGTATAGCAACAATGAGAGGTGATTCCAAGGTGAGATTTCTTTTTCATCACAACAGAATAAATGAGGGAAACATATCTAAATGTATTACCAATGCTACCATATCTTTCCCCAAATATTAGTTAAACTGTTCATAGTTTGTCAGGTACAGCAATGAGAGGCAGCCTGGTTAATGAGTCACTAAGAATAGAAGAGAATACAATTAGGAGCTGTAAATTTGTTCTCAGTCTCTCCTCAGATACAATGAACCGCACTGTTAGACTCTGTCTTAATTCACAGCTGCACTGCTGCAAACATGCTCATCTCTAGCTGTGTGTGGACGTCGTTGCGTCTTGTGAGAGTGCTTGCTGTCATGCTGTGCACTCACACAGCTGGTCATGCCGGGACTTGGAAGTGATGCCCGCCTGGCACGTTGTCATAGAGTGGACTGGACTGGGGTTGTATGCTGCAGTGACAAAAGCACATTCAGGCCAGGACAATGGGGAGCTGACAGCCTGGGTTGTGTTTATCACTCTGCTTCTCTCTCTCTCTCACCGCCTCCTGTCTATTGTGTTTGCTGTCTCACTGTTTCTCTCGTACGATCTCAGTCACTGAAGTCCCAAGCACACGCTCACCCAGCAGCCTGTTTATCGCTTTAAGAGAATAAGCTCTGCGCAGTGTTGCTGAGGCTGCTGTAGTCATTAAATACAGGGTGTAATTCTGTCATCAAGTTGGCGGTGATGTGATTGTTGGTTCCAGTGTGTCATCATTTAAGTGCAGGCTCTGGTTTTAGTGCTTGTTGTCGACGCATTCATCTCTGTGGGCTGTGCCGACAATTTGGCATGCTGAATTTGTTGTTGATTTTAGCGATCATTTTTGTCGTCATTATAGACAAACAATAAATCACCAGCAGGATACTGTATATAGAGTAAGGTCATACTCTGATGCACAGTGTTGTTTTTAGTTTCACAAGTTTACTGACTTCTCTTTTTTTTTTAAGTCATTTGAAATCATCAGATTTGTGCTTTTGTTGTCATTTTATGATTTGCTGTTTTTCTTTGTCAAATATGATTAGTAAATGGAATATTCAGGGTTTTGGGTGGATGGTCAGGAAAAGCAAGAAATTTCAAGACGCTTACCTGGGAGTAGCAATATTAAAATTTGCATTTTTCTAATGCCTATTTTCTTAAATAAATAAATAAATAAATAATAATCTGCAAATTGGGGTGCCTCAGGAGCTCAGTCCCTGGTTTGCGTCCACCCTTGGCCTTTTGCTGCATGTCAACTTCTCTTTCAGTCCTTTCCTGTCTCTCTAACTACCTAAAAAAAGAAGAAATGGCAAAAAAAAAATCTTATCTAAAAGCAAATCAGTTGCTAAGAAAAATAATTGTTAGTTAAAGCCGTTAAATTACTATTGTTTATGAATTTTTATGTCCTCACGCCAGCCATAGCTGTGGCAGGAGGGGTTATTTTTTGGAGGTTGTCTGTCGGCATGTTCTTTATGTCCTTATGTCCGTCTCATTTTGTGAACACAATATCTCAAGAACGCCTCGAAGGAATGTCTTCAAATTTCACACACCTTATGTCCATCTCATTCTCAATTTTAGTGGTCAAAGGTCAGACCTCAAAAATGACCTTTAAAAGCATGTTTGTGGCCATAACTCAACTATTCATACATTAATTATGACAAAATTTCACACAAATGTCTAATTGGATAAAATGATGAAGGGATGACATTTTTTACCCAAAAGGTGACATCATAATGTACTACAAAAATACTTTTCTGGTCAATTTGTAGTTTCTTTGCAGCAACATCCATATTTAAAGCATTGAACTGTCATGGCTGCATCTGAGTCTGGGCGGACATGGATGTAAACTGTACCTGCAACTGACACACAGAGACAGGCAACCGTGAGGTGGTAATTCTAGTTCGAAGAGGGTTACTGATCTCCCCTCACATAAGACCAACTACTCCCATCACATGACCGAAAGTTAACATTCAGGTCACGTGATGCCTCCTAAACAGGCTCTGTTCCCTGAATAAAGACTATGAGGTGCATTGAAAACTCTGGATCATTTGTTATTTGACCTTTTGAGCCTCACCATATGTTGTCCCCAAAGGTCAAGCGTTGCACTGTTCCTGATCCCCTGGAGTTCATGTGTTTGTCCTGACAGTCAGTGGTGATGGTCTGCAGATGGATTAATTTAGTTGTTGAAAGAGAATAAATATGCAGAAATAAGCTTTTTGTTGTCGCATTTTTGTGTCAAAAATCTGTTCTGACAACTCATTTGAATGACATCAGTACAGATGAACTGAAAGACCGTTTCAGAGCTTGACTGATCATATCAACCCACAGTGGTTTTATATTCATGAAAGAAACTGCAAAACATCCACAGTGAAGTCTTGCTCAAAATTAGCAGCCACAGCAGTGAGTCATCCCATCCTGGAAGACGTGGCAGAGGGGTGCAGACGGCTGTCTGGTGGCAGTGAAGGGGAAATTAGGCCTGACACAAAATGATCTCTCCTCCACGCTTCACCAAATCAGGTTTAAAACTAATACTGAGGGACAGACGAGTCGATTTGCAGTGCAGTAGACTTCTCTGTAAGCCTCCAGCTGCTCCATAAATTCAGACCGTTTGTCCTTGTCCTACCTCTGTGCCTCATACCTGCATATGAGAAATAGAGGTGTGACTGCACTGCATTTCTGGTATCTCAAATATTAATGGCATCTTTTTCAAAAAGTGTATGGACACCAGGGATGCAACAAAAAAGAATTTTATCAGTATTTGATATAAACAGTGAAAAACTGTTTCCCAGAGTACAGGGAAATTTCGATAAAATTGTGTGTTTTTCCAACAAAGTTGGTTTAACCAAAACCGAAAAATGTTCTAGATGAACAAATCCTATGTACAATCATTTAGTGCATCTGATCAAATGATTAAATTCTCAAGTACTTTATGACAAAAACAACAGGTAACATTCCTGTCTGCCTCAGCTGTGCATGGTGTTTAGTGCTCTTAGCAAACGTTGTCTGAGGTGCCCAGTAGCTCAGCTGGTAAAGCGGGTGCCCCATGTACAAAGGCTATGTCCTTGCTGCTGTGGCCGCAGGTTTGAGCCTGACCTTGGCCCTTTGCCGCATGTCTTCCCCTTTTACTCTTAAGTCTTTTATCATGCTAAGATGCTTAACTAAGTTGGCAAACATTATAAATATTATACCTTTAAGGGATACTTAGCTGATTTTCAACCAGCTTTGTGTCATAACAGTGTCAGTAGTTTGTGTAAACTGTTTCACTGGCTTTACGGCTGCTTGAACCACAAATTGTACTTCCACATTTTCATCAGCCTGCCACACAAACTGTATAAAAGTGGATCAAGAGACAGACCCATCTCCTCTCCCTTTCTTTCTCTCTCTCAAACTCACACCAAACTAAGATCAAACTGTAAAACTGAGCAGTGATGATCAAACGTAAACCAAGACTGTTACTGCACTGCCTGATACTCGTGCCCTGTTTGGCTCCACAATTTATGAACAAAAAGTGGACATCATACAATTTACTGTATTGTTAAAACAGAGGCTGAAAAAATGTTAAACTAGGCAGTGCTGATCAAATATAAACCAAGATTGTGTAACTGCAATGCCTATTTCTGCGTTTTGAGAAACATGTTTTATCTTACTGTTTAATTGTAATATGAGATTGTTTGTTACCTGCCCGCTGTTGTGTCAAACAGGCAACTTTGCTTTATGTCACCCACCAGTGGGAGCATTTATTAGACTGCTAAGGCTCAGTGCATTCTTGTAGTTTGTGGATTTTCTATCTCTTGAGCAAAAGAATGCAGCAGTCCTTTTTTCTCTGTTTTTTCTCTGGTCATGTTGCACCAATTCGTAAGTAAGTATTTGCATCTTTCTACTAAAGACAGACTGCCCAGTTTTATGAAAACACTGAACTAGGCCTATTTCTTAAACATTAGCATGTAAGCATTGTCTTTGGGATGCATGTTGGCATGCTGATGTTAGCATTTAGTTTAAGCACAGCCACAGAGAGCCACTTATGGCTATAGACTCACAGTAATGTTTCTTATGGGTACGATTGGGTAAGCAACTAATTGTATGAATATGAATGGAAACTAGCAATTAGTAAGCCGAAAATTGACAACAGATACAGATTTTAGCAAATAAGATTAACGCTAAGCGATCCCTCTTTGATGTAATGTTATTTTGAGCGTACCTCTCCTCAACCTGGCCTTGAATCTTGAGCTGTTTATTTAAGGATCAGTTTTTATCCATCTTACTTATGCCACAGCCACCATGTCGCTTCACTTTTTTTCTCATCTTTTCATCTTGTCCTTCACCCGTTTGGAGGCTTGTTTATGTTTACCTCTCTGATTCTGCAGTACGGCTGTGTTTGTTTTATCTTCGAGTCTATCCATCCACCCACCTCGCCTCACTCCTCTTTATTTTTCACCTCTACCTGTCCTTTTCCTTTTTCGCTCAATTCCTTTGTGTCATTTTCTGTCTCCCTCCTGCTTTGCTCCCTGAGCTCATGACAAATGTGCCTGTTCGGAGGTTAGAGAAGCATCTTTATTCCACACTCGGCTGTGTCATTACATTTAACCCAGTTCCGTGTATATTTTGCTCTTTGAGCCAGAGGAGGAGGCTGTGAGGTGTGAGGGGGCGGGAGTTTGTGTCGACCTACCCTCCCTCCCTCCCTTCCTTCAGATAGACATCTGTTGGTAGATTGCTCTCTGGCAAAAGAAAGAGGAAAGGGAAATAAAACCAGAAATGCTTAATATGGGTGGAGGTGATGCACCATTTATTTCCTGCAGGAATGAAATGGGTTGTGGATAGAGTTTGTCTTTCCTTCTTTCACTCCTCATCTGCTTTTCTTAAGTCCTACTTTTCTCTTTTCTATGACAGCCATCTGTAGGCAGGTTTTACATTAACCCTCAAACTGTGCAAATTGAAACTGCAAATATAAAATACACCTAATGAAAACACATTGATTTCAAAAAAGAAAATCCCATTTATCGCAAAAATGTTTTTACGCTTGCATGAGGTGGTATTTCTGGTGATTTGAAAAAGCCTAATTTTGCAAAACTGCAATGGAAAACTCTTTTTTGGCTTTAATAGGTCACACAATGCAATGACATCCCATGTACAGCGGCCCCATGTCTATCCTATCAATTAAAGGCAAAAATGCCTTTAGTTGGTTGGACGTTTAGTTGGATGAGCAGATCATGTGGTAGTTTTGAATCCACAATTCTTCTGTGAAATCCCACAAATGCCCCATACAGCCGCTCCCACTTTCCATTATCTCTCGCAAATCACACCTACATCCCCAGTTGGAAATAATGACAGCCAGTGTATTTCTAAGGCACTGATGACAGCTAGTGCGGTGGCTGCAATAGAAATAAACCTACTGATGTTTCGAACATCCATCATCATACTTCTTGGATTGTTATCGTCAGAGGAGAAGACGCAAAAAATTGCAAGAAAAGTCACAGAACATCACTCAGTGGAAATACAGTCATGTCGCAATTGTGTTTCATCATCATAGAAAATATCGCTTAACGTTTGCGCAAATCTGTAATGGAAGCCCGCCTTGTGTTGTCAGGCAGTGAGACGGTGGCAGGAGCAGAGGTTAGACTGTCTCCACTGATAAAGCTGATTGGTTTGTATCTCCAAATGATCTGCTGTCTGTTCATTGATGATATGATCCTCGCGCAAACCTTTGGTTTCTGTTTTTATTTTACTGTCTGTGTGACTTTGCTGCTGCTCTCTCTGGCTCCCTGCTGTGAATCTTTGACCTGCCAAAAATGATCATCTGGCATTATGAGCAACAGTCTTTCCAGCACGATTGAATGTTAACAGATTGGCAGCTAAACAGGATTAAAAGACATGGAAGCATATGTGTTTTAATGTGTCAGAAAAAACTGCTCTAAAGCCAAAGAAAGGTTTTCAGCGATGTGTCTTAACATCTTAATAATGGCTTGCCATGAAATTTATTACAGAAATCCATGTCCCCCTGAGGATGAATTTCTAAAACTTTGGCTAACCCTTGACTTTTAATTAATAACTCCTCATTAGTCCTTCATAGTCTGTCTTGTTAATTATTTCTGCCCCGAGGAAGATCCTGTTAGGCTGAAACCGTTAAACGTTTAGGAGAGACATGGGGTGTTTAAAGGATAAAAACTCTTTTAATGTACCCTCTCCTTGCTCCTTGTGCTCCCTAAGAGTACTGTTCTTTTCTGTGACCATTTTTTTTAATTTACATAAATATCTTTAGCTTCCCTTCATTGACTGTCTCGCCTTTCCTAACAACTGTTCCTAACAACTAATACTCCTAATGTGTAAACCTAGTTAACAAGTGTAAACGTAAAAAAAACACTCAGAAAACAGTCAAAATTGAGCTCAATTTCATCTCTGTGATTACACGCTGTTTCAAACAATAATGCACATATTTTAAGAACCATCACGTTTTTCAACAACATAAGTATTTAAATGCTGCTCAAATTAGTGGCAACGTAGAAACATAGAACATTATCCAATAAAACATAACAACAACTCACTAAATAAAAGTTAAGAGATAACATTAATTAAAACAGTACTCCTCAAAGAAGAGGAATCTTGAGGAAACACTACTCATTTTCAAATAGGCTTTTTATCGGGTGACCACAATGATTTTAAAAATAGGTTTAACGAACTTGTATTTCTGGTGCTGACTAAAGTGGTTAGCAAAGTTTAATCAACTAGTGACTTATTGCACGCATTTGTAGTTCTTGCTTCTTCACTGTTTAATAAGTAAAGGATAAAATAAGGCTAGGTCATACTGAGGAAATCAAGTAGGATTCTGATCCTCGCTGGTCCCATTTAACTTCTTAGTCTGTGAACAGACAGATTTTTGTCTTTTTTTTCACTGGCTTTACTGATGTAAAGTGGTCACTGTAATTGCTAATGATATTGTTTGCTTGTGTGGATGTTTATATTGTATATTGTATTGGGTGTACATAAAAAAGAGGATAGTTGTTTATATTGTATTGAGTTTTATATAAAACTGGGAGAGCTGTTTATATTGTATTAAGTTGTATAACTGGGATAGTTTTATGTGAATGTATATATAGGGGTAGGAATAAATAAGTGTGTACTTCTTCCACCCCTTTTTGAACATGTGATATTTGAGTTTAAGTGCCTTCAATATTTGTTATTGAGATTGATTTATAGGCCTTTTTTTTGGTCTTTTTGTTTTTGTTCGTTGCACTTGGCTGTAAGGATTTTTTGCTTTTATTTGTGTTTTGTTTTTACATGTTCAAAATCAAGATTCATTCATACATTCATTCATTCCTTCAGTCATTCAATTTCCACTAATCTTGATTCACTTTAAACAACTTTCTTGTCTTTTTTATTAAGACAACATAGCAACATCCCATTAGGAATAATTTATTAATTTTGAAAGAAACTAAATATGTGGTTTTCAACTATTTGTTTCCTACTCTTAATACAATGTTTGTGAACAAGCTGTTGTTAAAAGTAAAAAATGACATTTTTTTTTTCTGACATTCCACTTAATCTTTTCCCTCCCTTAAAGTGCTTCCATGCAGCACTGAGACTAACATGAATGAATCTGTCTGCCTGTGACCCGATTACACTTGCAGTGTTCATTTGCACACACAGAAGACCTGCACCTGTTGTAAAAAAAGGCTCATTGTGCTAAAATATCGGCTGAAATTCCGTTATGGAGTAATAACAAATTTCATTTTCTCATTTATCTGGGAATGATATATCAGCCAATATCAACTGTGGCACTGACAGCGATGCACTGAGGCAACTAAAAATGATCCTGTATATTTATATTTATTTGTATATTTAAGTTGCTCTGAGGGGTCTCTTCTGTTTGTATCTGTTAAGGTTTCTCACAGTTAAGCATTTGTGTTTGCAGTAGGTTGAGATTCACTGCTGTGATTAAACCATATGTGCATGGGGACACACACAGCAAGACCAACATGTGTGGACATTTAATTTCTGAATAAAAAATGATCTTGAGCCGGAGGAATCAAGGTCACAGTGTGTCCCACTTCTTCTCGGGGCTGCTTTGTTTGCCTCAGAGCTGATTTCAGCTGAACGTTTAGTTGGAACCAGATGGAGAATGCTGGATGTCAGCTACTTCTATACATCCCACCCCGGCTACTGTCCACATGGGGTCCCTGTGCACACCTCTCCCTCTGTCTTTGTGTTTCTAAATCACACCATGTCAAAACAGAGGGGATTAAAAACAAAGTGGCTAATTAGCTCAGATCTACAGTATGTTTCAATATGGTTCACCAGGCTGTTACAAGAAGGAAACAAGAGGCTTCTGTCATCCCTCACCGTCATGGTGTGTCTGTTTTTATCTCTGGTCCTCCCTCTGTCCCCTCGCTCTGCTCCCCTGAAGACCATCTGGTGGTTTGGTCAGGATCACTCTCCCCTGTGTGGGTATTTTGCATTTATTGGCGGTAGGATGATGACCTTAAGAAATATCTGTTTGCTTAATGGCTGTTTTATTTCCTCTTTGATTTGTTTGGTTTTAGGCATATACATTTTCGGCATAGCTTGGCAACATAATATGGACTTCTTCTCAATATCATATGTGATCGAATTAGATAATATAAAGAATTGTGTTGATATTAATGTCAAGGTGCCGCATTTGTTTTGTCTTACGCTTAAGTGAACTTTTTAGAAGGTAGAATAAATTGTACATTGCGAAAATCTAACTGCCCATTCTTTGTCAATGTTTTGTTTTTCCAAAATTTAACTTTGAGAAAATTTCAATATTCACTGTCTTTGGAAATTACAAGTGATTATGACCCAAATGTTGTTAAGATACTGGATAAATATTTAGTTAATTTAGGTCAGGATATAGCGGTATAGACAATAACCGTGATAAGTAAAAATGAAATATTGGTTTTGTAGTAATAATACAAATTTTACAATTTATGTAAACATACCAGTGCCTCTTAAATCATTTCTCTTTCTTACAGTTCTGGCTTTGTCTCCCTCTCCACTTACCTACACTTGTATTTTTAGCATAAATCATTTACCAACAAAAGAGACAAAATGTACAAAACAAATAGACAAAACCAAGTTAAAGATTAATTTCACCAATTTCATTATTATTTTCAATTTTTTTTTTTCAAATTTTCTATACATATAACAATAATATCATTATTGTGAATTATGTTGACCATCATAATGGTGTAGTGGAAATCTGATACCTTCCAGCTCTCATCTCAGTGGGTCCTTCCCGGCTATAAGGATAAATATAGTAAATTAAGACTTTTTACTAAATCATTTGTCTGAATCCTGTATACTTAAACTGAGCGTATATCTATAATAACCAGTGATTTATATCCATAAGTTCAGTCAATCAGTCAGCCCATAGTCGAGTCCAGAGGTCAAGACTCTTTTGGTTGTAAAACTATAAATCAGGACATAAACATCAGACACGAGCCTCTGCATCAGCCATCAGCCCATATTTTCTGTTTAGAGAACCTCATGTTGACAAAGTTGTCCTTGGTCAAACATTTTGTGGTGCACAGAAACGTATCTGAGAGCAGTCATTGTCAGATTTATGCATGACATCAGACAAACCTTTAAAGTCAGTCACTAATTTGGTTTTTAATTAGAGTCTACTAATAATAATTAACTTGGAAAAATATGATCATATTGTAACTCCACCATTCCACAAGAAAACCCCCTAAAAACAACAAAAAAACCCTGTTAATACTGAATTATCCCCGAGCTCTACCCTACAATATTTCTGTCCCTCCGTATCTTTTTCCAAGCGAACCTGCTTTGCCAAACAGAATGCTGTCTGCAGGGGCCTCCAGTCCCACCGCTGAGCTAATTAAGAAGGTGTGAGTGTGTGTGTGTGTGTGTGTGTGTGTGTGTGTGTGTGTGTGCGTGTGTGTGTGTGTGTGCGTGCGTGTGTGTGTGTGTGTGTAGTAGTAGTAGTAGTAGTAGTAGTTCATGTTGTGTGCCCAATGCCAGGCCACTAGAACTGGGTTTAATCTTTGCCAGTGCAGGTAAAGGGCTGTAGTCAGCGAACTCACGTACACACACGCACGCAGGCACACACACATACACGCAAACACACGCAGTCAGCAGAATAACAGAATCCCTGTGTGAGGGCGGCCCTGGGGAAACACTTCCATTATGGATTCACTTGGAAAAGGCAGGACCACATTCCAATGTTTTTGCATGTGTGTGTTTTTTCGTGTGTGTGTGTGTGTGTGTGTTTGTGGCGTGTTTGTGTGTGTGTGTGTGTCTGCTTGTGTATGTTTCTCTGTATGTGTGTGAGTAGGGGGTCAGGAGATCGATGCTCAGCTGCTGCTACTGTGTATTCCCGCCTGACATCAACCAATTAAAAATTGTCTTACACATCAAAAACGCTGCAGTCATGACAACTCAGACTTCAAAATTTAAGGAGATGAGTTGTTTCTTTGTGACTTTTTTTTGAGGTTGGAATCAGATTTTTTAAAAGTGAGCTTAGGATTTGAATTTAATTCAGTGTATAGTATCAAAAATTGAGATAACTAAATGCACCTTAGCTGTTGTGAAATCCCCTCTTCTGCTTTTAAAAAATGTATTTCATGAGTAACTATATCCTCTGCTACTTTGTTTTGTTGCTAATCAAATTAATAAACGCAAAAACTAATAGTGAGTTCATGAAAGCTCAGCTTCAATCATTTTATCTTGATTATCTTGTTTTCCTAATCGATGAAAGCCAAAACCAGATTAAAATTAAAATGATTAATACCCCAGCCCTAACGCACTATATATATTATAATACCCCAATTTTGGGGAATATCCTCAATAAAAAGGCCAATGTAGTCATCTTTAAGGCTAGCTGTTAACAGTCTTTGTGCTAAGCTAAAATAATCAGCTGCTCAAGGTAGCATCATATTTACAGTGCACATGGGTGGTTTAATCTACTCATTTTATTCTCAGCAAGAAATCAAATAAGCATATTCCCCAAAATGTCAATTTCTTAGTTAGTTACTCAGATTTAGTTACTTGTATTAGTTACTATTTTGGTAGCATTCATTTGCATGAAGTATATTATGAAGGGTATATTAGTGATAGCATTCAGTCGGCAGATATGAATGTAGTCACAAATGTGAGCTGATCAGAAGGTGACTCAGCCAATCAGAGCAGAGCGCTGCAGTCTCCAGTTTCACAAGTTGTGATCATCTCCTCGGTGGCTACCTCCGCCTCTTCTGCCTCGCTCCCTCCATCGATTTATCTTCTCTCCTGTATTCCCTCCCCTCCTCCCCATCTCCCCTGTCACTCCTCCTCTCCGCTTCCTTCCTCAGCTGCCTCCATCCTCCGAGTTTATCCTTTGAAGTCATTTGTTAAGCTCTCCTCTGTCCTCCCTCAGGAGCTCCCTTCCTGCACTGAAGGTGTCCGGGGAGTGTTTTTAAAGTCAAGCTTCTTTGGAAGCTTGTTTATGTGTAATTTGCAGAGATTTTGATACTGCCGTTTGTTGTCAGAGGGCAGAGAGAAGGCTGAACATAAACGTTTCACAGACTGTTACAAGGAAAGGCATCCTCCAGGTTATTTTCCCAAGCACTCAGACTGTGATGTGGAAGAAATGAAAGTCAGGCAGATTAAAAAAGAAAAGTATTAATGCCGTCTTTGTCTCTAATGCAGCTGTGCTTGTTTCTCTGCTCTTCCTTATATAGATTGCTGTGAATCTCTGAGTGAAGATGGCTGTCTTTAAGAACAACTTCTGGGTAAGTGTAATCTCAAAAACACCTGGAAATGAGTCAGGATAATGATAGAGATTTTGCAGACAAACATATGCCAAAGGCTACATTGATCGCTTGTTTACACCTTGAGCCACATATTACTTATTCACCTGTTATGGCTGAATCACAGCCGTGAGTCACTGAGCTTTTCATTTATATTCTCAGCTGAGCAGCCAAGGCTCTGACTCCCTGCTGCTCATGAGGGACACACAGGAATCGCTGACTGTCTCCCTCCTCCGCTCACTTGCAAATAATAGAGATCGATTTTGTATTGAGCAACTTGCTTATTTTCTGCTACGTGGAGAGCAGTGTCATTCAGATAATTCTTGTCGGCAGAGATAATGTCAATTTCTACTGTGTTAAAAGGATATTTTCTTAAGCAGTTTAAAATGCTTCTAACTTGGCGTTGCTTATTTCATTGACATTTTTTGAGCACAAGTCTTCACACTTCTCTGTGTTTCCTAATATGTGTGACATTGGTTTCCCATTGGGGCCAAATGATACCTGAGTTTCGGTACCAACAACACCATCACAATACTTTTAACAATACCTTAGTTTGGTCATTAGAAATGTGTCTTAACAATCAGTGTTATCTGCTGATGAAGTTTCTGAGATGCAGTTGAAAATTGTGGAAAAACTTTAAGAGTTTTTTTGTCAAATGTTTTCAATTTTCTTTAAACCGCAAAATACACCATACTGCTCAGTGTGCCAGTGTTAAACAAAGAATCTTTCCAAAACACGGTGTAAAATTTAGATCAGTTAGATCAGGACATATGTGATCAAAGAAGACGTAAACAATCGTAATGGTGTGTTCAGACAGCAAATTTGACCACCGGACCATTTGTGTTTATTCGCCCCAAACAGCTTTTGTACCAACTGTACAGGCGTTAGCTGTAAGCTAGCTATGACTGGAAGCAGAAGCGCGTCTGTGGAAGTGTAGCAGAGGTGTGTTTGTGTTCAGTTCAGCCTCTGACTGACCTGAGAACTCATCAGAAGCTCCACATCTTTGTTATTCTCCGCTCTCGTTCGAGTTTTCCTTTGGTCTCTGTTCATTTATGAAGCAGATTCATTAAGCCCCAGAAAAAGTGAACATTTACACTTAGGTTGAACTCACATCACAGACGTGTCTTAGCTCCAATATGTGTCTAATAGCATCTTTCCATTGACTTCTTATGAAATCACGCTCCCTTTAAAATTTGCCTAATGTTCTGTCTTAACACACACTATGACTCTGATGATGCATTCATTGTCAGTTTGTCAGTATTTACACTTTTGTATACTCAATGCTAAGGACATATTTTGGTCAGCACTAAGTAGTCGGGTTTGTCTGTCTGAACTCACAATTCTGTAAATACAAAAACTTTGACAGAACCTTCATATTGGCACCGGGTTCCCACATGTCCCTCCAGATTTTCTATGTATTAATATTGCTAACTTTACAATCAAAAGTAACCATACAGTTGAATTAACGCTTCTTTTATGCAGTGTCAACAAAAGGATGAACATTACGAGCCTCGCTGAACTAGGATTTTTTATCTTGTGTTGGAATGCTTTTGATTTTACAGGTGTACCTAATAAATGAGGAACTCACTTGTTAATTATGGTATTATTTAGATTAATTTGTGCAGTAATTAAGGGCCTCATTAGCAACTTCTACACATGTGTAAAGTGGAGGAGAAATGTCTCCAAGTTTTCCACCCCCTCATCCCTCAGTGACTTTGTCAGCTGTTACAGGGTCTCTTTCTCCTCCTCATTTTCTTCTCCATCCTGTCTTTCTTCTCTCCGCTCCGTCCCTGCACACCTGGTACATCTATTTAAGGTGCGCCCTACTTCTTCTTACATGCCTTATCACACTTAGAAAAGTCCTCAGTAATATTTTATTAGTTGAACTATAAAATAAGGCGCTCCACTTTTAATTCAGACACAGAAATGAGATTCTTTTAGGACGATAAGCACATTTTCCTGGGAGGGTTTTTAGGACATTGAAGGTTCTTATATAAGATTGTTTATTGCCTTATGTGCTGTATCCAGGTTTTTTGTACCTGAGGCAAAGGAGTAGTTGATCATGCTCTGTCCATCTGTCCATGTCAGCATCTCAAAATAAATCTGATTAGATCAGTGGAGGTGTTTATGATTAAAGGATAAAGCAAGACACAGCAAGACAATGGTACTCAAAACACTCCATTTGTGAATATGCATGTGCGTCTTCAATTAATGAATAATACTGTGAGTTTAGTAATTGTGGTTTTGGGTGCATTTGTGCACTGTTTGTTTGTTTTTTTGCCTGCTAAACATCCATCTTTGATCCATGGATATCGCAGTCTTTGTGCTGCGGGCAGAGTAGCAGACAAGCAGGTCCGCAGGCACTGAGGCAAGTGGAAAAAGAAGAAAATGAGAGCAAACAGGGAGGGAAGCAAGCAGACAGAGTCATGCAGCAGAATTTCAGCCAGGCAGGCAGACAGGTCGGAGAGCTGCTGTGCCTCTGAATCACAGAGAAGATTAAGTTTTAGGCTTTGTCACAGTGCCTAAATACAGCTACAGTGTGTTAATCATTTTAGCTAATATGTGTTATTTGTGTGCCTGCATTTACTTTACATATTCATAGCTGTGTTTCCCACCCAGTCTGCTTTCAGACACAAATAGCTGTGTAATACATATCAACCCTTCAGTTAATTGGACAACACAGCCGCTGGGGAACAAGTCGCACACACAGAGCCTCGTCTTGTTTGGCTCAAGAACATTGCAGCCGCTCACAAAAGCCTCCTCATAGCACGCCGTCCTTTCACATTAACTGTATAAGGGCTGCGGTCATGGCCCACAGGGGGACCATCAGCTATAATTAAGTACATCCTTAGTAATTTAAGGCACTGTTAGGTCTAAGGAATAGGATTTCTTAAAAGGATTGGTGCTGCTAAGTTATTCGTGGAATTTACAGTTTTCATTTTTTTAGAAAGATTTTATGCAACACATCAGAATTTCCTCATGAGAAATGATGGAAAAGGTTAGTTGTTTTTTTTCATATTTTGCAAAGGAAAATATTTTTCTGCAGGCTCACTGCAATGTTATCAGCGTTCCTTTAACTGTTCAAGAATGAACTAAAAAAGTGAGTAAATGCCCAAAGTGCTTGACTCTTATGATTTACTGTAGTTTGTGGTAGTTTGATTGCCTGGAAATATGCATGGCTGAAGCACAGTATTGGAATTATGAAATCTGATGTGAGACTGGTTTGATATCTCTGAATCTAATTTATTCATCCAAATAAGTCTGGTGTCATGCCAATTAATTGGTGCTTCCGTCTTTTTGGAGAAGCAGATGACCAATCATATATTAGTAGGCAGGATTCAGAATGAAGACATCGTCAATCCATGAAAAATTTACTGAAGATTGATGATGGGAATGACAACAAGCGTTGATGAGATTGAAGCAGCTGAACAAGTTATTTAAAGTCGTTTTACAAAAATAACCATCTATTAGCTAGGTTACCTTTACCTAGCAGATGCTGATCAGCTTCTGCAAAAACATTGCTTGCTACTTACTGGTTAGTTCAAAGCAAAAAGAAAAGAAAAGCCTAAACTATTTTACCGGAATTTTTCATGAGCTTGAGTGTATAGAACAGAAATAAAGATCACTGTAATTTTTCTTCTAAGCTCCAATTTGCATGAAGAATTGGGTCACTGAAGGTGACAATATAAACAATGCAATAGAGACCAGCTCTTTCTGATATCTTAGATACTGTGTGTCTTTGTTTATTGTCCACAACGCTGGTAAAAATCAATAAAATGATTCAAAAGGACAGAATGCAACAATGCAATAAAAAGAAAATAAAGTCAAAAGCTATATTTGACCTGGTGCTCCCTATCAGATTAATCTGGCCCTGTTTGTAGTAACGTCATACATGTATCAGTATACTGCATAGTGCATTTAATGGACCGCTTTTATCGTGCCCTTTTTAGCAAGCACAGATGGTTATAAGATTATTCCATCTAGAGTTACAGCTGGTGTGTCCTAATTTATATTACATGCTATGCTGTATCCAGTATGATCTAATGTTAAAATTTTTTTGCTGTCAGTATACATGTAAAATAATTGTTTTTTTAGTTATGAGCAGCGCCTCCATTTCTTTGTGGATTGATTGCAGTGTGGAACAATAGTGTTCATCAACAGGACACAAAATAAAAGGCTTTTTAGTCTGCATTCTGACTGTTTTGACTTATCTTTATTACCACATTAAATACTCAAGACCTGCTCGGAGTTAGTATATGTAAGCGTAGAATTGGGATGCTGCTGTGAACGTAAAACTACTCATCCGCAAAAATTAATTTAGATGTTTTTTTGAGGATCACATTGCTTTAAGTAAGAGAATAAAGGGAATAACTGTTTTTCAATTGTGCTTTTGTGGGTGGACTGCTCTACTGCAGACAGTAAACTCACTCTGGTGGGATTTCAGTTGCTAGAAATTTATGCCACACAACTCATTCATTATTAAGATGACCTGTTGAAGGGTTTTTAATGATATCCCCATCCCTCCTCTCAGTGCACACTGTGTATTTTCTCCCAGCAGTGGTGAACAGAGCACAAAAATTACTTGTTGTGAGTCTGCATGATATCCAGGGGATTTACATGAACTATTTCAAAGAATAAAAGTAAAGATCAGCAAGCTGTTCGGTTTTGAGGCTGTACAGTATACAGTATTGTTTTCGATCTCCACTTTCTAGAAACATCTCCTTTGCCTGGAAATACATGTGTGTGTGTGTGTGTGTGTGTGTGTGTGTGCGCGCGCACACACACAACAACGCCCAGTGGGTTTTTATTATTGCCTGCTTCTCGGTTTAATGATGCCAACGTTGTTGCCCTCTCGTCACTTTGAGTCATGGGGTTTCTCTCTCCGGGCGGAGAACAGTGAACACGCAGTGTGAAACTTTTTCTCCTTCCCATGTGTCCCTCCCTCTCTTCCCTCTGCCTCTTTTCTAATTTTATCTCTCCTCCCCTCCTCCTCTTTACTTTACGTCCGCCCTTTTTGTTCTTTCTCATCGGCGTTCCTCACAGATCTGTTCTGTGCCAAGACAGATTAAGAGCCAAGATAGAAATCGATATAAGCGGTACTATATTTGTGATCATGTTGCAGTGTGTGAGAAAGAAACTGGGAGTAGAAAATACTCTCAGCATGAAATGGTTGTTGATGAGTTGGGGTGGGTAGAAATGTGTCTACCATCAGAGCTTTAACTGCATGTGATGAATTACCCTATACCCTAAGTATTTAATTTTCTGGATCAGCCAAAAACAGACATTCCCACGTGATTATTTGATCTGCAATATAAAGCATTTCTCACTGAATTTTCAGGAAATCTAACTATATAATAATTTAAATTATCGCTGTGCGGATGTGCGTGATTTGTCGACTAGTCAATTAAACGTTGCTCGCTAGTCGGCACCAGAAATACTAAACTTTATTAACTTAATATTAAAAAATTATTTCTTTCTTTATGTGATAGCATTCACCAAGTCAAAATGCAGTTATAATAATTAGGCACATTTTCTAAAAATGTATTCCTAAAGAATGTTGTTTTTAATTAACGTTATTTCTTAAATTTTATTTGAGTTGTTGACATGTTTTGTAAGATAACGTGCAATGTACAAAATGCACGCACAAAAGTCACATTTCAGCAACACATACAATATGATTTTGTAATTAAAAAGTGTGATCAATAATTTCAAATGGCGATTTTGCAGTATTTTTCAGACATTTTTTGATCTTGTGCTCAATTTGGACGGTTTTCTGAGTGTTTTCATGCTTTTAGACTGGTCAACTGGTTTTTATTTAAACATCCATTTAAACATCAAGGAAATGAGTCGTTGGGAACATCTCCAATTATCACCATTTAAAATAACATATACCATGACAGAAGATAAGTGCATCTTTTCAGTAGCTATCTGTCCTCCTCTAAAACACAGCAGCTTCCTACACATGCAGAGGTGAATTTCTCTGACCGGCCCGCGCAGCAAATTAGTCTCAAGCCATCAGTGATGACAGTCTGCTGCTACCTGCTCCTGATGTTATTGACACCTCTCTGCTGTGGGACTGTTCGGTCTGCTCGACCTGCCCAGTCAGCAGAAAAAGTTTCTGTGAGTCAGCTAAAACTCACAGCAGCACTGACAGAGCGGTCAGTCTGCTGGCTGGATGATATAGTGTCTGATGCAGGGGTGCAACGTTTTCAGCTTGACTTTTGACAGCTGCCTGATTCACTGCTGCTACATTGTGTGGTGTACAGAGCTAGATCATATGCAATCTGTATTTTAACCCATTTGTCAGTTTTGATGTGACAAAAAGTAAATTTGATGTCATTTCCCTTTGATTGTTTTGGCACCTATTGGAACTTGCTCACCCAGGTAAAACATAATATAACATAAGAATAAAAAAACAGGTATGTAGTGGAATGACTGAGAATAGTTAAAAAATCAAGTTACATAAAGAAAGGCAAATTTAATGTTTAAAACAAGAAAAATGGTAGAAATTTTCAAAACTAAATGAGCTGATTTTATATTTCTATGTTTATTCTACACCTGCAACATTCTTGTTAGTTCATAGCTCTGTAAGATACAAACAAGGTAGAATACAAAAGGGTTTTTTTTTACTAGGGCTATTTTTGGTACAAGAAATGTAGTTATTTACATACACAATCACAAACATTTTTTTTGAACCCTCGCCTGTATTTTATGGGACAAATACTGTGAATTTTTGGGAAGTTTTGCGCTCTGCCCTCCAATTATTTCTGCTGGATATATAATATATTCTTGAAAAATGACATAATAAAGAGTTCATTTTGTTCTGGCACAATAGATGAATTCTTTTGTGTGGTGATAGACTGCAGGACAAATAACTGTTGTTAAATTTTAAATACATCTCTGCCGGAGATGGAAGAGCAAACCTGAAAAAGCCAAATGCAAAAAGCTACTTCAACTCCTAAAAATGTTCTTATGCAGAAATTCAAATGCCCTTAGATCTAAACAGTCATCTAAAAAAAAAAAATTAAACTATGAGCTGTCTAGAATATGTGTGAATGTAGATTTTTTTATACTTCTTACTAGTTTTAGACAGTTGGTACCTTCATATATGACAGTCTAGTTGTTTATAACAACAGTCTCTCTCTTGCTGACTTGCTGACAGTCAGCAAGAGATCGATGGGTGTTATGGGTAATTGTAGGCTCAGAGGACCTGACACACACACCTCACACCATATTTTTTGCACTGAGCTATTGGTCAAGCAGGTTGATTCACCTCTGGTTTGACACTGAGTAATAAGTAAACATCACACAAGTTGTAGATACCAGAGAATAATTCCAGCTTTGTCTTTTCTCTTTTGTTCTGGTCAGTTCTGCTCAGTACCTCAGTTTCATATGACTGAAGGGCCGTATTACAGAGCAGGAATGTCCTCAGACACTGGATCCAGTCTCACACAGACTGTAAAGGCACGTTTGACAAACAGCCAGAAGTGAAGGCACCACTCTAGACATTGATAGAGAATCAAGCACTGTATTTTATAGCCTGGGCCAAGCTGAGCAACACTTCACTTCCCCGGTCACACTGTTGAAATTGTAAGAACAAAAACACAAAGCAAAATACAGAAGTCTATAAGAAGCAACTTTTTCCACTGGGAGAAGGCAGCGATGGAAGAAGTACTCTGATTTTTTACTCAAGTAAAAGCAGCAATACCACAGCAAAGATATAATCTGTTACAAGTATAAATCCTGCAGTTTTACATAAGTAAAAGTACAAAAGTATGAGCATCAAAATACACTTAAAAAAGCAAAAGTACTAATGGCTCATTTCAGAATAATGTTTATAATTGGATTATAATTATCAATGCATTAATGTGTACATCACTTCAATGTTTACTTTTTATGATGCTGGGTGATTTGTACATTTCTCACAGAGATCAATAAAGTTTTATTTTTATAGACTATAATATATCATATTTTTCTGAATTTGAGAGTGGGGGATGATTTAGATAATCATTGCAATGCTAAGGTCACAGTGTAGTCTGCACCATCCATTCACTGTAGTGACAAAGCATTTTCTGATGATGAATGATTTGAAAAACAATTGCTGAAACTGAAAAGTGACACCAGCACCTGTGTTGCAGTCAGCTGATTTGCTTGTGCACACACTGTCCTTTAAAATCAAGTTGTTAAACACGTTGTGCAGGTTTTCTTTAATATCCCATGTTTATTTCCTGGGGATGTTTGAGGAGAGACTTGCTAACCTGTTTACTAATTTGATTTTGATATGCTTGTAGTCGTTTCACTTTGCTCTGCACCTTGCTTTGTGTTTGTCCTCAGAGTTAGAGACACACACTGTCCTAATCCACCGGGTACAGTCTTCTATTTCAGTCTGTTCTTTTGTACTCGCAGCACCACTCAAAGGGCGCTCTTTTTTGTAGTTACATTTGTCTTTTTCCATTTTCACACGGCTTTTTGTGCCCCAGAATGATATAACACCAAATTATTGGTGGATATTTTAGGAAGGTTATAAAGTCTCAAAAAGCATCGTCAAATATTTCAAGTTTGAAAATCAGAAGCAAACCAACCTCTGACAGCTCAGTGAGCAATGTGCTCATCCAGTCAGGTGCCTGAGGGGTTCATGCTGATGTCTGAGTGAGAGAGACAGCTGTCAATCATCTATTTTTCAGTTTGTTCAGCTTATTTTGCCCTTTGTGTCCATAGCACATTAAGGAAAGCAAAAATTGTGAGCAGGTATTGCTGTCTTTGCTTCAAGCTCTTGAAGTTTGACAGAGTGAGTTTTGCTCACCTTGAACCTGACTTTGTTGATAAAATGTTTGTAACAGGACATTAGGTGAAGAGAAACCTTTTCGCTGTGATTTCTTGATGACTTCTCATCTGTGACTCGGACATCTAAGGCAAACATGCAGATGAAGATCTTTTATTTATTGTAGCTATGCAGCTGAGGCAGCGTAACAAAGAGTAACACAGTTAAGTTCGGCCCAGGTTTCCTCACCGTCTGTAATTAGTTTGGTACAAGCCTGAGGGGAAGTCTGAAGATGCCTCTAATTAGCATCAAGTGAGAGCAGTTAGATTGGCAAATCTCTGGAGACACGCAGACACACACCACACACAAGTCATACAATAACTGTGGTGGAAAATTGTGCCAGTTGGTGCCGACAGCAGAATAAGAAGCTTTTCTGATGAGTTATCTGAAAGACTGTGAGCCAAAGATATTGTACAGCAGCAGCATAAATCTTAGGAAAGATTGGCAAGCCTTTTTCTGTTTTACATGTCCCTACAGTAATGCTTTGAAAAGTTTTGTCTTATTACAGTTACATTTTATAACGGCAGCTCTGAAGCTCTGAGACCATCTTGGAGCAGCAAGTTGAAGTTTGATATCTGAAATTCGGAAAATATGGCCTGTGATCCAATTATTTAGGCTGTTAGTCCTCAATTGAACTACAACTAAACTCATGTTTTTGACTATAGATAATACATTACAAAAACGCCAACTCTGCCCTGTAATTCAGATCAGCTCCAACATTAATTCCATGGCCCATAATACACCCTTCCACCAAGTTTCATAAAATTCATGTCAGTAGTTTTTCAGTAATTCTGAGGACAAACAAACGACTGAAAACATAACCTTGGAGTTATAAATCCTTCTTAAACCATGTTCCAGGCTATATGAGTCTGAAATGAGGTCGAACAAACATAGCAGATGAATAACAGATGAAAAATAAACCCACTTTGTAAAATGTATTTATAAAAGTATTTGTTTCACTCAAAGCATCCATTTTCCCCTCACAATTTTCTGATAAAAGAGCATTGCTTTCAGACACTTTTGACTTCTGTAGTTTTCAAATATTATTTGTTTTGCAAAGGAAAGCAGTGACTTTGCAGTGGCGAAAAATAAGACAGAGATATACTTCTATCTGTCCTTCTTTTGCACAACTTTGAGAGCAACATAATCAAAAGGAGTAGGTTTTATTAGAACATATGAGGAGGGACACATAAAAAGGGAGGAATGAGCATTAAACACTTCCCTGCATTTGGTGAATTTTTATGCTCCAATATGTGCATTATCTTCATCAGTTTATGGTGTAAATGTGTTTAAATCATTGAATTTGTCAGTGAAAGTCCCCTACGACTCTCATTTTTTATATGCACATACTCCGAATACTGTGGGGGATGTGTCTTCTGCATCTCCTCTGAAATCTGTGCCTACAAACATAATGTCCCAATAAGGAGGTGCTGTCTTCAACTGTAACTGAACAGAATACCTCATTAACTTAGCAAACATATCGTGGCAATTTTTTTTTCTTATCTTAAATTTAGGTATATTATAGGATATAATATTAAAATGAACTACTGGACAGGCAAAAGTACAGACAAATTAATTAAAAACATCAGTCAAACCATTTTCTACAACAATATATTTTATTTTTTGCAGGGAAATATAAATACATCAGTATTTTAGTAAGAATAAGAAGAAATAATAAGTCGCTGTCTCCATAACACGTTTGGCTGCAGTGCTTGCAGTGTGCTGAATGAACTGACCCCTGGCTGAACCTAGCTGTTGACCCATGTTAATATGTTCTTTCCTGAAGACCTCTGACAGGCACTTTTAAGTGTTTGTAGTGTGAATGCTTGGATGTCAAATACGCTATGTGTTGAATTTTGTTTTGCTTTGACATTTGAGAGTGAAGCTCTGCACAGCTGTTTTTTTAAAGCTCCTAAAGTTTTATGGCCCTGACCACCATAGTAATGAAAGGTTTGAGGAAGGGATGGAAAACCAGGGATCCTAACATCTTAACAGAGCAGTGCTGACATTTGATTTACTGAGATAAAATGAAAATCTCCCCGCTGCTTACCATCCCCCTTAACAAATTTCAGCAGATCCCCCACAGCTCACAGCCGTCTTCAGAAGACTTCATGAGAAAGTTGTCCCTGTACAGATTTTACACCTCCCCGTGCCTCCCCCCTCCATCCCTCTCTTCTCCTCTCCCATCATTCCCCTCATTGTCATGGTAATGGACTCCATCGTGCGTGACCAAAACGGTCAACTTAATTGATGAAAAAGAGATCACCAAGAGGGGAGGGAAGAGGGGGTTTGCATATATCAGACATGAAGGATTTTCATTCACTGACGGTTTTAAGGAATACATTTCGGCCCTTGAAGACACTTAAAGAAGGCTGTCAGTGCGTTTGCAGCTCTTGTGTTATGTGCTATCAGATTGTTTGGCTCGACTCAACATCCACCAGTACCAACTCACAGCTGTTCAATCAAGAAAATGCACACTTAAACACGTATGTGTGTAGTTCTGTGACAGAGAGGAGCGAAGAGTTACTTGTCAGTTCGGTCACACTCTGTGACTGTGATTTCAGTTTTGTTGCACCTGTCAGTCTGAAGCATGTGTTCACTTACAATGAGAGATGTTAAAAAAGCTGATTGGACTCCATTTCCCTCATGTTTTTAACATAGGGGACCAACGTATATTTTAATGTGAGTTATTGATAAATCTATAATCAGCGTATGCATTGCTGTTAAAGGAAGAGACAGGTGATACTCTATAGCTGTGTTAAGGCTTTTACACACAAGGTTGTTGTGAAAAATCAACATGTACATTTGGCATAGAGCTCTTCATACCAGCAGTGTGATTGGATGAATCCTTTATTTGCAATGTGAAAGAACAAGTTGCCTTTTCGCTGTTATATTCAAATTTTGTGTGAAAGTACTTTAAAAAACAAAACAAAATAATACCCTGAAAAATATCTTGACCGGCAAATTAATTGCATAAAAAAATGCCCACATGACGAAAAATGCATTTATTGCTGATGAACCCCGGAATAAAAACATCAAAACCAACAGTAGGTTTGTCCGTCTCTGTACTCTTATTTTTTTTATTTTTTTTATTTTTCTGCCGTCTGCCTGTATTCTCTAATTTTCTGTGACAAAAAGATTTTGGGGCATGTACCCCGACAACAGTCAAGTGAGGTTTGTGCTTTAAAAAAAGACAGCAACAAGATTCCAGACAGCATAGATCCAAGAGACACATCTCTGAGAAAATGCAAATTTAACAAGGAGAAACACCAAATGAAAATGGATTTGAGGTTGACTTTTACATTCACTTTTGTTAGTGAGCGTGTTAACAGTATCCAACAACCCTGCGTAGTATACCGTTTAAAGTTTGTTGCTGGTTTTCTTTTAAAAGTGGAGTAAATAGTACATTTGTAGGGGACTACTTTCAGTTGCGGATTGATAAACATTTAGTAACATTTGAGTGTTTACAGCAGTGACATGGTGTATTGGTATTCATTCAAAACAAACAAACACACAGCAAAGATATGTCAGTCATAATCAGGGAGTGAAAGTTATTTTAGGGAAGAAATGAATGATGCAAGTCATGTGACAGCAGGTAGCACCATCAGCAATGGCCATGGACCACACAGTGAAGGACAAATAAACTGAGTGAGCATTGACTATAAATATTGTAATTCTCAGTAACACACCTGAAGGAATGATTGACAACGCTGATGTTGTTTGCCATAGAGTAACAGGAGTTGGGTTATTCTTGAAAAAAAGTGATCGATACATGTTGAGCATGTCAGAAGTCAAAAGTGTTTACAATTGCTCTGAACGGTTATAAATACAGTGCTATAAATGTAGTTTAAATATGGGGATAACAGTGCACAGTCTCTCCTGACAGACAATGTTGCACTCGGACCATACACGTAAAAAATGACAGAAATAGTTGTTTAACAAATGAAAAAATGAGATGATGTGAAGTGTGAGTGTGAATGTTGGAGCCCCTTCCTGAATCAAAATCTGGAAAGTTATGGGGGAAGGGGTTTCTGAATGAAGCCATTTGATCATCTGACAAACACTTCTGATGAACACTTTGACAGCTTTAAAGGAGAAAAAAATGGAAATTGACTGCAGCCTAAAATGGCAGTCATATATCAACAATTACAAAAACTACTTCATGTGAAGTTATGATGACGGAGTTTTTGTGGGAAGTTTTCCTGACAAGGTCATGAGTAAATATTAGAACACTGGCAAAAGTAAATATAGTATGCTATAACAGTGCAATAAAAGTTACGGCTTATCGCTCAAAGCACAGATGGCTCATAATTGCTTTTTCAACAGGACTTCTTACCAACTCCTATCATAATTAAATACTGTTTGCAAACACATTTGAGCATTACAATAATCTTCGATCTGCGGACGAGCTCTATTTGCATACAGCCGACAGACAAGCCTGCTAGCAGTGGTGGACAGGTGCTGCGTCTAGCTGAGGAGAAGCAGGTGTGTGTGTGTGTGTGTGTGTGTGTGTGTGTGTGTGTGTGTGTGTGTGTGCGTGCGTGCGTGCGTGCGTGCGTGCGTGCGTGCGTGCGTGCGTGTGTGTGTGTCTTTTGAAGGCTCAGACTGGCAGCTCACCTTTCTGTTTCGAGGGTAGAATTTCAACAAAAGGCATCTGCCAAATGCTCCTGCCTGTGAACACTATACTGCTGCATATTGTTTATAAAATGCTTATGTCAAAGCAATTAGCTATTGTCTAATAATGCAAAACCATATCCATTTGTTAAGAAGGGTTGAAAATAGGATTAAACATGGACAAGACAGAAAACCATTGATATTAAGTATTTCATTCAGCGTAATTTAGCCCAACAATAACTGTATGAATCAAACTCAGATCAGTGGCTGACAGGTTTTCTTTTAGGATGATGTAACGTGCTACAATAAGGTTGCAACATTAGCAGTATTATTGTCAAAATTTTTGAAAATGACAGACCTCAGTGACAAAGCTTTAATCTTGTTTTTGTTATTAGCATAATGGTATGTGGAAACATAAAGGGGTCAGTTCTTCCAAATCATAAAAAGACAAAAACATGTTTTTCTCGCATTGTTTGAGGTAGCTTTCCAGATGCAGATAGTTTTGTTTTTATCTAATAAAGTTCATCACATACATTGGTATACATAAGATCTGAATATGAAGATTTCTGCCACCCCCTGATACAGTTACAGTGAGTAGACTTTGACTTGTGTTGCTCGTAACACTGACAAATGACATTTGAAAAACATGTCTTTCCAGAAACATTGTCCAAATAATCCTCAGCATCTTTCATTGAAAATGCACCGTTTTTGTGTTCTGACATTTCAAATACAAAAGATCTGACATTTGTCTCAGAAGATGCAAATGTTACCTCAACCTCATTGTTTGTGTTTTATAATGGCGAAAAAAGATGCAGGAAAGATGATGTGTGCACATTCTGCCCAATGTGACATTTTTTAATTGCTTGTTTTGTCTGACAAACAACCCCCCAAAACTAAATGATATTCAGTTTACACATGAGACAAAGACAAGAAGAAAATCCACACAGTTAAGAAGCTGGATCCAGAATTTGTTTGTCTTCATTGCTTAAAAAATTACTTAAATGATACAAATATTATTGAAATCTTTTCTTTTTAATGATATATAAATTAGTCAATTGATTTTAATCTGCTCACAGGACTGAAAACTTAACTGGAATGAAAATATTGTTGCCTTTTCTTTGTCCAATATATTATATTTTTCATACATTATGTAAAAAAACTAGTAGAGGGAGGGGATGCTTTTGTGGCTGAACACACTTGGTGTTTTCTATCAGGTCTTGTGTCCTTAAACTCTAAGATGCCTCCCACAACAATCGTTTCTCTTCCAGAGTCCAGTGAATGTCTCTCTGCTTTGCATGCTCACTGTGCAGTGTGTGTGTGTGTGTGTGTGTGTGTGTGTGTGTGTATGTATGTGTGTGTATGTGTGGTTTTGGGTGACCCTGTCTTGGCATTCCAGCCATTCCCCTGGTACCTGGGAACTGGTCTGTTCTCCTCTGACAGAGTATTTTTAGGCCCTGAGAAGCAGCTGTCTGTGTCTCTGTCTGCTTGGCCGTCTGTTGACTAAAAAATGTGGTGACGCTGAAGAAATATCGTGTTCTATATTTTGTAATAGTGCTGCCTCAGCCAGGCTTTTTGTTTTTTTTTTAATTTTTGCTTTTTATTCAGAGAGGACAGCTTAAGTATGAAAGGGAGGAAATGACATGCAGCAAAGAGCTGCAGCTTGAAGTTGAACCTGCGGCCTCTGCTGCGAGGATGCAGCCTCTGTACATTTGGCGCCTTGCACTCAGGCCTCAGCCAGGCTTTTTTGGATTATGAAGGCTCAGGTTAACACAGGTGTAGGTTTGAGTGATTACGACAGTGATGGGTGTGATGCTGTAGTCTGAGTTAAATCTGCTAAGCAGCAAAGTAGGCAATTTCTCGCTGAACAACCCTGCACTGTGGTTTTCTCACATTTTACAGAGTCATGTTGACATTTGCTTGACGGATGAACAGCAAACAGTGAGATAATTTCCACTGCAGCAGCAGCAGCATGTGCAGTATTACAGTGAAACATCAGCAAAAAACAAGCTCTGTTGGGATTGTTCTTGATATTTCATCACAGGTACTGTTAAAACAAAAAGCAACAAAATGACTCAAGTAAACAAAAAATTATAAGAGAAGAACATAATCTGTCCATTTAGACGGTTACATTTCACATTCAGAGTGCCAGTTAATGTTGTACATCATATAACCAAGGTTACAGAACAGGCATGTTGGCACTGGATGACTACAACATTGAAAAACATTTTAAAAGTAATAAATCACCAAAAGGAGTGTGTTCTTTCCACAGCACTCAACAAACAACATGTTAGAAAGAAGGTTTATTAAATGTGAGCTTCAGTGAAAAAGTGCTTATCTGAGAACTAGCTCAGAACAGCTCAGGTGGGAGCCAAATTGTTTTAATTTTGTACCTATCAGCTAACAGATAATCAGTGTCATTTTCTAAACAAAACTGGTACTGATGTGAGCAAAGACTATTGTTTTGCTGTTAACAGCCAGTCTATTTCTTATTATGAGGGAGGGATCCTACATCCTGTACATGTTCAGCTGAACAATTTTGGTTTAAAAGACGTCTGTATGTTTATTGTCTGTATTCTTCTGTCACAAACAGACTCTTACACCATGACCAAAGAAAGAGGAATACACTCGGTTATGGATGGGAAAATTAAATTACCGATTTTTTTTTCAAAAATTGTAACAAAACTCTGCGGGCATTATATTTTCAAGTAAATTTAGGTGATGCGGATCTCTAGATCAATAATAGCAAATTATGTTTGTTCTTAAATGTAACTTTGTTTGTTGCTTATTTAAACATTCATTTTGATAATCTCATAATCTGTTCCTGTCCTTCTATTAATCCTCCCAGCACACAAATATGCTGCGATACCAAGTTAGAAAATAACAGTGAGACAGAAGGAACAAAAGATGCACTCAAGAGAGAGGGGGGAGACAGTGTAAGCACAGAGAGAAACCTATTTTTATGTGGTTTGTCTTTGCAAGTTGGTGACGATGGACTGTTTACTTTGTGAACTGATGACCTACTTTAAACTCAAAATTATTATATTGCTGTGTGGTGTGTGACAGTGAGTGATGAGGAAAAATGAAGCACAGGCTTTGCCCAGTAACCTATTAAGTCAAGTAATTACTATACAACTTTTTTGCTAAATCATATAATTTTGTTTGAGTGCTGCAGTTACTGATCAATGGCCTTTAGAGCTTTGTTTCAAACGGCCTAAAATTTAAATTATGATCAGCAGAGAAACAAAAACCTAATTATTGTTAAACTTAAAGTAAAACTTTGATTACAATTTCAAATTTTAAACCAAAATGTGCCTCTACACACAACTATAAGGTCTGTGCTATTTACAACAAAATCCAAAGCTGGTTTCATGCAGCATTGAGAGTGTGCCTGCGACTGATAGTGAAATGTTTCCTGCGAGCCACTGATTAGTCAGACTGACTGTCTTTTAGAGGAATATCAGTGGTAAAATGTAATACGGCTAAAGCTCCAAACAAATGTGATATTGCTATACTGAAGCACCGACTGACATCACTCTCTTTGACTTTCAAATGTTGGTTTGATGTTCCTCGTTGGGGTGCTAACAGACGGTGTGTGTGTCTTTATTTCTACCTTGGCAGGGGGAGAAAAATGCCGGCTTTGACGTGCTTTACCACAACATGAAGCATGGCCAGCTGGCAACCAAGGAGCTAGCCGAGTTTGTCCGTGAGAGGTAAGGTTTGTGTGTATTTGTGAATATGTGTGTGGGAGGTAGTGCTAGTGATGGGACTCGGACGGAGAAATCCTGCATTCTTGACTCTATGTACTTGGAAGGGAAGATGAGAGAGTGTGCCAAGGTTGGGTGAAAGGCTCAGAGATGATAAATGAACTGTTATGGGTTTCATCTTTTGCTGTTTCTAACAAGGTGCTTCAAAGTCCTGTCGGAGAACACCAAACAAGTCTTTCTGTGTTAAATCTGCGTCAGTCATCCCTCTTTGCTCTGATCTCTAACCCCTGTCCTCACCACAGTGCTACTTTTGAAGCTCTGGAGCACACAGCACACACACAAGTCTGAATGGTTGATTATTCCTATGCAACCTGAAATGCAGACCTTAATGCTTTATTCATTTTTACAACTGCTGTGTTTCAATGCTCTAAATTAGAGTTTGATCGATACTGCGCAAACAGGGCGTGAGCGTTGCAGAACCAGTTTTTTTTTTTTTTGGTGCCCATGTTAATAAGTCACAGCAGCCACTCTGCCTGCATGAGCAGCTCAGTCACGGCACATGTAGAGAAACGTCAGCAGATATAGACCGTGAAAATGGCGTTTCGATAATTGTATTGACTCTATACCACCTTTTTATATCTATCTGAATATCTGTTAAAGAAATGAAGAAATACAAACATATCTGTTTTATTCAAACTTTCCTGCTTCAATTTCAAAATAAAAGTCCTCTGACAATGTCTCTGTGGACAAAATCCCATCAGTTGTTGACACAAGGCATTTTATTGTGAAATATTTGCAGGACAGTGTAGTTGACAATGCAGGAGCTTGCACAACTTCATAAATGAGTTGAATTTGTGTTTATAAGTAGAAATACAGTACTCATAGCAGCAGGCAGCCCTGTAGAAACGTCGCAGCCACAACACTGCCAGTGTGAACACTGCAAGCATGAAACACGCTGCCGTTTGGCAAGGCTGCCGTCACACGCTGCTCATGCATGCAGTGTGTTCTAGCCTACATCAATTACCTGTACTGACAACATCACAGTGCTACATCCAACATGTATTGCATTAGAAAAGAGCAATATGACAGCTTGATCTATATAATATCATTGTTTATAAACAGACTAATAGAGCCGCTAGTGTCTGACAGGCCATGCACAATAAACTGCTGCGCTGAGACTGGCAACAGGAAGGAGATCAAAGAGGTTTGCCGAAAACATAGATGCAGCAAAGTCAGTTGTCTGTTGATTCATTCTTTACTTCTTCTTCCCACTGAGTGTTTAGTGGTGTTTAGCAAACCAGTTTAGAGGCACATTACCACCACCAAGTGGACTGGAGTCGCTACGTTCTTACTCATGGGCGCTCTCCGTTTCATTATGTTCTGCTCAGGAGCGGCTGCTGAATCAAGTGCAACTTCAACATCTAGGGATGAACTATTAATAGAAATATATAATATTTATAATATAATAGAAATATTATCAAAATCATTATATGGCCAAGTGCAATATTCTTATCGCTGGAGCTGCAAATTCTTGATGAAGGTAAATTCATAAATTAAGATATCCCTGCCACAAATCATATTCCAGACATAAGGGCAAAACCTTGTCTTCTGCAAACTGTAAAAATCACATCATCATCTTTTTTTTTTTTTTTAACTTTTTTTCCAGTGGAAATGAAATGCAAAATGAACATTCCCACTAAAATCTCGACTCATATTTCAAGATCTGTCAAAAAAAAAAAAAAAAACGCAATAGGATTTTTTTTGCATATTGTGCAGCTCTATCAGTAACGTTGGATACATAATATCCTACTTTTGATAAATACACAGACGTTTAAGTGTGTTCAGTGTGGCCTTTCAGCTGCTTTCAGTATACTGCTGTTATACTAATACTGCTAAAATACAACTAATAGCTTGCTAAAATAAAAAAAAAAGATGATAAATTATTTCCAATTTTCTTTTATTTAACAAATTGAACACTGACCTGAACCAAATAAGCAACAATTTTTAAAAAAAGAAAGTTTCATTTTAAAGGGCAGTTTTGTACTTATACTTTCGTGTAATTAACTCAAAAAATCCCCAAGTACATTGCTGCAGTCTTTAAATGTGTTTATTATACAATTTGTCGAATAAAAAACATTCAATTGTGCAGCCCTAGTGAGGAGTGACAAGTTTACCAGTAGTACCTAAGGGGGGAAGTCAATTATCTAATTAGAACCGTCCTCTCAAAGTGGGTAGTTTGTTAAATACTTTGCCCTCTAATTAGGAACTTATCAGTGAGTAAATTGAGGGTATTAATGAGGTTCCCACAGGAGTTTGTGCTCTCACAGCTGGAAGTTAACACACACACAGAGCGCTCTGTCAGACCAGTGATATAATCCTGACATTGATTCAGAGTGCCTGTGCACATTCCTCGCAGGGGGAAATTCACTTATCTGCTCGGACAGCAGCAGACAACAAATCAGCCGTCAGGAAATGAAATAGGGCCACTGTGGGTAAAATAGCGTGTGATCCCGCAGGATAGAGGAAAGGCAATTGTTTTGATAAATTTCCTCTATCTTTCTCTTCCTCCACTAGCCTTAAAGGTCACTTTGATATAGGACACCATATAAAACACTCTGTTAAAGTACCACAACAACTTCAAATACATTCTCAAGGTTTCTCTCTGACTGCATGTTATATTTACTACCTTCACCCTGGTACTCCGTTTAATGGAGATATATTGCTGCTTCTTGTTAGTGGGGCACTATTAATAGTGGGGATACAATGGGCATCAGGACTTTGGGCTACAGGGCTGAAACGATTGCTTAATCAATAAGGCTACTGACAGGAAACTGTTCTAATGATTGATTAATTGTTTTAGGCAAAAATGCATCACAACAATCCACAGTTCAAGCTTTTCTTTGTCTTCTTTAGGCTAGTATACGTAATATCTCTGGGGTTTGGATCATAAATCTGACAAAGCAAGACAATTGGAAGATGTAACCTTGAAATTTAGTAAATATGAAAAATATTTTTCACTATTTTCAGGTTTTTTATAGACTATGCAGTCAATTAATTGATGGTGGAAATAATTGAAAATAATTCTTAGTTACAGACTGAAGTCAGTACTCAAAGATGATATTGGTAATGGATCAATCTTTGGATTACATTTATCTAGTTAAAGTCCCATTTGTTTCTTGGGCTTTTTGCTTTTATTTTTTATAGGACATCTTGAAAAGGGGGGAGATATTTAATAAATTGTACTTGTAAATTACTTGTAAAATTGATACAGTGTTGCCATACAAAAATATCACAAAACTGTTCTGTATTCACTTTTTCTCCACCCCTCGAATACACACATCAACCTAAGCTGCCTAGATAAGTATGTTTGATAACAGAATCAATGGCAAAAGAGTAGGGCTGCACACTGATTCCAAATCACAAATTTATTTAGCTGGACAAGGTTTGATCTCAAAATCAGCTGATAATCTGACATCAAAATTTAAATGTTGGGTTTTTTGGCCACTTGGGGGCAGCAGAAGCAAGCTGTGAACACCATAACATGGAAATATCATCACCTTCTAAGTTGATGTAGCAGATGTAAGCAAATAGTTTCTATTTATATGTCCAGAAATGGTGGAGCAACAATCATTCATTTTGAACCATGTTTTGAGACACCTGTTGAATGTAAGTCCTATATTCACTCACTCTGTGCTCTGTTTTTGACTCTATCAACTCCTGAGGGAAACATCAGACTCTTAAGATGTTAAATGCTCCTTTATGTTCACCAGCTAGTTGCTAACTGTGTCTGTGAGTGTGTCTGTTGTTTTGTTTGAGTGATAATATATTTTGTAGCCACTTTGAATACATTTGTACTTTAGAGGCAGTGCATGTCATTTCTTTGTAAATAAAAGACAAAATGAAGAATTTAAAGGCACCACTTTGAGAAGTATTGAGTAAAATTAAAAAATAGCCATTACTGAAAATGAATAAGATATTGTATAAAAACAAAGCAGTAAATGTGATTGAAAATGGAAACATTTGTTAGTCTCTCTTGTGATCCAGTTTGAGTTCTAACACAATGTCACTATCACTGCTTAAGACCGATGGTCTATTTGTTTATTGATTTCAGGAGCAAGTTGTTCTGTTTACCCTCAGCACATTTGGATCAATGCTCCTTCCTTCCTTGTCTTCAGGGTCTACAGATGGGTCCTAAAGTTTTATGCCCAGCCTTGCAAAACCAGTCCATTCGTCATTGAAATGTGGCTTATTGCAACATTTACCCAACACTGATGATTATAAATCTGTATCTGGCAGACTCTGATTGTGGATGCACAGGGTTTGGCCAAAGTAAGCTCCAGATAGAGAACATAACATATGACGCCATTAGCGGAGGCAACTGCCTTGTAAGGAAGTGTTACTGGAGTACATTACATCCACCAGTCTAAAAGTTATTCAGACACATTTACATTTTAAAGAGTGCACTCAACATTACTCTCCCTGCCATGTTATTGGTAACAAAAAAGAAAGAGATGTGCTTCTTCTGACCTGCTGAGTGAACACACACACACACACACACACACACACACACACACACACACAGAGAGAGAGAGAGACAGAGAGAGAGAGAGAGACAGAGACAGAGAGAGAGAGAGACCCCGGTTTAAAGCTTGTGTGTTCATGATTTTTAATTTTCTCTTAGGCAGCCTGAAATAAGAGTCATTGATGTTAATTTGCGTCTTTGTTTTTGCAGTGCTGCTATTGAGGAGACTTACTCCAAATCAATGAGCAAACTGGCCAAGATGGCAAGCAACGGAAGTCCACAGGGGTGAGTAACAACATGTCAACACAGGACGGTGCAGCGACTTCATCCAACAGCCCCTCTTAATCCCCTTCGGTGCCTTATGATTGAATTTATACTGTCTGAAGGTAGCTGTTACTGTAATTATACATGTAGTGGTCACATGGCTGCATATGAGATATGAATGAGGACCATCTGGATCACCAAATGTTCATATTTATCATCAACATAATGCCCTTTCTGCTATTTAACCTATATAGGTTAATAAATACAGTCTGTTATTCCTGTATGTTATACGTATGTCCTTGGATGAAACAAGTGGTAAATGTTGGCAAAGTAACCATCATAGAGTAAATTCTGACATTCAGGGCGCTGAAAACATTTTCTTACTCTTTCTCCTACTGTGAATGATGGGGTCCTGCATAAACACACGTTTCTGTCGGAGTCAGGAGGTTTTAGGTTATTGCACTTAAAATATTTTGTATTTATGTTTGCGCTCCTCTCAGTGGTTTGCAATAAACCAGACTCAGTCCACACCCACACAGTCCTGATGAAATCAAGCTTTTGAATGTTAAACTTTTGACAAATCAAACGTAAGGATGTTTTTTCCTACTTTCAATTTTATTGTTGCCTACTTACAGTAGTTTGACTGTTTAATGATAAAGGAAAAACACTTTTCAGAGGCCTTTAGATGAATGAAAGGGCAGCGTAACATTGTGTTTCAGAATAACTAGTGAAATGTAACTAATTACAATAATGAAATTACAAAATATATGTATTTGTAATCAGTTATGATAAAAAATATGTAATTAAATTACAGTTACTGATCAAAATGTTTGGAATTACAAAGGGGTTATATATGAAAAAAATCTTTTTCAGTAAAATAGTCTATATGTTAAATAAAACATTCACTCTGTTGCTTTACATCTTTTTACCATGCAGGAATCCCTTCTTTTGGCATATTTTTGGAAAACGTGGGTCAGCACAGCTGTTGAGACAAATATAAGCGCAACATTAATGCACTTTTTTTAGGTCTTTTCAGCTTAATTGCCCTGTTAAACACATTTTTAAGAAAAGTAATCAAAAAGTATTTAAATGCAAAAATGATTACTTTTTTAAATTAAAAGTTATTAAAATAGTCATGAAACTTTTTAACCAGTAATCTGTAACCTATTACATTTCAAAAGCAACCTCCCCAGCCCTCGGTAACAGGTGCATTAGAGCAGCAGTTCTCAACATTTTCAAGTCACGACCCCTTGGAAGAATTAGGTTGTTATTTGCAATCATCTCCCCCAAATTAGCTTTGGGACAATCAACTAACAACACCCTGATTTGAAAATACACATCAGCGCTCATTTGTCACCATTAAACTCTGGTGGTGTAATGCTTTTGGTGTCTAGGTATTTTGGTAGTTGATTACTTAAAGCCCAACAGCTGAGCAAGCGGGGGTTTGTGTGTTTGTGTGAATGTGCGGCACTGTCTATAGTACTGAAACGACAGGGAGAAATGTGGGAGATCGCTAGACAGACAAAAAGACAGAAGACGTCACTTAGTTTTGCATTTTGTGGTTGTTAATAGGACTTTCAGCCTTAATTCAATTTCCCCCACTGTAGCAATCCACAGACAGGAAACAGGAACGATAGAGATAAAGACAGTGAGAGCTGAAAACCTGCATAAACAGCTGTTTCTATCTGCCTCCTCCTGCTGATTTTGAGTCATTATTGGGAATGTTCTGATTCATAGATGTCACTAAATAACACTTGGTTTGTCATGACTGTTTTAAGACAGTTTACTTGGGGTTGTCAAATGTGCTTCAGGTGATGTCGATTTTTGATGATTTTTTTGTCCTGTGACTCTCTTCATGTGTGCACGCTCTCACAAACACATCCAATAATATCTATTCTAATGCAAATTGTATCACTCATACAGGCAATGTAATCTAAAAATGAATCCCTAGTAGGGATGGGAATCACAAAACCCCATTGATATGATATTATAACGATTCTTCAACCACAATACAATATTACTGCGATTCTGAATGTTTTGCAATATGCTGAGTATTGCTATAACCTAACCTTTTTTCCAGCTGTAAATTATGTCTCCAAAGGAAAAAACTGTCATCAACGTGTTTCTAGTGGAGCTAGCAACTGATTTTATTATTCTAGTTGGTGACAAAAAAAATTATATTTTGGATTGCAATATGAATAACTTATACGATTTAAAAAAATAAATACTTGGTGTCCATTTATTGAAACACAATTGCCACTTAAAATATCACAATACTGTGTTGTATCTATTTCCTGTCCACCCCTATTCCTTTGTCTAAAATATGTAATTTTATTTTTAATGTATGATTATAGTTTTGTCTTTGCAACTAGCGACCCCCAGAAATGATCTCACACTGGAACCCCAGGATGAGAACCGCTGCAGAAGAGCACACTTCACTGCCGAGTTTGGCCTTCGAGCAAATCTTTCATGCAGAAAGAATTTGAACGCAGCAGTCTCATGTGTGTTCTTCATGCTGGTGTATTTTATAGGACTTTTGCTCCCATGTGGGATGTGTTCAGAGTTTCGTCAGACAAACTGGCCCTCTGTCACCTCGAGCTGATGAGAAAGATGAACGATCTCATCCGGGACATCAACAAGTACGGAGACGAGCAGGTCAAAATTCACCGTAAGGTATGAAGAAAGTCACGTGCTTTACCACAATCCTGAGAGAAAACTGGCTGATTTTTGTTCCTATGAAGAGGAGAGGATAGACTTGTGTAATTTCTCACCACTTGCCCTTCATCGAGCCTCTGCCATGCTGATCTAATTTATCTCACAGAAAATCCATTACTGTCTTCTCCCTTCATGATAATTGCTGCCCTTTTCTGTTAAAGTATGAAACACAGTGATGATCTGTACAGGTTGTCCATGTGTTCTTTTGTGTGTGTGTGTGTGTGTGTGTGTGTGTGTGTGTGTGTGTGTGTGTGTGTGCGCGTGTGCGTGCACGCATCACTCAGACAAAGGAGGAGATGGTGGGGACAGTGGAGGCGGTGCAGGCCCTGCAGGTTCAGAGCGGCCATCTTCAGAAGTCAAAAGAGGGTTACCACGCCAAGTGTTTGGAACTGGACCGGCTCAGGAAGGAGGGAGCGCCACAGAAAGAACTGGAGAAAGTTAGCCACCACTCTCTATTTCCAAGATTGTTGTCAGGTTTAAAACATAACAGAAGCAAATTAAGTGTCCTTTGAAAGAAAATTAAAGAGTTAGTTGACAGAAATTGGGTGAAAAAGCCATATTTTCTTTCCTAGCTGTTGTGTTAAGCCATGTTTTATTTGTTTAGTTTGTTCTTAAGATATTTGTCCAGAGGTTGAGTTAGATTTTAGATGGTGACATCATGGAAAAGTAACATATAAAATAATTTAGCAACAGCATCTCTTTCCAGAAACCATGTTGCAGTTACACAAGATAATTCAAGGACTTAAAAGTCTAAAAAGAACATAAGCAAGGATCAGTATGTCTCGTTTACTTTGTTTAAAGTTCTTTTGAAGTTCACATTGCCGTATCTTCATTCTTTTGCGATGCAGAAGAAAAACAAGCATCTCTGCAAATGCATGAGCACAAATCACCTTCTTAATTTGACAGCATTATTTTGCAGTTTGGGGGGACGGAGCATTTAAACAACAAAATGTCTGATTTGAAAAGAACTAACGGTCAATGTGGGCATGATAGAACGTAAATCTATTATTTACAATTGTTCATAATCGAGTAATAACAGTTTGACTAAACAATCCCAACTCACATTGGTTGTGATTTGTTTCCTCTGTGTCACTAGAAATATTGTACATACATAAAGATACCCCAAACAATGTTGGGCTAAAATGAATAAAGCTCAGCCAGCATAGCAGCAGTGGTAGCAGCCTTCTACTAATAGGTAAGCTTTGCAAATAAACATCTGGAAGTGTTGAGTTTGGATGGTAGCTTAACATCAATTAGAAGTAAAGCAAAATAAACCCAAGTGGAATTAAAAATAATAATAGTATTAATGTGTAATGAGTATTTAGAAAGAGAGATTGCGCCTCAACAATGGGATTCTTGCACAAAATCCAGTGAGCTTATTCCAAAAAATTGAAAAGGTAGCACATCTCAAGTCTTCAAGTCTTCAAGTCAAACATGACAAAATACACACATTTTATCTATTGACTTGTCTCACACCACTGTATGATAGAGTGAATAAATGAGAGAAATGTAAGGATTTTGTCCTTCTTGAATTGAAGATGTGAGATGTGCTACCTTTTCATTCTTTTGTGTAATGAGTAATATTTGAAACTCTTATTATTTGACTACTTATTTTGACATGGTTACTTACAGTTAGCTTAAGCCTGAAAGTTCATTCTTGACTGTTGAAATAGTAATTTGACAGTAATGTTTGCAACCGTAACACAAATTCTATTTTATGGCCGTTATTCATAATAGTAAGATCAGTGTTACTCCTTTGCTCTGCAAGATAATATTAGTACTAGTCTGATGATTAGGAAATGGTTTTTAATATAAATAATGTGTAGTAGTTTTAGTTAATTGCCCCCCAATTGAGATTTGTGTTGATTTAGAGACAAGTTTCATGACAAATACTTTTTTTCTCAAAGGGATAGTGTAAGTTTTGGATTGTACACGGTACTTACTTCCATAGTCAGTGTATTTTCTACAGTAGATGATGGTCAGAACACCTTCAATTTGCAGAAGCAGGCAGGAGTGCTGCCAGGGAAGCTTAGCATTGTACTGCTGTGGATTTTCACCTCTCTACCTTGCCATCAGACTGCTCTTACCTGTGGAAAACTGAAGCTGTTATCTGTGCTCTCTTCAAACTCACCAGACTCCTTTTGACAAAAACAGCAATTTTACCTTGGAGAACACAGGAATTGCTTCTCCAATCCTGCCTTGATTGGTTAGTTTGTCTGTGTTTTTGTGTGCCCTTGTTATTTTAAAGGGAAAAGTTCTCTATTTGAAACAGAAACAGTTTCTTATTTTTTAAGGTAGGCCTTTTTTCGGTGGCTAAAATAGTCTTTTGCTGGTACCTCCATCCATAGCAGTATATTGCTTAGCTTCCCTGGCAGTGCTCCTGTCTTGTTCTTTAAAATGGGAGTGTGCTGACCATCACCTACTGTGTGTAACACACTGACTATGGATTAGTACCTTATACAAGCCCACTTAAAAAAAAAACGACCCCTTTGAACCAGACTATCCCTTTGATTTCATTATTTGTGAAAATCCTAAATCAAAAAGCAGAACAGTTTTTGTAAATTAACATAAAAGTCCAGAGCTTCTCCATGTGTCTTTCCGTACATATTGTCATCAGCTGGATGTGAACTGGAGCTTGACAGACCTGAAAAAGTGTCCTGCATCAGTATTTGTTAGCAAGCTCTGGGGTATCCTGTTATTTTTAGCTGTCTTGTGACCCTAAAATCCATCATATGCTTGTTTCTTGTGGTCCACTCATGAGACAAGAGTGTCTGTTTAAATTGAATTCAGGAAAATTCTGGAAAACATTTCCTAATAGCTCTTTTCTTCGGCATCTGCTCTGTAAATACATTGTTGTTCTTGTTTTGAAGGTACAGGCTGACTAGTGAATGGAGTAGTTTGTAATCATGAGACAGAAATTATTTTCATTCACTCACTTATTTATTCATAGTTATTTCAGGTTTGTGAATGAGAGTTTATAGCTAAAGGCCATCATTTTCCTTTTCCTTTTCTTTCTCACTAGGCGGAGCTGAAGTCTAAGAAAGCGGCTGAGTCATTTGCGTTGTGCATCGAGAAGTACAATCGCGTGGGAGGAGAGTTTGAGCAGAAGATGAGCGAGTCCTCCCAGGTCAGTACTGATTCCAGCTGGGCCGAGGACCACCTCTTTCTGTTTCTCCCACCCTCTGATGTGGTGTTTTTTATGCATTTATTTTTCTCTTGGGCTCTATTTCTTTCTTTATCTCCCTGACTCACTCTCTCTATCTAACCTCCCACCACACAGCAACTCCATCTTTTCCTTTCATTTATAAGTCTATCTCACCTTCCCCTAGAATGGAAACCTCAACCCCCAACTCCTAAACACCCACCCGCTCGCACATGCATGCACATCCTGTCCCCCGCTCATTACCTTTAATCACTGCCTCCACACTTCCATGGTTACTGCTGCTGTTTCCATGGAAATCTTCAACAAACCCCAATGAGTGCTTCTGTGTTTTACATTTGAAATGATGACTGAAATCCTTGTGACCAATTATCTGTTGCAATAGCTTTGAGGGGGAAGATTCAGTCATTAGGATGAAGGGTTACGTGTTTCCTAAGAGAAAAACGTGTCAAAAGATCGAAAAAGAAATGGCAGAAGACCAAATAAGTAATAAGAAATTGAGATGCTTCTTATCAAACGTAAAATTAAATTCTCGAAGGGCATTTTCACGCCTGTAGTTTGGTTTATTTAGTCCACTCCTTTTTTGGTGCATCTGTTTTGATACTAATATCTATAAAGTGATATCTTCACATGTATGCACATGTTGGCAAGGTTGTTGGTCCTGTGTTTAGTCTGCAGTCAGAACAGTATTGACCAATCATGTCTGAGTGGGTTTACCTGTATGTAGCCAGCATGCAGGTAAACTGTCGGTGTGGAAAGGCATCGGCAAAAATGCAATACAGAACTCATCTGCTATCGTCCATCAGAGTTATTAGAATTTTGTATTCTTTCATTAGTTTTTATTTGTATTTCATTTTTAATTTCCGTTTTGCACTCAGATTAGGTATGCACATTTCAGTTAAGTTTTTACTTATTCTTTTATTTAGTTTTTAATAGTTCCATTATTAGTTTTATTTATTTATTTTATACATAATAAGGGTTGTGTTTGTCAGGGGCCAGATTTAACAAGTTCAGTGTATGAGTAACAACACAAACACATACACACACACACATATATATATATATATTTTAAAACATATTTCTGTTAGTTGTCATTTGTTTCTAAAGTCTAGCTTCAGTGAATGAAAATGTTTAGTTTGTCTAGTTTTAGTTTTTAATTTAGTTTTACTCAATATGAAAGCCTTGTTCTGCATTTATATTCAGATATCAGTTTAAGAAGATTAACAGAAATGACGTGTCGCACACTACGTCGGAGCTCTTGAAATATTGGCCTTTGCCTGCAGATGCTTGAATGATAGCTGATGGGCTCAGAGATTATTTTTGCACTGGCTTTGTTTACAAACAAATCAAGAGCTGTAAACATGAAGTCTTCCAGACTGACAGGTAACTCATTGATTGGACTGATTTAGTAACATGGACTTATGCAGGGAAATCAAATGTCAGAGTGTTGCACACAGCTGTGTATGAATACATTTATCTTTTCTGATGTTCACAAAGAGTTGTGTCACATGGCAGATGGGGATGTAATGCCCTGCTGAAGGCTGACATCAGTTGCAAATAGTCAGCGGAGAATGTTTTATGTTTGCACTCTCTGCCCAGTTAATTGGGGAGAAGAAACTGGCAAAACTCTGCTCACGAACTCACTCCTGGAACAAAAGCCAGTGGCACTATATCAAGACAATTCCCCTGAACCAGATAGAGACAAACAAGCTTGCTGAATTAAAAGCAGGATCAAACTTAAATACTAAATCCTCTCAAATTATCGCTGGTTTAATGACCTGGCAGCCCGTTGCCTCTTCTGCTGGCTGACTGCCTCTCTGTAGCTGCTCCTGAATCCTCTGATGTCATTTAAAGTTTTTCACTTTGTTACATATACGTGAAGGTAAAGTGTTTTTTTTGATTGTGGTTACTTCTCTGCATGCTCCTGTTTGAAATGAGAAATGTACGTTTCTTTTTAATTTATTCTTTAGAGACAAAAGTACAACAGAAGCAAAAACTTAAACCGATAGCAATAAACACTGGCAAAACACACACCATAAACAAACAACTGAAATGATACAAAATCAGACAAAAACACAATATCAGCCTGTTCAAACAACATCTTATTAACAAACATATTAGATAGCTAGACCTATATTGTCATTGCAGGTTATACAACGAAATTTCGTTGGAGCGGTCCAGTTGCAGTGTGACACCTGCCTTTATCACCAGACATAACAACATATTTATAATTAGAATTAAAGAGACCTATAAAAGGAATACAAAACACTTATTCTCTCTCAAATGTACGGCATTGGAAAAACTGGAAAATTAACATTTCTGTTCCAAAATGTATCTTTTCGGCAACTTAAATGGACAACTATGTGTTTAAAATCTGTGTAGCTTTGATGTTCTGTTGTTGGTTTTGAAAGGCTTTAATTGGCACAAAAGGTCAGAGAGAGATGTCAACCCACAGATAAAGAAAAAAATAACCGAGTTTTCTTTTCTTTTTTTGTCACCATGGCGTGAATGTGTTTTTACATGTTTGTGTGAGCAGAAATTTCAGGAGATCGAGGAGGCTCACCTGCGCCAGATGAAACAGCTGATCAAAGCTTACTCCCACTCCATAGAGGACACCCATGTTCAAGTGGGACAGGTATGTTGTGGCTGATGCTAAACTCTACTGAATCAAGGACCATCATTACCAACAGTTTTTTCTTTTCTTTTATCAGGCCGTGGACTCATTTTCAGTTAAAGCTCAGTATGATAACTTGTAGCAATAGCATAGTGTAGTTTCATTCTTCCCGTTTCTCCATGATTGATGATGTTAAAGATCAAGCAAGATATTGCTGCCCAGTTCTTGCAGACACTTAAAAGTTGATTAGAAAAAATGATTGTCAAAAACAATAAAACTTAAAGGGCATCTATTATGCTGAGGTTCATACTTGTATTTTTGTAGGTGCTGAAACACCTGAATTCACCCTCTGTCTGAATAGCTCAGTTGTAGCGCCTGTCTCTTTAAGCAACCCCTCCGAAAAAGCCCTGCCAGTCTGCTCTGATATGTCAGTGTTTCAAGGTCTTCCACATCTGCCCTCTCTGCTTCCCTGCCAAGCCACTAGGAACAGCACTTGGCATTGAAGCCAATTTCACATAGTTGCCAAATTACAATATCCATGTCTGTCACATGATGCCATTGGATCCAAAAAATCTTTCTGGAAGTCATGCATTCATCCAGCAGAAGTCTCTAGTACATTTGCTTTATGGGTGTCAAAATGTGGAAGATCTAGATAATTTTATACCGCAGAAATCAAGCTTTAACCAGCTTCATGCATCATCATTTCATACGGGGAATGGTTGTTGTGGAATATAACGACACTTTCTGCCATTTAACCAAAACCCTCATAATCTAACATGTTGCAGGAATCTAATCCAAAATTGGTAAGAATAATAACAAGAAAGCAAGATTACAGATTTCCGTCAGAAAACTCAGACCCACCGGGCTCACACTTTTAAATATGTCTCTGGATGGATATGCAGATTTTCTTGTGGAAAATAGAAGAAATGGAATGTCCTGTTGTGATGTCGCAACTGCGTTATGTACCCAGTTTGGAAGGAGACGGGGTTTTTCAGAGAGGAATGTGCGGACTTTTTCTGACGCCATCTGATGACGTGCCCTCTCTTTCTGGCTAGCTCGTGGTACAACTTCCGGGTCACAGAACCAAAATGAACAGGAAATCGAGAATAAGTTTTCCACGGGTGTATTTAAATTTTGATTTCCATTTACAAACACACCTAATTAAATCGGATAACGGATAATGGATAGTGTATTACGGCCCGTTTTCCGTTTTTCATTTTGTATTATCACAGAAAAAAACGGGAAATGGTTTATTTTTCGTTTTTATTTTGAAATCTGAAAATAAGAAAACGAATGGCCGCGACGTACACGGACCCTTTTGCATATTTTTACCCCAATATTTGAAAGTTTGGTCACATTTAACATGAATGTCCTACATTGTAACAATAGATATTTGACAGAAAATAAAGAAAAGTCATTAATGGTTTCCTTTTTTTAAAAGATTGTTTTTTGGGGCTTTTTATTGCCATTAATGTACAGGAAAGTTTGAGCGTGACAGAGGGAGAGAGGGGGGGGTGACATGCAGCAAAGGGCTGAGGCTGTAATTGAACCTGCAGCCACTGCGGCAAGGATACAACCTCTATATTTAAAAGACAATTAAAAGACATTTTTTAAAGACTCACACGTTAAGCTAGATGCATTATTACATCCTTCTGGTCTTAGTTACAACAGTGGTAAAAAGTTGAAAGTTAATATTTCACTATGAGAAGTTATCATATAGAGCTTTGATTACAAAACTCTATTTTTTCATGGCACTCTTTCAAATATCACAAGCTGTTTAAAGGACCAAATAATCATTCTTGCTCTGCTCTGCTGCAGGTCCATGAGGAATTCAAGCAAAATGTGGAAAACATCGGCATTGATAACCTCATCCAGAAATTTGCAGAGCAAAAGGGCACGGGCAAAGACAGGCCAGGTACTGCTCAGCACACCAGGATGAATTCTTGGCTTGTTTCTAAAAGGAATTAAATAAAAGCACAGCTTCAGCAGCTTACATAACAATAAAAATATGGTAGCACCCACTCTCAAAATAGAATAATGGAGGTAGAATAATTCATTGTGACAAAATACAACAGACTCGACTACATGCATAATTTTAAGTGTGTGTTTTCTGAATGTTTTGTATTCTTGTCAAACTGCCTGTTGTCTGTAGCTCTGGTTGGTTTTGAGGAGTATATGACAGCTTTGGCACCAGAAGGCGGGAAGAAGAGTCGAGCAAAAGCCTTCAGGATCCCCGGACTCGGCAAGAGGGACAAGGAGCCAGACTCCACGTGAGTGCACTCACACACACACGCACACGCACACACACACACACACACACACACACACACACACACACACACACACACACACACACACACACGCGCACACACACACACACAAACAAACAAACAAACATGCTGTGCTCTTCAAGCCCTGATCTCCTGAAACTGAATCTTGATCTTCACTCTTTGCTTCTGGCTTCAGTCTGAGTTACTACTGAATGATGCAACCAAAATACACCTATGTGTTTTTGTTTTGTTTTTGCAGAGACTCAGCCTTGACGGAGACACTGGTGAGTATCGGATATAATTCACACCCAAACACTGCAGCTCCAAGTGAGCTCCACTGACTCAATTATCAGCTCTGTCTGACTGTGAGAAGAGTCTGTTATTTTTGGGGGGATGCAAGGAGAATCATGTATGAGACTACTGTGTGTGTGTGTGTGTGTAAAGAAGGTGCGCAGGAAATCACAAGTGTGTGTGTGATAATGACATGACTGATGGTGTGGGGTTTCCCAGGTTTATTCCGGTACTTCTGAGAAGAGGTTACTAAGATACTTTGCCAGCGTCAGGGGAAGTGCGTAACTGCATATGTGTGTACGTGTGTGCATGTGTGTAAAAGGGCTTTGGGCACTGCCATTTAACAGACTGATATGCAAGAGAGGGTAAACAGCAGGTCACAGAGCCACTGGTGCTACTATTTTACACTCTCAAGGGCATTATATTTCTGACTGTAGTATGAGAGATACTAGTAATGTTAGCAGATGTCACTTTAAAACATGTTACGTAAGAGTATATAAACACTGACACAGTCCATTCACCATCTAGATTTAGAATTATGATAATTATTATTTAAAGAACGAAACAAGTCTGCGAAAGTTGCATCAATCTGGTCGATGCTTGATTTCTTTCGAATTTAAAACTTGTACACCATTACTGGGAAGTTAAATCACAAGCTACTGTCTAGCTGCTGCCTTTGGATAGTGTGCTAATTATTAAAGGAATACTTCATCCCCCAAATAATCATTTATCAGTTGTCAGGGCCTCTCTTTTACAACAGCAAAACTATATCAAAAACATCCGTTTACAAACCCTCACACAACTCGTGCAGTATAATCAAAGTCTCATTTATTCAGTCGCATCATCAGTACTCTCCAAACAGACTGCCTTTTCTGACAGGGAACTGAACTAAAAGTGAAACTAATCTCTCTTCCCAACAACTGGATAAATGAGACCGGGATCATATGGCACAAGTTTTGTGGAAGTTTGTAAACAGATTTTCTGATACAGTTTAGATATTGTTAAACGTGGTCGCATATCCATTCAATTAATCAAACATTTTCTTGGTTTTAGAATTTTTCGGCCTCCATTAAGGCATGCAAGAAAACAGTTTTCTTCTCAAATCCAACACAACACGGCCTGAGTAATGATTATTTAGGTGGTGAAGTATTCGTTTAAAGTGTTTTCCACAAAATATATTGTCGTGTAGTTAAAAGATGGTTGATGGGATATTGACTTGTCTGAATCATTTGGTGGATGAAATTTAGATTTTTAGCAAAGTGACAGCCTGCACTACTTAAAGCTGCATTTAGTGATTTTTGGCTACCAGAGGGCAGAAAACAATGAGATGATATAAATCACCATAAAGCTGCGTGGAGCTGCAGATTTAGTTGATAATTCTCTGTAGGTTCATTAGCTCAAGTAACTCCTTTCACATTGTTGTTATAAAATTATTGATTACAGCTGCCTCAAACCTATTTGAGTCTAACTGTAATCAAATCATATTGTATTAACTACACTGTTCTGAGTATTCCTCAATCAGATTTTCTTTTACTGTGATCTGATGAAAAAGAAAAGTGTATATCTACAGTTACACTTGTCATATCAACTCTACCTACTGCGATCTGTTGACTGAAATCAGATCTAATCAAACACCATCTGTATATGTCCACACTCACTCTAAATATAACCGACCCCACGCTGGCTGGATTGTAAATCAGGCCTCCCTCATATCTTATTTTGAGGATCATATAACTCCAGCTGACGTGTTTCCAGACAGCCGGCTCGAATCAATGATTTAATTCAAACTAAAAGCACATGTGCGGCTGTATCACACAGCTCTGTTTGACCTGTTGGTAATAACATGTTTTACAGTTAGTCACTGACTCACACCTTCATAACTCTTGTAGCATCTACTTATTTACTCACACACACTCTGGTAGAGGCCTCTCTGTAGTACATGTCGGCCGCTGGGTTACACAGTATGACAAAGTACTTCTACGCATCTGATATGTGGCTGAAGTGCCATTTGTCTGCGTTTTGCTGCCGACTCAGCTGGTGTCTGACTCCCTGTCTTTCTTTTGTGTGTGTGTGCGCATGTGTGCGTGCGTGTGTTTTCATGTGTTCCTGTTCATATAGAATTCACCTCTGGAAGTAGACGATGAGGGATTTGTTATCCGAGCTGACAGCACTCAAAATGATATCCTTTTTTCGACTCGTTGTCGTCAGGTGCTTTTCTTTTTTTGTTACAGGTAAAAAAAGGGTGACAAATTAAACAAGGGCCTTTAATTCAATAGTAATATCTCCAAATCGATGGAGCGCTGTTAGATAAATGAACATCATATTTTCAAAAAAATGTGGTGTTTTGATGATGGTCAAGAGTGCAGTACAACACACCAGTCCAAACTGTTCAACTGGGTTGAGAAGTGGGTGATTGTGAAGTCCACAGCATGTGACTCACATCTTTATCATTTTTATCAAACCATTCCCCGTACTCTGTATGGAAGCATGGCTATTCACCATATTTTTTCATTCATTTATTCAAGGTTTTTCTTTAGTTTGTCACCTGTCTGTATGTGACATCCAGCTCATAGGGATTAATTACTTGAATTATCGTTTAATGTGTTGATTCTGTTAAAGATAAAGTGCCCTATAAAATTCTTCACTTCTTTGGAAGTGTTTATGTTTAATTTGTTTTTCAATTTTTACTTAATTGATTTAGTCACTTTATCTGTTTATCTTTTAACATGAAAGGGACTTCTGTCGATCATATTATATATTATTATAGGTAAATAAAATCCTGACTTATTGTTAGAAAATCAAACTTCAAACAGGAATGAATACTTTGAATAAGCACTGTATTTTACATGTAGGCCTGTTAAAGTTTCTTACTTAGGGGTGGCCCAGTGATTTCAGTCAGTCAGCAGTCTCTTTGGCCTGTCATTTCTGTTTTGTTTTTACCCCCAGTTGCTGTCATCTTTCAACTGTTACTGTCCTCTTATGAGGACAATATCTGATATTTGGTATTTTCATGCAACATATTACAATATTTTTGATAAATTAAATATGCATCTTAATATAAAAGTAACAGTATTGTAGATTTTCCATTAAATAAATGCCTGTTAAGTTACTATCTATCAAAAAATGAGATATCACAATGGTGATTAAGCCTATGATCCACTGATGAAAGCCCCAAAAACATACCATAGGTGCCAGCAAAGAGAAAGGAACGGAGATCTTTGAGATTTTAGCTTCAGTTTTCTGTTGATTGACTAACTGATAAACTGGCTATTAATTAAATCTATACCAAACTAATGCAAACCTATGAAACAAACCATCTGTTGAATGAAAATGAAGTTAGAAGCACAACTGTCAAAACAGTTTAAGCCTTCTCTTAATTACCCTCAGTTGTAAACGCCTCCATCAGATTCATAAAGATCTCAAAAACTCGATTCCCTCTCATGACAGATGCCGTTTGCAACAAATTAAAGATTGTGAGATGTCAGATAGACTCTAAAAAGGCCTCAAACTGAGATGGAGCTGTTTTAAATGAAGTGTAATCAGAAGGCCAGAGGTGAGAGGCGGGTTTAACTGATTTATTTCAACAAACGACCACATTCATGGCCTCATTAGCTGTAGAGCTCTAGACAATTATACAGGTCTCTACCCTAATTGTTGGTCTAAATGACTAAATGCATGCCCCTCATTAAAAACAGACGAGGTAAACGCGTGCACGGGATATAAATGAATTGTCCTCCTATCCTTCATACTTCCTATCTTGACTCCCCAGCCCTGATCCATTTATCAGTAGTAGCTCTCAGTCCTGACAGCTCCGAGATAACAACTCTTCCTGACTTTGTCATCCCCTCATCGAGCCCCCCGCCTGCTCACATTCATCAAACGCCCTCATGCTGCAATATGTCCCTCTGTTTCTCTGAATCTTGTAATAAACACAATGTGACACAACTCTTCCAGATGCAACAGAGTTCCGTCCAAACAAAAAGGAAGGGGAGTTGACATTCGATGGAGGGTAATGGTGCGGCAGGAAGTGGCGGTTTGGCTATTTGAAGCTCTGCAGCCGATACGCCCAGCATGCTCTGCAGTGCCTCTGCTTCCATATGTGTCTGTGTTGCAGTGCACTCTGCATTTTTCTCTCTGATATCCCACTTTAATCAGTCTGACATTTAATCAAAATTACCCCATTTGCTCTTCAGGTCACAGCATTTATCCAAAAATAATATTCACAGATGACCAGAGGTAGTAAAACTCGCATGTGTTGGTTTTAAATGTACTCTCATGCATTTTTTTAGTCTTATTTTACTTTTATCTTTGAATAGTGTTCTCATTGGATTCCAGTGTTTTATAATGACCACTTTTTATTACATTATTTTGTCGTCAAACTCTCAAATAGTACACCAAATAAAAACATCCGAATGAAACGACGCTGAACACCACACAGTACATTTATCAAAGCATCAAAACATCAAAGTTAATGTCATTTGGTAACTCATTCTAATTAAATGTATGCAGAGCTGCAGTGGTCATTTCTCTCTCACAAGGAAAAAAATGTTTATGCAAACGTCACTATTTGAAACGATGTAGATTAAGAACAAATTCTGGAAACTTTCATTTTATTCATTGAATTATACCACATTACCATGAATATATTTTAATATTTTTTTTAGGATTCATCTAAAAAAACATTTGGCTTTTAGTAATACATTAAAGTGCTCCTAGAAAGTGATAACAGTACAGTAAACCACAATTATTTTCAGTAACAGACACTCGGTATTGGCAGCATTTTGACAATCTTTCCACTGATGCCAAAATGCAATGAAAAGTTTTATGAAGGATGTAAGGAGGATCCTTGTTTTGTTAAAAACGGCAAAATAGTCTAAAAGATAAAAATCTGCATTAAATGAAAAAGAAAAAAAAAAGTAGAATAAAATGCCTACAAACATGTTGCACTGATCCAATGATATATACACTTAATATTAAACTTGTGCCAGTATTGGGTGGCTATATTTTGGAGTAATGTGATTTAGTGTTTTGCACTTTGTAAGGTATTCATTCAGTTTAAAGGTAAGAATTCAATTCCCTCTCATTTACACTTTTGTGCAATGAAACTGTTGTAAAAACTGAGCCTGAACAATCATGAGATACTGTAACATAAGCTGTCAGGCCCCTGTATTTGTTCATTACCAAACATCACTTTTCAGTCCCTGTTTGCAGTACGAGCTTGTTCTCCTTGACCTCTCTCTCTCTGTACGTTGCCCTGAGGAGAAGGACAACAACTTTTACTCCAGTGACTCCGACTTCGACGACGAGGAGCCAAAGAAGTTCCACATCCAGATCAGACCGGTCGCCAGCAGTAGTCGCAATAACTCCGCTGCCACAGAAAAAGAGCTGAAAGCCACCGTCGGGGCGCTCACTCTGCCACCTAACAGAGGCGTCCGGCAACAGGTTTGTTTTGGTTTTTCTTTCATAGTCTATGTGTTCTTCATGATCCCTCTGAAGACACAAGCATTTTATCCAAGACGCAGAAATTGAAAACTTTAAATATTTACCTCAAATACTGTGTCTGTAAGGTCACAGAGTATGCTCAAATCTAAACTTATCATAAATGACTAAAAGGAAAAGAAAGTCAGAATTGTCAGATTTTACGTGTTCAATGATAATCTTGGCAATATTTTTTTCATTGTCAACATCTGAGTTTCAAACATTGAGGTGCTGGAGCTATAAATAATCAAACAGAATGAAAAAAATACCCGTAGACTCAAATCTTTGCAGAAATCTTGCCTGGTTCTTTTTTCTTTTTTTTTTTTTAAATTTAGTTTCATTGTTAAAAAAAATAGTGTTAAAACCAAAACCAAGAATGAATTCATCTTACCAACAAGCTTCATCTGTGAAGCCAAACTAACATAACTTTAAATGTTATTCATCGTCTTACTGCACAGAAACTTTTAAAAACACATCACTGTTCCACCGGGAGACATGTTCCCTCATTTACTGAACCCTGCTATTATAAATACTTACTAGAGCCCCAAATGAATGTTAACTTGCAGGTCGAAATAGTCAGGAACAAGCACTATTTATTCCTGTTTGACTATCCAAAATTTACAGGATTCAGCTGTTTTAGGAAATAGTGCATTTGCTGTCAGCAGTAGGAACCAGTGGCCTTAAAGCTGAGTGTCACAGACCGAGTAGTGGAGTTAGAAAGTACTGAGACACTGATTCCTTAATTGTTGTTTCTGATGCCTCAATGGGATTTTTGTCACTATGAGAAAAAAATAGAATACCATCCTGTTCCTTTACATGAGTCCAATGTATTGACCAAATCTGTCTCCCTCTCTCGCCTTTCAGGTGTCAGTCAAGCGGCATCTCTCCAGTAAGTTCAATTGTGTCTGAATGTTATCTGGGTAATTTTTTAATGTTTGCTGAATGGCATTAAATCTTTTTCCTGCACCATGAAGCAATGTGAAACATACATTGTTTTGTTGTCCATTTACTGTATTTTATAGCACAGACTTCTGTAAAGCTGTTATCTCTCTGCAGGAAACTCGAGTACAGCAGGAGGTCGCTTAGAAGAGGGCGAAGGTGCCTCCCACAGGGGTAAGTCTGACTTTAGTCTCTCTTTCTGTCAAACTCATATTTTTTAAAAAATTTAGAGTAGATTAATACATTAATCAATCAAAGAAAATTGATTCTGCAACTGTTTTGATTGCAAATATAATGATGTTCTGATGTTCTGTAGACCAAAAGATGAATTGTTTATTAAGATTACCGGTAGAAAATAATTGTGTGAGTGTTAATTGTGTACCAATCTGTGCCACAACTGCAAATATTATCATATTGTGCATTTATACCTGTAATGGGGGTGTTTATCCTTAATTTCATTGTGGTTATAATTTGAAAAGGGTGAAAACCATTTCTCACACAAAACCACATCTGTAGAGCTAAAGTAATTTTTCCTCGCTGCAGCGTCTCCTAGCCTCCAGTCTGCTTAGCCCCCACATTTCCCTCTAGACAGCAAATCTCTTCATTGGCTGACCTTGCATGAACAGCCACCCTCCATTAGTCACAGCCGGCCCTCTGCTCATGCTCCACAGCATGTTTTATCACTGGCAGGTTCGTTAGCTGCCAGTAGGTTAGACTGGAGGCTACAACCTGCTGCTTCACAGCAGCGGGGAGTCTCTCTGTCTTAAATCCAGAGGCAGCAGGATTAACGATGAGCGTCCAATTAAAGCGGTTGCTGTGCAGCGACAGCAGCAGCAGCAGTGGCTGGAACAGAGTGAGACCGGGCTAATTGCTGGTATTTATCACAGAGAAGGTAATGGCTGATGGGTTTTCCCTCGTGTTGTTCTATCTCGCTCAGTCTCAGCCTCCCATCAACGCTGTGATGAAGAACACCGTGCTGCTGATTAGTCTTGATTAGGGAACATCCTCTGCAGTGAGTCACTACATCTCATTGTGTGTATGTGTATGTGTGTGTGTGTGTGTGTGTGTGTGTGTGTGTGTGTGTGTGTGTGTGTGTGTGTGTGTGTGTGTGTGTATGTTGTCTCTGTATAGACGGAGAGCAGGAGGGCCTACGCAGGTCCACCTCCAGTCCTGATCACAGCAGGTGAGACAGCTCTGCCCTTCATATCTCTTACCTGTCTCTGAGCGATGCAGAGAGGCAGACATATTTGGAGGTAAAATTGCGTCATCAGTGGCCTTTTCAGCAGTTTGAAGCTCCTCAGGTTTCCTCCTCAGTGATTTTTTTTTAAGTGTCACCATCCTTGTTTTATTTTTGTCCATCTGCTAGTTTTACCTTTGTCACCATATTTCTCCCACTCTTTTTTCTCTTTTTTTCTTTTTTATCTTAAAGTCCTCTGCAGCTCAGACAGAGATCCAGTGTTTTTTGTCTCTTGATTTGAGTTGTTTTTAATAGAAATCCTTTGCAATACATTTTCTATGTTCATGTGGATACCTACATGTTTCACCCATATGTGGTCTTAGTACAAAATCATGTGCATTTTTCTGTTGTAATAAGAGCACTTCTATTGGGAAGATTTTGCAACTTGCCTACAGGATTTGCTGTGTGAGTGTTAGTGAGTTTCAGCACTTGCAGTCGGGTGATAAGATCTGGCTTGTAGTCAGCGTTCCAGTTCATCCCAAAGCTGGTGGAGAGGGTTTAGGTCAGGGCTCTCTGCCAGTCAAGTTCTTCCACACCAAAACATTTATTCATGGACACTGCTTTATGCAGAGCAGCATTTTTTTTTCAAACAGGAAAGGATTTTTCACAAACTGTTGCTCAGTAAGCACACTTTTGTGAGATGCTGTGTGCATAAGTATTTCCTTTGATTGGAATAAAGAAGCCCTAAACCAGAAGTTTATGTAACCACATTTTATTTGTGTGTAATTCCATGCCTAACAAGTACTGGTTATGTTAAGTGTTATTTTCCCAGCTTTCAGAAATGTCAGAAATATTTTTTTTAGTATTATGGCTTCTGTTTCCAAACACACATCTCTCAGAATAGACTTTATATGCCTCCGCAACAGCAACCGCGGAGGCCAGAGGCATTATGTGTTCGAGTTGGCTGGCCAGCCGACCATTCTCGTGAATGTGATATCTTCAGAACACCTTGAGGGAATTTCTTCAAATTTAGCATAAATGTCCACTTGGACTCAAGGATGAACCGATTAGATTTGGTGGTCATAGGTGAAAGGTCAGGGTCATCATAACCTTGTCTGTCTCATTCTTTGAAAAGCGATATCTCAAGAAAATGTCTTGAAATTTGGCACAAGCATTCGGTTTAATTCAAGGATGAACTGATTAGATTTTTGTGGTCAAAGGTCAAGGCCATTGTGACCTTGCATTCGTTTCATTCTTATAAATGCAATATCTCAAGAACACCTTGGGGCAAAATACCTTAAATTAGCATCAACTTGGACTCAAGAATGAACTGATTAAAATCTTGTGGTTGAATGTCAAAGTTTAAGGTTACAGTGACCCCATAAAAGATATTTTTGGCCATAAATAAAGAATTCATACACTCAAATTTCACACATATGTCTAATAGTATATAATAATGAAGTTCTGATAATTTATATCCAAGAGGTCAGAGGTCAACTCTGACATCATAATGTTTTTTGCAAAAACACTTTTCTGGCCATTACTCAATGACATAACTCTGGAACAGAAGGGGAGACATTTGGTCAAATACTGAATTGGTTTTAGGTGTTCATGTTGAAACTGTGCTGATTGTGTATAAATTTGAGGCTGCCACCAGGGGGAAGATATGTGTGTAGCATCCATGTTTTTACAGACATGGATGTAAACTGTATGAACAATTGCTAATTAAAAACATCTGCTCGCACTACTGCTGAAGTCAGAATGTTAAGAACCGTAAAACTCGTAATATCTCACTCTGACTGTGAATAACAACTCTGAGTTTGGTGTGAATGGTTTCATAAAACAAAATAATGGAGATTTGATTGCTGTTTTATTATCATTCTTCAATGTTTTTTTTTCTTCCCACATCCTTCACAATCCCCCAATCTCCTTTTCTCTCACTTACACCCACATTTCTGTTCTTACTTTATTACCCCTCCTACTCATAACTCCTCTGCTCTCTCTCTGATCTTCTTTCTCATTCCCTCCTTGTTTCTTCACCAGGTTGAGTTCAACAGCGTCGGGTTCAGACAGTCTGTTTGGACCACCGCTGGAGTCGGCCTTCAAGTCCAAAAGCTTTGATGGTCGTGAACAACTCAGAGAGCAGAGCGCTTTCGGTGGCTCTGAATGTAAGATTTAAAATACTCTCTTGGTCTTTGAATATTAATACCGTATTGGCTCAAATATAATACAATCGCACACTTTTCCAACAGCTGTTTTATACAAGAATAAACACTGTCACAATGACCAGCCAAAAAAGAAAGCTTCCCTGAGATAACGTGGTCTCTATCCTTCATCCTCTCATGAAAGTGAAACATGAAGTAATAAAACATAAATAAGTGTAAACAAAACACAAACAAGAGGCCACGACACACAGACTGCAACCCCAACACACCCACCAACATATAACAACAAACTAAACAAAAAAGGCTGCCAGAGTAACAAAAACTTCTCCAGTTAAGCTTAGATATGATACATCTTTTTCATTAGTTTATGATATAAAAGATTGATCAAATGAATTAAGCTAAACTCAAGAGGGGCACATTATGCAGCTTAAATGCAGCAGAGTCATTTTGCTCACAGATATAATCAAAAAACGGACCCCAAATGTTCTGTATGAGTTACATGACGAGTGCTTAATCTCCCCCAAATGAAGACAGAAAATCATATTAGTGAGTCACTTCTTAAAATAAGGATTGGAGGTAGATTTCCATTCTCAAAATAAACCACTCAGCTATAATAATATCAAACATTAAAGCCTGCTGGGTCTCATTTAGACGTTTTAAGGAAGCATTCAGAAAATCCTTAAAAAAAAAAGTGCATCGTGTGGGTAGATTTGTTTCCAAGTAATTGTACTGAGTAAATGAAATGTTTCTTCCAAAGCCCAGGAACGATGAGTCTCTTTTAAAATTTGTCCTGTGATCCTATTAAGTCTGCTCTTTCAAAGTTCACCGGCTGAAGTCTCCCATTAATAGAACAGTCTTTAATCCTCCATCCCCTCATCCCAAAGCTCATCAGATAAACTTAGAACCAATTTCCGTACTCTAAGCCTCCCTTAGATGACGAGAGCAGATTGGGATATCAGATGTGTACAGGTAGGGACGTGAGAGATGCTGTCGTAGGAAGTGTGTTGGAGGGGGTAATGTGTCAAACTGAACAACAGACTGCTTAACGAGATTTCTAACCTGCAGGAAAAAAAACAACTATGAGGGAGACCAAATTTAGTTTGTAGCTGTCTGAAAGAGGAACATTTGCTTGTTTATATGAATCCTTCAGACTGTCTTTTGGAGCTTTGGTACTTGCTCCACTGAAAAAAATTAAATAGATAAAAAATCCCAGCTTTATGGTCATTGAATATAAAAAATGCAACCCCCTTTTTAAAAAAAGTTTTATGATTGCTTTATTTCGGGGTTCCAGCAGCTCCTTAAAAAGGGCACTGAATTTATTAATCTATAAATGGCCTTAATTGGCATTAAATTGACTTAAATTCATCTTTTAAAAGTCTTAAAAATGTTCAGACATGAGGAATAGGATTTTAGGAATTGTTTTTTTTCTGACATTGTGTCATAAAATCAGATTGAGAAACACCAAATCGCTAAGAAAACAGTCCAGAAATTCCTGAAATCTCACACTTTAGTTTGCAAACCAAATAGATACTTTTATGGTAATATGAGGTGTTCGTTGTCTTCCATGTGCTCCACTCTAAAAAGGGTTGTTTTATTAGAAATCTGATAAAGACAATCTAACTTTTTAACTGGACAAAATAATAACCATGTCATGTTTTATATTACAATAAACATTTAGGCAGAGTAAAAATGTCTGAATTAGAAAATTAGAGTTACACTTTATTCCAGGTGGCATTAAAAAGTCTTAAAAAGTCTTGAATCAAACCTGAATCTATTCATTTCCTGCACTGGACTGATACCCTGTAATGTTGGTTTCAGATGCTGCCTTCTCGTCGGACTCCTCCTCTCCGGAGAACGTCGAAGACTCTGGCCTGGACTCACCTTCCCATCAGCCCCTTGGGCCCTCCCCTGAGCCGGTGGGTTGGGCGGCTTGGCCTCCTTTATCACAGAGCAAAGAGCAAACACAAACGCTGGGACGACCTGCGGACCCTTTTCTATCTGCCTTCCGAGACCCCTCACCTGGTCGAAGTCCTCACCAACAGGACGACCCTGCCAGCGTCTGGTCCGTCCCCTCGTCACGTCCCTCTCGCGTCCCCCCAGATATGGACTCCTCATCCATGCGGTTCCCCGCTTTCTCCAAGTCCCTGCCTCCTCCTGAGGTGGAGTCGTCAGTGTGGAACTGCAAACATATCCCCCCTGAGGACCCCTTCCTCGCTGCGTTTGAGAGGACTGTCACCCAGGAGACTTTAAACCTATCTGACGCCTGGTCGCGCCCACCGCCCCGTACTACCCAGGAGGGCAGGGGGATGGAGGTGCGAGGGGACCCGTTCTCCATCGCCATCACCGACACCAAGACACTCCCAACCTCATCCTCCTCCTCCTCTTCATCCTCCTCCAATCGTAAAGACAGAGACAGGAAACGAGACCAGAGCCTCCCACCTCCTGTAACTTCTGATGACCCGTTTGCAATCACGATGATTGGCAGCCCAACACACCAATCATCGCTGGCTGCAGCAGCAGGGTTAATCCCTCCACACAGCAGCAGCAGTGCGGGGGGCTCCACCAATAGCAGTAGGCTGGTACTCGATGCTAATTCAAGCTCTTTGCCCACAGCTCAGGCCAAGAAGGAGCTGATGCACTGGAACTCTGTCCACAACCCGTTTAATGAAAGTGTCTCTGGGGCGCTGAGCAGCTCCAAAACACAGGAGGGAGGAGGTAAAGGAGAGGGAGGAGGAGGAGGAGGAGGAGAGAGGAGGAAACATCGATCATCAGAGAGTGAACCACGCAGGAATGCCCCTCCACTCACGAGGCATTCAGGACCACAGGAGGATCTGTGTTTTTCCACAGACAAAGATCAAGACTGCCTGGATCTGAACACTCAGATATCGTGCAGTATCAGCTCACACAAGGGTACTAATTTCTCTTTTGCTCTTCTGGCGTTTAAGTTGAAATTAATCGCAAGTTGATCTTTATTTATGAATTCGGGGTTACATGAGTAGATATGATCACCAAACAGAGTGTAGAAAATAGATTAATACAAAAATAAAAGGTACAAACAAAAGTGTGACGCCCATTCCACAGTATGATGAAATGAAAAGAAAACCTGTCACAGGAGGTTCTTGGTTATGATTAAAATCTAAAAGTCAGTTTGCCAAATCCCATCTTCCAAACTAACTTTTTATCTAAAACAGAGTCCAAAGATGTTATCTCTACCCAACAAATGAGGTCCAATCCAAACCACACAATAATGAGGAAAAGCCTTTGAGAATTTGTGCTGCAACTCTCAGATGCATGTTCCACCTGACATGAGGCTGCAGCTGCTTGAGGTAACACATAGGTGCATAAGTCAGGAGTCAAACAATCTGGAGAAGACTTTAGGGACAGTTAAATCAAGAAGTACTTTAATTTACAAAACATGAAAGTTCCCCCAAATATCATGCGCTTCATCATTTTAATTCTGACTTCTAATCAAAGCTTACCTCTGCATTGAGACAGCCTTTTTTAATTAGTCAACATGAAGCCTAATCTTTCCATCAGGGGCTGGCCTGCTCAGTCGTTCATTAAGGGCTTATTCAGCTAAACCTTTTTTTATTAGTTGATAAATTAGCTGCAAGGATTTTTTGATTTTGTTAGCATTATGTGTATTACCTGGGTGATCACAGAAACTATAAGCTGGGATCATTTTGTGGTTATTTATCAGCTGAGGATCTATTTAATCATGGGCTTTCAGGGTGAGGATGATGGAATGATTTTAGAGCTGATTAGTTGATTAATTAAGAAATCAACAGAAGCTGCTTTGATAATGGATGAATCATTAAATCTCTTTATCAAGCAAAAATGTTCCACAATTGTCTGACAATCCATAAAACAATAATTAATTGATTGATCATCATCAAAAATAACCATTGCTTGTAGTTTTAACTGAAATTTTTTGGGATTATAACTTGTATGAAAATTTCATTTTGAATTTGTTTTATCACAGTTGCTTGGATTTTTTTAAAAAGCACATTTTCTTAGTCTTAATGGTATTATTATTGTTGATTAATTGCATTCCCTGATTATTTTCTCAGTAGAGGTTTTACAGTTAAAAGTTCCTACAGTCTGTTAAGTCCCACTGGCTAGTGAGTGCATCGGGTCAAGATCCAAAGAAACCCTAAACACTTTTGATCCCCTCTATCATCATAAAATCACACAAATAAACAAAACATTGCTCTTAAAGAGAATACAAGTGGTGCAGGATTTTTTGGTTCTTTCTCACTGTAGAGGAAAATATTCAGATGCCAACAGGATGCTAAATCCCTCAATTAATCCAATACAAATAAAATGTCATTAGGTTTTTTGCCAGCTTGTGTTTGGCAGCGCGTCTCTTTCAGCTCGTCTCCGGCTGTTCTGAACACGACTTCTGACTGATTTCAGAGGATTTCTCTCTCTTGTAATCCTGTTTCACTGTGTGATTTCAGATTTGGCTTTTACTCACATAGTATGTCTGTGTGTGTTTGTAAGGGTCCAAGCACAACTTCAGACAGGACACAGCTGAAGTGGTCGCAGCTGCTCCTCAGAGAGCCGCCCGGGCCAAGAGGACCTCAGGCCGACTGAGCGGCTGTGAGAGAGTGAGTCTTAACAGCTCAGCTATTCTTTGATTAGTACAACTGTATTTGACTTAATTATGACTTTAATCTCATAACATTACAACTTTCTTCAAAAAATATCACAACTTTATTCCTGAAGTCACAGTTTATTTTACACAGAAGAGAGCAGCAAGCTGTCACAGTGATTGCGCTGTGCTGCTGTGAACTGTTTTTTGCTACATTTTTAAGTCTTAAGTCTTTTTGTCTAATCTATGCCAACTTAAAAATCTTGTAATACTTTAAATGTTACCTTTATGATAGTTGTAGGGTTTCAAAAAAGTCAAAAGTGTAAATATCACAAACTCATGTATAAACTGTATAAAAGATTACACTTCCTACATCATCTTTCTCCCTTTTTGTTTCAGTCACGCTCCTTGTGCTCCTCCCCGCTGCCGGAGCCCAGTCCTTCACTCACCTCCTCCTCCTCCTCCAGCCCCAGTGAGTGGGGGCCTCAGACCAGGGACAGCGACTGGGCGGGACAGAACCGAGCACCCAGTCCTGCCAGGGCAGGACAAGTCTCACCGCTGCCCTACCAGCACCAGGACCACCAACAAAGACAGTGTAAGCCTTAGCACCTGAGGGGTATTCCACCTGTCAAACTATTCCTTTAAACATGACTTAATTCATGTTAAAGTCACTATTTATTAGCAGCAGGACTATCATATTTGTCCTCCACAGTGCACCTGTCACGAGGCCCCAGTCCCATTTCCCTCAGCACACAGGAGGCCTGGCCGGTGGCAGCAGCCATAACAGAATATATCAACGCCTACTTCAAAGGTGGACAACACAACCGGTCAGCACAATGCTACTTATTTTTAAAAATCTGAAAATGAAAATCTTGCACAATGTCTGCTCTTAAAGAGGAACTCCTCTGCTTTTACACATGAAAGTCCATTGACAGGTATTGGAGAGTACTACTGCGTATGTGAACGAAGTTGTTTAAAGCCTTTCATGGCTCTGGAGGGAGCTTAGTGAAATTAAATTGCCTCAAGTGATGTCACTTGAGTTAAATGTGGTGGTAGCTGAAAACTACAATATGTAAAAAATTTAAAAAGCCTAATGTGAAATGAAGTGAGCTCACCAGACCTTTGAGTCCATTACTCATCTCTGCTTGAGGCAATCAGGTTGAGGTTACATTTGCTGCGACTATCATAACACATCTGAATCTCCAACTGAACTGTCTGCAGTAAGGTTGCATTGTGGGTAATGTAGGCGCCAGTTTATTTTACAATGAAGAAGAGTATATGGAACTATAAAATGTGTTTCGTGTGGAACGTGCGTGTGGATGCTGGAATTAGCTCAAAACCATGGCTGAAAACGCAGAAATATATTACAGTTTGCCGGAAACATCTGAACAATTGAAATGAAAGCTGAACCGCTTTAAACTGAGCAAGCTACAGTTGAGCTGGAAGAGTGTCAAAGGCAGAAGTTGATGTTAACTGACAAGGTTAAAAAAAGAAGCATTTAATATTTGGAGGCATTAAATGTACAAAAAAAATTGAGAGACATAAATCCTTGAAGAGCACAACATTTTGACATGCATGGTTTCTGTAGCTAAAAATATGCACAAGTACTAGTCAGTGAAAGTACAGGGGAAGGACTACTTGTAGTATTATTAGCAGTAGTAGTAGTGATAATAGAGTAGTGGTATGTTTAGTAGTGTAAGAAGAAGAAGAAGAAGTAGCAATACTTCCATTACTACAAGGAGTAGTCATAGTAGCAGTAGCAGTGGTAGCAGTAGCAGTAGTAGAAGTCGAAGTAGTGGTATTAATAGTAGAAGTAATTCCTTTACAACTTATATGAGCAGCAGTCATGGTAGTAGTAACAGTTGTAGTTGTAATAGCAGTAGCAGGAGTAGAATTAATTGTCATAGTACTAATAGTAGTAGCAGTAGAAATAGTAGAAGAAGTAGTTTAGTAGTTGTTGTAGTAGAAGAAGGAGCATTACTTCTAGAAGAGGTAATAGTAGCAGTGGCAGCAGTGGCAGTAGTGCTAGTAGTAGCAGAGGTGGTGGTATTAATAGTAGAAGTAGTTCTAGTACTACTACGAGTAGTGTCTCTTTTAAAGGAATACTCCAGTGATTTATTGTTGTGTTTCCATAAAGCTGGTTGACGTCTGAAAGGCACAGATTGGAGAAATGGTCAAAATTAAAGTGGGGCATCCGGTGGCTGAGTGGATGAAGCAGGAGCCCCATGAATGAAGGCAGTGTCTTTGCTGCAGCAGCCGCAAGTTTGATTCCCGCTCATGGCCCTTGCTTCATGTCATCCCCTCTCTCTCCTCCTTTCACACTATTGATCTGTTCTTTCCAATAAAGGCAAAAATACCCCCCCAAAAATTAAAGCCACAGAGGCTGAGATATCCAGACTTTATGATCAAAATGCAATCGATTGCATCTTTTGTTAGACCCCCGCTGTTTGCTAATCGCCGTGTATTTCTAGCTCCGTGCTCTCAGTTGTTGGCACAGACTTTCTGTGAAAAATTTCAAATCTGGGGGTCCAGTAGCTCAGTTGGTAGAGCAGGCGCCCGTGTACAGAGGCTTTGTCCTTGCACAGTGGCTGTGGGTTTGGTTCTGGCCTCTGCCCTTTATCTCCCCTCTCTCCCTCCCCCTTTCATGCTTAAGTTGTCCTTACAAATAAAGGCAAAACGCCCCAAAATAATCTTAAAAAAATGTAAAATCTGAACCTTGATTGGAGAATTACCTGATGATACCATTTGGCTTCTTATCTCAGCCCTCTCCAGTGCCCTGTAAGACATTACACAGTGTTGTTCAGCTGAGCAGCACTTCTTTTGACGGCTCAACTGATGTGTAAAATGCAGTGGAGTTCCTGTTTAATGATATCTATAATGGCTTTTTGTTGGGCGCTTGTTAATTTTAACTCTTTGTATTGCCTTCTTTCTGTAGCTGTCTGGTGAAGATCACTGGTGACCTGACCATGTCCTTCCCTGCCGGCATCACCCGGATCTTCACAGCCAACCCCAATGTTCCCGTGCTGAGCTTCAGACTCGTGAACATTTCTAAGATAGATCACTTCCTGCCAAATCAAAAGCTGCTCTACAGGTCAGCTGCTCTCTGCATGTTGAGTCACAACTGTGTTTTTGAAGGAAATACAGTCCTCACCGTCCTGTCTCTGCTTCTCTGCAGTGATCCATCTCAGAGTGACCCAGACACCAGAGACTTCTGGTTCAACATGCAGGCTCTGCAGCTCTACCTGCAGAGAGAGGCTGAACTCAACCCTCAGGCCTCGTACTACAACGTTGGCCTGCTCAAATATCAGGTCAGGAGTTAAAAAGAGTTTCCTCACCCTCCATTAATGGTTCTTCTGCCTCTTTGGGCCATTTTAATACAATTTCTTATCATCACTCTAACATCTTGTTTTATGTCAACTAAAACATGATTTAATCTAATAAACATTTCAATACATTAATTTATTTTACATGCACTTGATTCCAGAATCATGTTCTAATTATTTGCAATAAATTTACTGGAAGGAAAATAGCCATAGTCTTGAAAGAAAAGCTCCATTTAGTCTATTAACATAAATCTTTCTTCACTTTTTGTTTATAATTGAAAACTTCTTTATATCAGTTACATTTCATGTTCAACCTCTTTCTCTCATCTATCTTTGTAGACAAATTAGACATTTCTGCTGTGCTCTGACTGGAGGACTTTATGCTCCTGTTAACTGAAAATGTATTAAATGAGTTATAGCAGTTATACCAATCAGTTATACCAATCATCATAGTTACTGACATCTTACAAGAATACATAGTATTTTCTATATTTCATTAGCAATCACCAGGAAGTTATTCAAAAAATTGGGGTCCTATAAGGTGAGTGTTAGGGGTTTTGTAAAGCCCAGTCCTTCAGCTGACTTCAGTCTCTTTTATTACCTTAAACCTGCTCTGGACTCTTTATATAACAACTCATCTAAATTTCAAAAGTCGTTATTATTTCCCAGGTGTCGTCTCAGGACCCGGGTCGAGCTCCCCTCCTGCTGTCGGCAGAGTGTCAGCGCAGCGGCACCGTAACCCGGGTGTCCCTGGATTACCACTGCTGCCCCGCCACCGCACCCTCCACGCAGCTCACTGCTGTCCAGGTGCTGCTGCCATTAGACCACACGGCCACAGACCTGCAGTGTCAGCCGCCCGCCTCCTGGTGAGTGATGGTGTGATTATGGACAGATAATAAGTGGCTTCTGTTGACTCTCAACTGTCAGTCGCCTGTAAACCGTTAAATCTGCCCTGTTATTTACTAGATTTATATAATCAACAAGATTTTTTGTAATGCACAAACAGGATTATAAATGACCTGTGTAATCATAACATGTGAACCACTAAACCACACAGGTGTATCACAGTAATGTGTTATTTAATAATATGCACTTAACAGCTGCAGCTAACGATTATTTTCATTACTGATTCATCTGTTGATCATTTTCTTGATAAATGCAGCTTCTATAAAATATCAAAAAGTGTTGAAAAATCCCATTATGGCTTTAAATGTCTTGTTTTATTTGACCAACAGTCCAAAAACTAAAGATATTTAGTTTACTCTTAAAGAAAAGTTAGAAAATAAAAAAGTAACGTTAGAATATGAGGTTCAATTTGACATTTATGTCAAAATTTAGTTACTTATCTGTGACAACTTATTAACATTGTGTGAGATGTTTTATTTTTTTCAAGTTATATGCATTTGGACTTTTTATAAAGAAAACAAAAAGATTAATTTTATATATGCTATGTGGAATGCAAAACTTTGAAGCTCAATATCTCAAAATGAACACAAATATATCGTCATTATAAGGTGGTGAGACTTTGACATTTTTTCTTAAAATTTGACTCTTAATTCATCATTAAAATTATTGCAATTCATTTTATGTTTATGATCTAATCAGTTAGTTGACTAATTGTTTCCCCTCAATGTACTTTTATTTAAGTACATTGAGTTTAAGTAATAACCAGTAACCAGTTCTAAAATATTAGTCAGTTAATCCATTAGTCAGGCAACAAGATAAATAGTCTACAGCCATGGTATTAGCTTTGAGCTAAATGCTAAAATATTTACAGTTACAATATATTGATGTTTAGTAGAAAATACGTTTACTATGTTTACCATCTTCGTTTAGTGAGTTAGAATCAGAAGTTACGTCTGACTGAGACTGAATGTACTACATTTTACAGGTATTGTGTAAACCAAAGTATTGGTCAAATCAAAATGACCTGATGAGAGGAACATCAACGTTTTTACCAAATTTCAGTGGTTGAGTCATTTTACTCATGAACATCAAAGTCAGCGTCACTGTGGTGCTAGAGGGAACGTCAGGGATCTCCAGGGTCAGTGTAATTCATCCTCTGAGGAACATCTGTACAAAATGTCATGGCAATCCAATCAGTCGTTATCGAGATATTTCAGCTTGGACGAAAGTGGTGGACTGACTGACCCATATTTCCCTCACTAGAGTCGCTAAAAAAACATCAATCATACATTGTTTCCTGCTTCTCAGATGTGAGGAATTGTTGTTTTTTTTATCTGTTATTGTTGTCTGTCTTTTTGTGTGTTATTATGTGAAATGTAAATCAAACTGTTCTGATGGGCACTTTTCACTATTTTCTGGCATTTTACAGTATATTCTAAGTGGTTGAAAATGAAAAAATAACAGATAAATTTATAATAAAATATTTTTTGGTAACTGCTCTAAAAATGTTCCAGTACCCCCAAGTGTTGTCAAAACTATTGATTCTCTGATAAATATCGATTCTGAATATTTGAAACAGTTTCAGTACTCATTTTTCACAGTATCAATACACCAATACCATTATAAATGTTCACCACAGTCAATCCGCTGCTAACCGTGAAAAGAAAAGTCAGCATTGTAATGTTATAGCCTACTTATATTTATCTTTTAATGAAAACATTTAAATTCAGTGACCTTAACGTATTTTTTCCCCATGGTATCGAAAATGGTATCGATTACCAATGTTTTCTTCGAAGTTAATATGTTGAAGTTAGAAATTTCAGTATGTCATACAAGAGTTTGAGGATGACTGTGATGTATAACAAGAGAAAGATGGAGAGTAAGAAGCAGGTCAGGCCTCACTGATTATTTTCCCTCTTCAGGAACGCTGAGGAGCGACGGCTGCTGTGGAAACTCCCCAACCTCTCCCCGACCAATCACAGCAAAGGTCAGAGCTCTGATGCTCTCATTTTACCTCTTTTATTTCTTTTATCCCTCATTGAACAAGAAAGGTTTAAGAAAAAAGGAAACTTGCACAAAAATTCACACACTCACACACTGACAACTATCATACTGACAGCCTGTTTTGTGTTGATCATAAGCAGCCATCTGATTCTTATATTTGCCTCCTCATTAAAAACAGTGCCAGAACCTTCTACTTCATTTCCTTCTTGTCGGATTCATGTCTCCACATTGTGTCAGACAAATGTAGAAATGAGTAATTAAGATCTCTGCACTCCACATCGTTCTCTTTTTAAAAAGCTGAAGTCTGAAGGCTTGTCATCACCTTTTAACAGCAGCATTAGCATTTGAACGTGGCAGCTGCTCCCATCCTCCGACTCAAAGACAAGCATGAAATGTTCCTCTTTTATTTTGTGTCAAATTAATTGTTGCTCATATTTCATGACGTTAATGGTGCGCAGATAAGAGACGGCATTCAACAGAATCTTTCAAGGCTCTAATTTAAGATGTAAGTTTAAGATAAAGTCTAAAATGAAATCAAACTGGAACTCTGCATTTCCTTCACCTGCATGCTTCCTTGTATCAGACACCCACATTTCTTTTTATTTTATTCTTTTTTCTTTCATGCAATGATATATTATTACTTCAATGTGAAGTTGCAGTGAAAAAGAGACCATTCACAGCCGTCAGTCATTGATGGGATGTTAAAACACTTAGTAAGCCTCTTTGGTTGATAAGTGAATGACAAAGCACTAAAAGGTCACTATAACTCCTCCCTGTCGCCTCTGAAAAATAAGTGTCTTTATCACTAAAATGCAAAAGTGCTTCTTTACATGAATAATCTCTGGCAGTGTTTTCAGTAAATATATTTTACTGGACATCTTGTAAACAAAAGCAGAAATGTTAGAGAAGACATTTCTCATCTTGACCGCTGGAAATAAGCTGTACAGAATCCTACATTTTCTCAGCATTTCTGCTGTAGTTACTTTTTTTGCTGCATGTCTTTATCACACAAAGTAAATCTGTAATCGTGAGAGTGTTTGTGACATTTCCATACAGAGGTCAAAAGATAAGACTTCTGGGTTGAGCTGGGGCTAATTGTGGTTGAAAAGGGAATGTTTTTTTTCTAGATGTTCTGATAACATATCGCATTTGTTTCCACAGCATTTACATGGTTGTATGTCAGTGTAAAGCTGATGATGTCGAAACTGCTGTCCAACTGTTAAATATAGTCAAGATGTCCATAAGTGTAGATTTCGGGGTGGTGCACAGGACATGCCCCCACCAATAAAAGCATGAAATAGCATAGGAAAATTATTTTTACAAAATAAAGACAATCATGTCATAAATTTATGTAGAAATGGCTCCAACTGGTGCATAAATTGTCACGGTGAAGATGACTTTAAAAAATTAAAAAAACATTTTTTTTTTTGTCCATCGCCTCCCACTATGCTTTCGGATGGGCTCAGGTACCCCTTCATTAAAGCAATACTAATGAAGATAGTTGAGAATGAGCACAAGAATAACAGTACAAAACCTTATTTACATAGCACTTCTCAGAACAAATTTATAAAATGTTTTACATGGCTGAATCAGGATTAAAACATTTCAGGAGTGCAATGAGAAAATATAATTGAACACTTCCAAAAACAAAAATGAAGTAATGAAATTGCAGAAAATGTCTAAGCTAAAAAAAACACAACAATAATAAAGTTGATGTGCTAACATAGAGAAAGTTTTAAAAAGGAACTTAAAATTCTCCAACATCAGAGGGCATTAGTGGCTTAGTGGATAGAGGAGGCGCCCTGTGTACACAGGCGCAGCGGTCATGGGTTCGACTCCAGCTTCAGCCCTTTGTTGCATGTTGTCCTCCCTCTCTCCCCCTTTCACATGTATACTATGTACTATCAAATAAAGGTGACTAAGTTCAAAAAAATCTTTAAAATAAATAAAATTCTCCAACGTCAGAAGTTCACTGTATATTTAAGATTGAGGTTGCGGTTCATCCATTAGCCGTGTTTCATCCACATAAGACATAAAGTTCTGTAATGTCGGATTTGTCTCTTCCCTTCTGTTTTATGTTACCACTTTTATAAGCACAAGCCATATGTTTATCCATTTATCCTTTACTTCCAGCTGTCCACTTCGACCTCTTTTCTAGCTTGTGTGCTAACTAATTTTCAGTCCTCGCTTGTAACTACGCTTTTAATCACTCTCTCACTGATGATACAAAATAGTACCATACCATAGTGTCCAATCCAACACTTTAAATTTGAGGTGTTATACTCATATTAGAAAAACAACGAGTTCAAAGCACTTACAATTAACACCACTCAATGTGTTTTATCATTTCTGCGGAGTTGTGTCTCTCATGTATCTGTGTCTCTCTGCCTGTCGGCGGTGTCCCAGGTTCAGGAACTCTGTGTGCCAGCTGGCAGTGCCTAGAGGTCCCCCGCGGCCCTCCACCCAGCCTGGCTGTTCAGTTTGTGGGCTCCGGGGCCTCCTTGTCGGGCATGGACGTGGAGCTGGTGGGCAGCCGCTACCGCATGTCGCTTGTCAAAAAGAGATTCGCCACAGGTAACTCAAAACACAGACACTTCAACATATGACACTATGTACCTCTTACACCACGTGTCTATCCATCCCCCTGAGGATAGAAATATGCCCAGTGATATAACTGTTGCATCTTTTCCTCTTTTTTTCGACTAGGTACACAATGACGTTTTTTTGACATGCTATACTATGATGTTTTTTTTCCATTTTTTCAACATACTATACTATGACATTTTATTGCAAGTTTTTCTTACATGCTATGCAATTTTTTGTTTTAGTTTTTCCGATGGGCTTTGACAAATTTTTCATCTTTTTAGTCTGCTATCCTGGGACTTGGGTTAGGCCGACATTACCTCTCCTTCGGTTTTTCCAACATGCTATATACTGTGACATTTTTTCCCAGTTTTTTTTCAACATGCAATACTATAAGATTTTTTTTTTTTTTTTTTTTTTACATACTTTACTATGACTCTTCTCGGCATGCAACATTATGACTTTTTGTTCAGTTTTTTCAACATGGTAAAATATTACTACACTATACTCATGCTATACTGTAGTGTTTCTTTTTTTCATGATTTTGACGACATACTGTATAATGATGTCTTGATTTTTGAGAACATCCTATACTGTGATGTTTTTTCATGATTTTGTACAAAATGCTATACTATGAACTTTTTTCGTGGTTTTGGATGATAAATGAAATACGGTACTATGATTTTTTTATGCAATTTTAAACAACATACTATACTATGAAATGTTTATACCAATTTTGACTAAATGCTATTTTGATGCCATTTTTCACAACAAACTTTACTATGACATTTTTCTGGCATTTTAGGCAACATACTTCACTGTGACTATTTTATGCAGTTTTGAATGACATACTATAATATGACTTTTTCATGCCATTTTTGATGACATACTGTAATATGACTTTATTCATAATATTTTGCAGGTCATACTGTTGAAGGATTTTTTCATATTCATGATATTTTGCACCACCATTTTTTATGCATTTTTGGACGACATACTATAGTATGAGATGATTTTGCATTTTTGGATGACGAACTATACTTAGACATTTTTTTTGTTTTTTTGGACCACATACTGCATGTTTTCATACCATTTCAGATGACATACTTTACTGTGACGTTTTCATGCATTTTTGGATGACAAACTATAGTATGATTTTTTTGCATTTTTGGATGACATACTATACTATGACATTTTTATACAATTTTGGACGACATGTGTACTATACTGTCACGTTATTATAACATTTTGGAAGACACACTACACACTTTTTCAACATGCTATTTTATGTCGTTTTGGGCATTTTTTTCGACATGGTATACTTTGAAGTGTCTCTTCCAGCTATAATATTTTGTTTCAGCCAATTTTTTGACCTGCCAAATATGAGATTTTTCAACGTACTTTAAGTAGGACTTTTTCAGCCATTTTTTCAACATGCTATATTATGATGTTTTTATCAATGTGGTATACCATAAAGCATCTCTTCAAGCTGTAATATTTGGTTTTCTGCCATTTTTTCGACATGTCAAAATTTGCTGTTTTTCAACATACTTTACTATGTCATTTTCAGCCATTTTATCGACATGCTGTATTATGATGTTTTTGGCCTATTTTTCCCACATCCTGTACCATGACGTGTCTGTACAAGCTATAATATGTGGTTTTCAGACATTTTTTGACATGTCAAAATTTGAGATTTTTTAACAAACAAATTTGACCTATTTTGGCCTTTACTTCCACATTGTATACAATGACACATCTCTACAAGCTATTATATGTTGTTTTCAGGCAATTTTATGACCGGTCAAAATTTGAGATTTTTCGAAATAGTATACTATGGCGTTTTTGGCCATTTTTTTGACATGCTAAATTATGAAGTTTTTTTTGCCTTTTTTGGCCTTTATTTCCACATTGTATACTATCATGCATCACTACAAGTTATTATATGTCCTTTTAAGGCATTTTTATGACAGATTAAAATTTAAGATTTTTGGACATGTGGTGTCTATGGCCATTTTTTTGACATGCTAAATTAAGATTTTTTTTTCCTTTTTTGGCCTTTAGTTCCACAATGTATACAATGATGTGTCTCTACAAGGTATTATATGTTGTTTACAGACATTTTTACGACGGGTCAAAATTAGAGATTTTTCGACACAGTATAATATGGCTTTTTGGCCATTTTTGGCCATGCTAAATTATGAGGTTTTTGGCCTTTTTTGGTCTTTTTTTCCACATTGTATACAATGATGTGTCTCTACAAGTTAATATATGTCCTTTTAAGGCATTTTTATGACGGGTGAAAATTTGAGATTTTTCGACATACTATACTATGGCGTTTATGGCCATTTTTTTTGGCCATGCTAAATGATGAGGTTTTTGGCCTTTTTTGGTCTTTATTTCCACATTGTATACAATGACGTGTCTCTACAAGGTATTATATGTTGTTAATAGGCATTTTCATAGCTGGTCAAAATTTGAGATTTTTCGAAATAGTATACTATAGCGTTTTGGCCATTTTTTTTGACATGCTAAATTATGAAGTTTTTTTGCCTTTTTTGGCCTTTATTTCCACATTGTATACTATCATGCATCACTACAAGTTATTATATGTCCTTTTAAGGCATTTTTATGACAGGTCAAAATTTGAGATTTTTCGACACACTATACTATGGCGTTTTTGGCCATTTTTTTGACATGCTAAATTATGAATTTTTTGCCTTTTTTGTCCCTTATTTCCATATGGTAAACTATCATGCATCTCTACAAGCTATAATATGTCTTTTTACAGGCATTTTTATGGCCGGTCAAGTTTGAGATTTTTCAACATACTATACTATGGCGTTTTTGGCCATTTTTTTACCTTTATTTCCGCATTGTATACTTTGACGCATCTCTAAAGGCTACTTTATGTCGTTTTCAGGCATTTTTATGACGGGTCAAAATTTGACATTTTTCTGCATACTATACTATGGCGTTTATGGCCATTGTTTTGGCCATGCTACCTTATGATATTTTTGGCCTTTTTTGGTCTTTATTTCCACATTGTATACAATGATGTGTCTCCACAAGGTATTGCATGTTGTTTACAGGCATTTTCATGGCTGGTCAAAATTTGAGATTTTTCGACCTATTATACTATGGCGTTTTTGGCCATTTTTTTGACATGCTAAATTATGAAGTTTTTTGCCTTTTTTGGCCTTTATTTCCACATTGTATACAATGATGTGTCTCCACAAGGTATTATATGTTGTTTACATGCATTTTCATGGCTGGTCAAAATTTGAGATTTTTTGACATAATATACTATGGCGTTTTTGGCCATTTTTTTGACATGCTAAATTATGAGGTTTTTGGCCTGTTTTAGCCTTTATTTTCCACATTGTATACTAATATTCAACTCTACTAGCTATAATATGTCATTTTCAGCCATTTTTATGACGTCAGAATTTGACATTTTTCGAGATACCGGTGACCAGTATGATACTATGAGTTTTCTGTCATGACTTCTGAAGGATGGAGACACCTGTTGAAGCTTCAATCAGCACACGTTTAATGTGAGTAAAAGTATAAGTATACAGTTATAATTACAGTTACAATGAACACTAGAACAATAAATAAGTACAACATAAATGAAAAAAAGCACAACAAACTAAAACAAAAACTACAAATGAGGACAAGTACAACTGAGACAGAACAAAGAAAGCTGGCTGACACAAATCACACAGAAAAAAAGTAGTATTTATTTAATGCCATGAAGCAGATGGTAGGTATCAATTACTAACATGTCAGGTACTAGACTTCTTTTAAAGAAAGAGGCATGTATTTCTGTTGCTAAATTTACTGGCACTGGTCCAGCTCAGGTATCCATGGTCAGCTTGCAGGCAGTAAGACTTCACCATATGTAGGTTGTTATTTCCTTGAGGTAGAAAATAAAGTCTTAAACTAGCTATTGAGGATGCGTAACCATACAAATCCATGCTAGTATGATTAACATTTGACATCTTTTGACATACTATGATATGGCGTTTTTGGGCATTTTGTTGACAAGCTACATTATGTAGTTTTTGGCCTCTTTTGGCCTTTATTTCCACATTGTATACTATCATGCATCTATACAAGCTATAATATGTAGTTTTACGCATTTTCATGACCAGTCAAAATTTGAGATTTTTTCAACATTCAACAAACTATGCTATGGTGTGTCTCTACACGCTATTTTATGATGTTTTTAGGTATTTTCAGCTGTTTTTAGGACATGTCATATTTTGACAATTTTGCCTTACTAAAGCCTTGCTTTTTCGGTCATTTATTCAACATGCCATATCATGGTGTTGTTGGCCATTTTTATAACAAACTGTGCCATGGCGTGTCTCGGCGCGCTATTTTATGCTGTTTTGAGGTGTTTTCAGCTGTTTTTTGGCCATTTTTTTTGCAACAAACTAGCTATGGCGTGTCTTTCGCACGCTATTTTATGCTGTTTTGAGGTGTTTTTTGCTGTTTTTTTGGGACATGTCATATTTTGACATTTTTGCCTTACTATAGCCTTGCCTTTTTGGTCATTTTTTTGACATGCATTATTTTGGTGTTTTTTTTTTTGGCCATTTTTGCAACAAACTATGCTATGGCGTGTCTCTGCACGCTATTTTATGCTGTTTTTTGAGGTGTTTTTAGCTGTTTTTTTTGGACATGTCATATTTTTTGACATTTTTGCCTTACTATAGCCTTGCCTTTTTGGTCATTTTTTTGACATGCATTATTTTGGTGTTTTTTTTTGGCCATTTTTGCAACAAACTATGCTATGGCGTGTCTCGGCACGCTATTTTATGCTGTTTTGAGGTGTTTTTTCAGCTGTTTTTTTGGACATGTCATATTTTTTGACATTTTTGCCTTACTATAGCCTTGCCTTTTTGGTCATTTTTTTGACATGCATTATTTTTGGTGGTGTTTGGCCGTTTTTTTGCAACAAACTCTATGCTATGGCGTGTCTCGGCACGCTATTTTATGCTGTTTTGAGGTGTTTTCAGCTGTTTTTTTTGGGACATGTCATATTTTTGACATTTTTGCCTTACTATAGCCTTGCCTTTTTTTTCATCATTTTTTTTTGACATGCATTATTTTTATGGTGTTTTTTGGCCGTTTTTGCAACAAACTATGCTATGGCGTGTCTCGGCACGCTATTTTTGCTGCTGTTTTGAGGTGTTTTCAGCTGTTTTTGGGACATGTCATTTTTGACATTTTTGCCTTACTATAGCCTTGCCTTTTTGGTCATTTTTTTTTTCACATGCATTATTTTGGTGTTTTTGGCGTTTTTGCAACAAACTATGCTATGGCGTGTCTCGGCACGCTATTTTTATGCTGTTTTGAGGTGTTTTCAGCTGTTTTTTTGGACATGTCATTTTTTTGACATTTTTGCCTTACTATAGCCTTGCCTTTTTGGTTTTTTTGACATGCATTATTTTTTGGTGTTTTTTTGGCCGTTTTTTTTTGCAACAAACTATGCTATGGCGTGTCTCTGCACGCTATTTTATGCTGTTTTGAGGTGTTTTTTAGCTGTTTTTTGGGACATGTCATATTTTGACATTTTTTGCCATACTATAGCCTTGCCTTTTTGGTCATTTTTTTTTTTTTGACATGCATTATTTTGTGTTTTTTTGGCCATTTTTTTGCAACAAAACTATGCTATGGCGTGTCTCGGCACGCTATTTTATGCTGTTTTGAGGTGTTTTTCAGCTGTTTTTGGGACATGTCATTTTTTTTGACATTTTTGCCTTACTATAGCCTTGCCTTTTTTTGGTCATTTTTTTTGACATGCATTATTTTGGTGTTTTTTGGCCGTTTTTTTGCAACAAACTATGCTATGGCGTGTCTCTTGGCACGCTATTTTATGCTGTTTTGAGGTGTTTTTTTTCAGCTGTTTTTGGGACATGTCATTTTTTGACATTTTGCCTTACTATAGCCTTGCCTTTTTGGTCATTTTTTTTGACATGCATTTTTTGGTGTTTTTTTGGCCGTTTTTTTTTGCAACAAACTATGCTATGGCGTGTCTTCGGCACGCTATTTTATGCTGTTTTGAGGTGTTTTTTTTCTGTTTTTTGGGACATGTCATTTTTTGACATTTTTGCCTTACTATAGCCTTGCCTTTTTGGTCATTTTTTTTTTGATGCATTTTTATTTTGGTGTTTTTGGCCGTTTTTTTGCAACAAAAACTTTATGCTATGGCGTGTCTCGGCACGCTATTTTATGCTGTTTTTTTTGGTGTTTTTTAGCTGTTTTTTTTGGGACATGTCATTTTTTGACATTTTTTTGCCATACTATAGCCTTGCCTTTTTTTTTCATTTTTTTTTTTTTGGACATGCATTATTTTGGTGTTTTTTGGCCGTTTTTTTTTTGCAACAAACTATGCTATGGCGTGTCTCAGCACGCTATTTTATGCTGTTTTTTTTTTGGTGTTTCAGCTGTTTTTTTGGGACATGTCATATTTTGACATTTTTGCCTTACTATAGCCTTGCCTTTTTTTTTGGTCATTTTTTTTTTGACATGCATTATTTTGGTGTTTTTTTGGCCGTTTTTTGCAACAAACTATGCTATGGCGTGTCTCGGCACGCTATTTTATGCTGTTTTGAGGTGTTTTTTTCAGCTGTTTTTGGGACATGTCATTTTTTTTTATTTTTGCCTTACTATAGCCTTGCCTTTTTTTTTTGTCATTTTTTTGACATGCATTTTTTTGTGTTTTTGGCCATTTTTGCAACAAACTATGCTATGGCGTGTGTTTGGCACGCTATTTTATGCTGTTTTTTAAGGTGTTTTTTCAGCTGTTTTTTTTTGGACATGTCATTTTTTTTGACATTTTTTTGCCTTTTTGCTATAGCCTTGCCTTTTTTTTTGGTCATTTTTTTGACATGCATTATTTTGTGTTTTTTTGGCCGTTTTTGCAACAAACTATGCTGCTATGGCGTGTCTCAGCACGCTATTTTATGCTGTTTTTTGAGGTGTTTTTTAGCTGTTTTTGGGACATGTCATATTTTTGACATTTTTGCCATACTATAGCCTTGCCTTTTTTTTTTCATTTTTTTTGACATGCATTTTTTGGTGTTTTTTTGGCCGTTTTTTGCAACAAACTATGCTATGGCGTGTCTCGGCACGCTATTTTATGCTGTTTTTTTGTGTTTTTTTCAGCTGTTTTTTGGGACATGTCATTTTTTGACATTTTTTGCCATACTATAGCCTTGCCTTTTTTTCATCATTTTTTTTGACATGCATTTTTTTATGTGTTTTTTGGCCATTTTTGCAACAAACTATGCTATGGCGTGTTTTTTGCACGCTATTTTATGCTGTTTTTTGAGGTGTTTTTCAGCTGTTTTTGGGACATGTTGTTTTTTTTGCCTTACTATGTCATTTTTTTTCACATGCATTTTTTTTTGGTGTTTTTGCCATTTTTGCAACATTTATAGCCTTGCCTTTTTTTGCTTTTTTTTTTTGCATGGGACATGTCATTTTTTGATTTTTTTGACATTTTTTTTTGGGTGTTTTTGTTTTTTTTTGGCCATTTTTTTTGCAACATTTTATATGCTATGCAAAACTTTCTGGCTGTTTTTACGCTATTTTATGCTGTTTTTTTGGTGTTTTTTCAGCTGTTTTTTTTTGGACATGTCATGTCATTTTTGACATTTTTGCCATTACTATAGCCTTGCCTTTTTTTTCATTTTTTTTTTTGTCATGCATTATTTTGGTGTTTTTTTTGGCCGTTTTTGCAACAAAAACTATGCTATGGCGTGTCTCGGCACGCTATTTTTGCTGTTTTTTTAGGTGTTTTTTTCTGTTTTTGGGACATGTCATTTTTTGACATTTTTGCCTTACTATAGCCTTGCCTTTTTTTCATTTTTTTTTTGACATGCATTATTTTGGTGTTTTTTTTGGCCATTTTTGCAACAAACTTGCTATGGCGTGTCTTGGCACGCTATTTTATGCTGTTTTTTGGTGTTTTCAGCTGTTTTTGGGACATGTCATCATTTTTTTGACATTTTTGCCATACTATAGCCTTAGCCTTGCCTTGCCTTTTTTTCGGTCATTTTTTTGACATGCATTATTTGTTTTTTTTGGCCGTTTTTTGCAACAAACTATGCTATGGCGTGTCTTGGCAGCACGCTATTTTATGCTGTTTTTTGGTGTTTTTTTGCTGTTTTTGGGACATGTCATATTTTGACATTTTTGCCTTACTATAGCCTTGCCTTTTTTTTCATTTTTTTTTTTTGATGCATTTTTTTTTTGTTTTTTTTTGCCGTTTTTGCAAAATATGCTATGGCGTGTCTCGGCACGCTATTTTATGCTGTTTTTTTTTTGGTGTTTTTTTGTTTTTTTTTGGACATGTCATTTTTTGACATTTTTGCCATACTATAGCCTTGCCTTTTTGGTCATTTTTTTTTTTTTTTTGACATGCATTTTTTTTTGTTTTTTTGTTTTTTGTTTTTGCAACAAACTTTGCTATGGCGTGTCTCAGCACGCTATTTTATGCTGTTTTTATGCTGTGTTTTTTTTTAGCTGTTTTTTTGATGTCATGTCATTTTTGACATTTTTGCCTTACTATAGCCTTGCCTTTTTGGTCATTTTTTTGGACATGCATTTTTTTGGTGTTTTTTGGCCGTTTTTTTGCAACAAAAACTATGCTATGGCGTGTCTCGGCACGCTATTTTTATGCTGTTTTGAGGTGTTTTTTTAGCTGTTTTTGGACATGTCATTTTTGACATTTTTGCCATACTATAGCCTTGCCTTTTTTTTTTCATTTTTTTTTTGCATTTTTTGGTGTTTTTTTTTTGGCCGTTTTTGCAAAATTCTATGCTATGGCGTGTCTTTTTGCACGCTATTTTATGCTGTTTTGAGGTGTTTTTTCAGCTGTTTTTTGGACATGTCATTTTTTGACATTTTTTGCCATACTATAGCCTTGCCTTTTTTTTGGTCATTTTTTTTCACATGCATTTTTTTGTTTTTTTTTGCCGTTTTTTGCAACAAAAACTATGCTATGGCGTGTCTCTGCACGCTATTTTATTTGTTTGGTGTTTTTTTTGGGACATGTCAGCTGTTTTTGGGACATGTCATTTTTGACATTTTTTGCCTTACTATAGCCTTGCCTTTTTGGTCATTTTTTTTTTTTTTGACATGCATTTTTTTGACATTTTTGCCATGTTGTTTTTGGCCATTTTTTGCAACATTTCTATGCTATGGCGTGTTTTGCACGCTATTTTATGCTGTTTTTTTGAGGTGTTTTTTTAGCTGTTTTTTTTGGACATGTCATTTTTTGACATTTTTGCCATTACTATAGCCTTGCCTTTTTGGTCATTTTTTTTCACATGCATTTTTTTGGTGTTTTTTGGCCGTTTTTTTGCAACAAACTTGCTATGGCGTGTCTCTTGGCACGCTATTTTTGCTGTTTTTTGTGTTTTTTAGCTGTTTTTGGGACATGTCATTTTTTTGACATTTTTGCCATACTATAGCCTTGCCTTTTTTTCATTTTTTTTTTCATGCATTTTTTTGGTGTTTTTTTTGGCCGTTTTTGCAAAACTATATGCTATGGCGTGTCTCTGGCACGCTATTTTATGCTGTTTTGAGGTGTTTTTTTAGCTGTTTTTTGGGACATGTCATTTTTGACATTTTTGCCTTACTATAGCCTTGCCTTTTTTTTTGTCATTTTTTTCACATGCATTTTTTTTGGTTTTTTTTGGCCGTTTTTTTTTTAAACTATGCTATGGCGTGTCTCGGCACGCTATTTTATGCTGTTTTGAGGTGTTTTTTTAGCTGTTTTTTTGGGACATGTCATATTTTTTTTTGACATTTTTGCCATACTATAGCCTTGCCTTTTTTTTTCATTTTTTTGACATGCATTTTTTTGGTGTTTTTTTGGCCGTTTTTGCAACAAAACTCTATGCTATGGCGTGTCTTGTCACGCTATTTTTTTGCTGTTTTTTGAGGTGTTTTTGGAGCTGTTTTTTTTTGGACATGTCATTTTTTTTGACATTTTTTTTTTTTGGCCATTTTTTGCTTTTAGCCTTGCCTTTTTTTCATTTTTTTTTTGCATGCATTTTTTGGTGTTTTTTTGGCCGTTTTTTGCAACAAAACTATGCTATGGCGTGTCTCTCTGCACGCTATTTTTTATGCTGTTTTGAGGTGTTTTTTTAGCTGTTTTTTTGGACATGTCATATTTTGACATTTTTGCCATACTATAGCCTTGCCTTTTTTTTCATTTTTTTTTCACATGCATTTTTTGGTGTTTTTTTTTTGCCGTTTTTGCAACATTTATGCTATGGCGTGTCTCTCAGCACGCTATTTTATGCTTTTGCTTTTATGCTGTTTTGAGGTGTTTTTAGCTGTTTTTTGGGACATGTCATATTTTGACATTTTTTTTTGCCATACTATAGCCTTGCCTTTTTGGGACATGCATTTTTTTTTGGCATTTTGCAACAAAACTTTGCTACTATAGCCTTGCACTTTTTATGCTTTTTGAGGTTTTTTTCAGCTGTTTTTTTGGGACATGTCATTTTTTGACATTTTTTGCCATTTTTATAGCCTTGCCTTTTTGGTCATTTTTTTTTGACATGCATTTTTTGGTGTTTTTTGGCCATTTTTGCAACAAACTATGCTATGGCGTGTCTCGGCACGCTATTTTATGCTGTTTTGAGGTGTTTTTTTTCTGTTTTTTTGGGACATCATTTTTTTGACATTTTTGCCTTACTATAGCCTTGCCTTTTTTTCATTTTTTTGACATGCATTTTTTTGGTGTTTTTGGCCGTTTTTGCAAAAACTATGCTATGGCGTGTCTCTGCACGCTATTTTATGCTGTTTTGAGGTGTTTTTTCAGCTGTTTTTGGGACATGTCATTTTTTGACATTTTTGCCTTACTATAGCCTTGCCTTTTTTTTGTCATTTTTTTTTTCACATGCATTTTTTGGTGTTTTTTTGGCCGTTTTTTTTTTGCAACAAACTATGCTATGGCGTGTTTTGGCACGCTATTTTTATGCTGTTTTTTTGAGGTGTTTTCAGCTGTTTTTGGGAGGGACATGTCATTTTTTGACATTTTTGCCATACTATAGCCTTGCCTTTTTGGTCATTTTTTTTTTGGTCATTTTTTCATGCATTTTTTTTGTTTTTTTTGGCCGTTTTTGCAACAAACTTATGCTATGGCGTGTCTCAGCACGCTATTTTATGCTGTTTTTTGAGGTGTTTTTTCAGCTGTTTTTGGGACATGTCATTTTTTGACATTTTTTTCATTTTTTCCTTTTTTGCCTTACTATAGCCTTGCCTTTTTTTTCATTTTTTTTGACATGCATTTTTTTTTTGTGTTTTTTGCCGTTTTTTTGCAAAAACTATGCTATGGCGTGTCTCGGCACGCTATTTTATGCTGTTTTTGAGGTGTTTTTTTTCTGTTTTTTTGACATGTCATTTTTTTTGACATTTTTGCCTACTATAGCCTTGCCTTTTTTTTGGTCATTTTTTTGACATGCATTTTTTTGGTGTTTTTTTTTGGCCGTTTTTTTTTAACAAACTATGCTATGGCGTGTCTTTGGCACGCTATTTTATGCTGTTTTTTGAGGTGTTTTTAGCTGTTTTTTTGGGACATGTCATTTTTTGACATTTTTGCCATACTATAGCCTTGCCTTTTTGGTCATTTTTTTTTTGACATGCATTTTTTGGTGTTTTTGGCCGTTTTTGCAACAAACTATGCTGCTATGGCGTGTCTCTGCACGCTATTTTATGCTGTTTTTTGAGGTGTTTTTTTCAGCTGTTTTTTTTGGGACATGTCATTTTTTGACATTTTTGCCTTTTAGCCTTACTATAGCCTTGCCTTTTTTGGTCATTTTTTTTTGACATGCATTATTTTTTGTGTTTTTTTGGCCATTTTTTTGCAACAAACTATGCTATGGCGTGTCTTTGCACGCTATTTTATGCTTTTGTTTTTTTGAGGTGTTTTTAGCTGTTTTTTTTGGGACATGTCATTTTTTGACATTTTTGCCATTACTATAGCCTTGCCTTTTTGGTCATTTTTTTTTGACATGCATTTTTTTTGTGTTTTTTGCCCGTTTTTGCAACAAACTATGCTATGGCGTGTCTCGGCACGCTATTTTTTATGCTGTTTTTTTGTGTTTTTTTCAGCTGTTTTTGGGACATGTCATTTTTTTGACATTTTTTTTGCCTTACTATAGCCTTGCCTTTTTTTTGGTCATTTTTTTTTGACATGCATTTTTTGGTGTTTTTGGGCCGTTTTTTTTGCAACATTCTATGCTATGGCGTGTGTCTCACGCTATTTTATGCTGTTTTGAGTGTTTTCAGCTGTTTTTTTTGGGACATGTTTTTTTTTTGACATTTTTTTTCCATACTATATAGCCTTGCCTTTTTTTCATTTTTTTTTCACATGCATTTTTTGGTGTTTTTTTGGCCGTTTTTGCAACAAATTTTGCTATGGCGTGTTTTGCACGCTTTTTTTTGCTGTTTTTTTTTTGTGTTTTTTCAGCTGTTTTTTTTTGGGACATGTCATTTTTTGACATTTTTTTTGACTTTTTGCTATTTTTTGCCTTTTTTTGGGTCATTTTTTTTGCATGCATTTTTTTTTTTTTTTTTTTTCATTTTTTTTTTGGAATGTCATTTTTTTGACTTTGCTATGGCGTTTCTTTTTGCATTTTTTATGCTGTTTTTTTTTTGTTTTTGCAGCTGTTTTTTATGGGTGTCATGTCATTTTTATGCTGTTTTTTGGTTTTTAGACATGTGTCATTTTGACATTTTGCCTACTATAGCCTTGCCTTTTTTGTCATTTTTTTTTTTCATGCATTTTTGGTGTTTTTTGGCCGTTTTTTTTTGCAACAAACTATGCTATGGCGTGTGTCTGCACGCTATTTTATGCTGTTTTTTTTAGGTGTTTTTTTGCTGTTTTTGGGGACATGTCATATTTTGACATTTTTTTTGCCTTACTATAGCCTTGCCTTTTTTTTTTCATTTTTTTTTTGACATGCATTTTTTTTGGTGTTTTTTTGGCCGTTTTTTTGCAACAAACTTGCTATATGCGCGTGTCTCGGCACGCTATTTTTATGCTGTTTTTGAGGTGTTTTTTCAGCTGTTTTTTTGGACATGTCATTTTTTGACATTTTTTTGCCATACTATAGCCTTGCCTTTTTTTTTCATTTTTTTGACATGCATTTTTTGGTGTTTTTTTTTTTTTTTTTTGCAAACAAACTATGCTATGGCGTGTCTCGGCACGCTATTTTTATGCTGTTTTGGTGTTTTTAGCTGTTTTTTGGGACATGTCATATTTTGACATTTTTGCCATTACTATAGCCTTGCCTTTTTTTTTCATTTTTTTTTTTTGCATTATTTTGGTGTTTTTTTGGCCGTTTTTTTTGCAACAAACTATGCTATGGCGTGTCTCGGCACGCTATTTTATGCTGTTTTGAGGTGTTTTCAGCTGTTTTTTTTGACATGTCATTTTTTGACATTTTTGCCTTACTATAGCCTTGCCTTTTTTTTGGTCATTTTTTTGACATGCATTTTTTTGTTTTTTTTTGGCCGTTTTTTTTTTTTTTTGCTATGGCGTGTCTTTCGGCACGCTATTTTTGCTGTTTTTTGAGGTGTTTTCAGCTGTTTTTTTGGACATGTTTTTTTTGACATTTTTTTTTGCCATACTATAGCCTTGCCTTTTTTTTTCATTTTTTTGAACATGCATTTTTTTTGTGTTTTTTTTGGCCGTTTTTTTTTTGCAACAAACTATGCTATGGCGCGTGTCTCGGCACGCTATTTTTTGCTGTTTTTGAGGTGTTTTTTTTTGTTTTTTGGGACATGTCATATTTTTTGACATTTTTTGCCTTACTATAGCCTTGCCTTTTTGGTCATTTTTTTCACATGCATTTTTTGGTGTTTTTTTTGGCCGTTTTTTTGCAACAAACTATGCTATGGCGTGTGTTTTGGCACGCTATTTTATGCTGTTTTGAGGTGTTTTTTTAGCTGTTTTTTTTTGGACATGTCATATTTTGACATTTTTGCCATACTATAGCCTTGCCTTTTTTTTTCATTTTTTTTGACATGCATTTTTTTGGTGTTTTTTTTGGCCATTTTTGCAACAAACTTTGCTATGGCGTGTTCGCACGCTATTTTTTTTTGCTGTTTTTTTGAGGTGTTTTTGTTTTTTTGGGACATGTTTTTTTTGCCACTATAGCCTTGCCATTTTTTTTTTTTTTGACATTTTTTTTTTGCATTTTTGCCATTACTATAGCCTTGCCTTTTTTTTTTCATTTTTTTTTTTTTGCATTTTTTTTTGTGTGTTTTTTTGGCCGTTTTTTTGCAACATTTTTATGCTATGCTTGCGTGTGTCTTTTTTCACGCTATTTTTTGCTGTTTTTTGAGGTGTTTTTTTGCTGTTTTTTTTTTAGGACATGTCATTTTTTGACATTTTTTTTTGCCATTTTTGCTATAGCCTTGCCTTTTTTTTGGTCATTTTTTTTCACATGCATTATTTTTTTGTGTTTTTTTTTGGCCGTTTTTGCAACAAACTATGCTATGGCGTGTCTCTGCACGCTATTTTATTTTTGCTGTTTTTTGGTGTTTTTTTGTTTTTGGGACATGTCATTTTTTGACATTTTTGCCATACTATAGCCTTGCCTTTTTTTTCATTTTTTTTTTGACATGCATTTTTTTGGTGTTTTTTTTGGCCGTTTTTGCAACATTTTTGCTATGGCGTGTTTTGGCACGCTATTTTATGCTGTTTTTTGAGGTGTTTTTTAGCTGTTTTTGGGACATGTCATTTTTTTTTTGACATTTTTTTGACATTTTTTGCCATACTATAGCCTTGCCTTTTTGGTCATTTTTTTTTCATGCATGCATTTTTTTGGTGTTTTTTTTTGGCCGTTTTTGCAACAAAACTATGCTATGGCTGTCTCTTTTTGCACGCTATTTTATTTTATGCTGTTTTTTTTGAGGTGTTTTTTTTGTTTTTGGGACATGTCATTTTTTTGACATTTTTGCCATTACTATAGCCTTGCCTTTTTTTCGTCATTTTTTTTTTTTCATGCATTTTTTTTGGTGTTTTTGGCCGTTTTTGCAACAAACTATGCTATGGCGTGTCTCACACGCTATTTTATGCTGTTTTTTTGGTGTTTTTTTTTCAGCTGTTTTTTTGGGACATGTCATTTTTTTGACATTTTTTTTGCCATTTTTGCTATAGCCTTGCCTTTTTTCATTCATTTTTTCAACATGCATTTTTTTGTGTTTTTTTGGCCGTTTTTTGCAACAAACTATGCTATGGCGTGTGTCTCACACGCTATTTTATGCTGTTTTTTGCTGTGTTTTTTTTCAGCTGTTTTTGGGACATGTCATATTTTTTTGACATTTTTGCCTTACTATAGCCTTGCCTTTTTTTTTCATTTTTTTTTCACATGCATTTTTTGGTGTTTTTTTTTGTTTTTTTTTTGCAACAAACTATGCTATGGCGTGTCTCGGCACGCTATTTTATGCTGTTTTTTTCTGTTTTTCAGCTGTTTTTTTTTTTATGTCATTTTTTGACATTTTTGCCATACTATAGCCTTGCCTTTTGGTCATTTTTTCATTTTTTTTTTGCATTTTTTTTTGTGTTTTTGGCCGTTTTTGCAACAAACTATGCTATGGCGTGTCTCGCACACGCTATTTTATGCTGTTTTTTTGAGGTGTTTTTCAGTGTTTTTTTGCTTTTTGACATGTCATTTTTTGACATTTTTGCCATACTATAGCCTTGCCTTTTTTTGTCATTTTTTTTTTGCATGCATTTTTTTGGTGTTTTTTGGCCGTTTTTTTTTGCAACAAACTATGCTATGGCGTGTCTCGGCACGCTATTTTTTATGCTGTTTTGAGGTGTTTTTTAGCTGTTTTTTTTGGGACATGTCATATTTTGACATTTTTGCCATTACTATAGCCTTGCCTTTTTTTTTTCATTTTTTTTTCAACATGCATTATTTTTTTTTGTTTTTTGGCCGTTTTTTTGCAACAAACTTGCTATGGCGTGTCTCGTGCACGCTATTTTTTATGCTGTTTTGAGGTGTTTTTAGCTGTTTTTTGGGACATGTCATATTTTTTTGACATTTTTTGCCATACTATAGCCTTGCCTTTTTTTTGTCATTTTTTTTTCACATGCATTTTTATGTGTTTTTTTGGCCATTTTTGCAACAAAAACTATGCTATGGCGTGTCTGCACGCTATTTTTTATGCTTTTTTTTTGAGGTGTTTTTTAGCTGTTTTTGGGACATGTCATTTTTTGACATTTTTTTTGCCATTTTGCTATAGCCTTGCCTTTTTTGGTCATTTTTTTTTTCACATGCATTTTTTGGTGTTTTTTTTGGCCGTTTTTTGCAACATTTATTGCTATGCTATGGCGTTGTCTTGCACGCTATTTTTATGCTGTTTTGAGGTGTTTTTTTCAGCTGTTTTTTGGGACATGTCATATTTTTTGACATTTTTGCCTTACTATAGCCTTGCCTTTTTTTCATTTTTTTTTCATGCATTTTTATTTGTGTTTTTTTTGGCCATTTTTTGCAACAAACTATGCTATGGCGTGTCTCTGCACGCTATTTTTGCTGTTTTTGAGGTGTTTTTTTCTGTTTTTTTTTGGACATGTCATATTTTTTGACATTTTTGCCATACTATAGCCTTGCCTTTTTTTTTGGTCATTTTTTTTTTGACATGCATTTTTTGGTGTTTTTTTTTGTTTTTTTGCAAAAACTTTGCTATGGCGTGTCTCGGCACGCTATTTTATGCTGTTTTTTTGTGTTTTTTTCAGCTGTTTTTTGGACATGTCATTTTTTTTTGACATTTTTGCCATACTTAGCCTTGCCTTTTTTTTTGTCATTTTTTTTTTTGGACATGCATTTTTTTTTGTTTTTTTTGCCATTTTTTTGCAACATTTTTGCTTTGGCGCTTGGCTTTTTTTGCATGCACGCTTTTTTGCATGCTGTTTTTTGTTTTTGTTTTTAGTTTTTTGACATGTCATTTTTTTTTGACATTTTTGCCATACTATAGCCTTGCCTTTTTTTTCATTTTTTTTTGACATGCATTTTTTTTTTTTTTTGTTTTTTTGCAACAAACTTTTTGCTATGGCGTGTTTTCGGCACGCTATTTTTGCTGCTTTTTTGAGGTGTTTTTTAGCTGTTTTTGGGACATGTCATTTTTGGGACATTTTTTTTGACATTTTTTTGCCATTACTATAGCCTTGCCTTTTTTTTCATTTTTTTTGGACATGCATTTTTTTGGTGTTTTTTTGGCCGTTTTTTTTGCAAAAACTATGCTATGGCGTGTCTTCGCACGCTATTTTATGCTGTTTTTTGAGTGTTTTTTTCAGCTGTTTTTTTTGGACATGTCATTTTTTGACATTTTTTTGCCATTACTATAGCCTTGCCTTTTTTTTTCATTTTTTTCACATGCATTTTTTTGTGTTTTTTGGCCGTTTTTTTTTTTTGCAACAAACTATGCTATGGCGTGTCTCGGCACGCTATTTTTTATGCTGTTTTTTTTAGGTGTTTTTTTAGCTGTTTTTTTTTTGGACATGTCATATTTTGACATTTTTGACATTTTTGCCTTACTACTATAGCCTTGCCTTTTTTTCATTTTTTTCAACATGCATTATTTTGGTGTTTTTGGGCCGTTTTTTGCAACATTTTATGCTATGGCGTGTCTCAGCACGCTATTTTATGCTGTTTTTTTGGTGTTTTTCAGCTGTTTTTTTGGGACATGTCATTTTTTTGACATTTTTTGCCATACTATAGCCTTGCCTTTTTGGTCATTTTTTTTTCACATGCATTTTTGGTTTTTGGCCGTTTTTGCAATTTTTTTGCTATGGCGTGTGTCTTGCACGCTATTTTTGCTGTTTTTTTTGAGGTGTTTTTTAGCTGTTTTTTTTTGGACATGTCATTTTTTGACATTTTTGCCATACTATAGCCTTGCCTTTTTTTCATTTTTTTGACATGCATTTTTTTTTTTTGGCCATTTTTGCATTTTTTTGTTTTTGCACGCTATTTTGCTGTTTTTTGAGGTTTTTTCAGCTTTTTTTTGCAACACATTTTTTTGCCATACTATTTTTTTGCCTTTTTTGGCATTTTTTTGCATGCTATTTTATGCTTTTTTTTTTATGCTTTTTTTTGCTTTTTAGTGTTTTTTTTCAGCTGTTTTTTTGTTTTTTTTTTTTTTTTTTGACATGTCATTTTTTGACATTTTTTGCCTTACTATATAGCCTTGCCTTTTTTTCATTTTTTTTGACATGCATTTTTTTTTGTGTTTTTTTTGTTTTTTTTGCAACAAAACTTGCTATGGCTGTCTTCGGCACACGCTATTTTTTGCTGTTTTGAGGTGTTTTTAGCTGTTTTTGGGACATGTCATTTTTTTTGACATTTTTGCCATACTATAGCCTTGCCTTTTTTTGGTCATTTTTTTGACATGCATTTTTTTGGTGTTTTTGGCTTTTTTTTTGCAACAAACTTTGCTATGGCGTGTCTCTGCACGCTATTTTTTGCTGTTTTTTGAGGTGTTTTTTTTCTGTTTTTTGGGACATGTCATTTTTTGACATTTTTGCCTTACTATAGCCTTGCCTTTTTTTCATTTTTTTTGACATGCATTTTTTGGTGTTTTTTTTGCCATTTTTTTTTTGCAAAAACTATGCTATGGCGGTGTCTCGCACGCTATTTTATGCTGTTTTTGAGTGTTTTTTTTTTTGCTGTTTTTTTTTGGACATGTCATATTTTGACATTTTTGCCTTACTATAGCCTTGCCTTTTTTTTTTTTGGTCATTTTTTTTTTGCATGCATTTTTTGGTGTTTTTTTTTGGCCATTTTTTTTGCAACATTTATGCTATGGCGTGTCTCAGCACGCTATTTTTTGCTGTTTTGAGGTGTTTTTTTGCTGTTTTTTTTTGGACATGTCATATTTTTGACATTTTTGCCATACTATAGCCTTGCCTTTTTTTCATTTTTTTTCAACATGCATTTTTTTGGTGTTTTTTGGCCGTTTTTGCAAAAAACTCTATGCTATGGCGTGTCTTCAGCACGCTATTTTATGCTGTTTTTTGTGTTTTTCAGCTGTTTTTTTGGGACATGTCATTTTTTGACATTTTTGCCTTACTATAGCCTTGCCTTTTTTTTTCATCATTTTTTTCACATGCATTTTTTTGGTGTTTTTGGCCGTTTTTGCAACAAACTATGCTATGGCGTGTCTTCTGGCACGCTATTTTATGCTGTTTTTGAGGTGTTTTTTTTTTGTTTTTTTTGGGACATGTCATTTTTTGACATTTTTTTTGACATACTATAGCCTTGCCTTTTTTTTCATTTTTTTTTTTCATGCATTTTTTTTTTTGTGTTTTTTTTTTTTTTTTTGCAACAAACTTTTGCTATGGCGTGTCTCTTGCACGCTATTTTATGCTGTTTTTGAGGTGTTTTTTTAGTTTTTTTTTGGGACATGTCATTTTTTGACATTTTTGCCATACTATAGCCTTGCCTTTTTTTTCATTTTTTTTGACATGCATTTTTTGGTGTTTTTTTGGCCGTTTTTTTGCAACAAACTTGCTATGCTATGGCGTGTCTCTGGCACGCTATTTTATGCTGTTTTTTTTTGGTGTTTTTTAGCTGTTTTTTTTTGGACATGTCATTTTTTGACATTTTTGCCATACTATAGCCTTGCCTTTTGGTCATTTTTTTTTTCACATGCATTTTTTTGTGTTTTTTTTTGCCGTTTTTTTGCAACAAAACTATGCTATGGCGTGTCTCGGCACGCTATTTTATGCTGTTTTTTTGAGGTGTTTTTTTTAGCTGTTTTTGGGACATGTCATTTTTTGACATTTTTGCCATTACTATAGCCTTGCCTTTTTTTTCATTTTTTTTCACATGCATTTTTTTTTTTTGTTTTTGGCCATTTTTTTGCAACATTTTTATGCTATGGCGTGTCTTCGCACATGCTATTTTATGCTGTTTTGAGTTGTTTTTTTGTTTTTTGGACATGTCATTTTTTGACATTTTTGCCTTACTATAGCCTTTTTGCCTTTTTTTTTCATTTTTTTTTCATGCATTTTTTGGGTGTTTTTTTGGCCCGTTTTTGCAACAAACTATGCTATGGCGTGTCTCTTGCACGCTATTTTATGCTGTTTTTGAGGTGTTTTTTTCAGCTGTTTTTGGACATGTCATTTGTCATTTTGACATTTTTGCCTTACTATAGCCTTGCCTTTTTGGTCATTTTTTTCACATGCATTTTTTGGTTTTTTTTTGCCGTTTTTGCAAAAAACTATGCTATGGCGTGTCTCGGCACGCTTTTTATGTTTTTTGAGGTGTTTTTCAGCTGTTTTTTTTGGGACATGTCATTTTTTTTTGACATTTTTTGCCATTACTATAGCCTTGCCTTTTTGGTCATTTTTTTTGACATGCATTTTTTATGGTGTTTTTTGGCATTTTTTGCAACAAACTTATGCTATGGCGTGTCTCGGCACGCTATTTTTATGCTGTTTTTTGAGGTGTTTTTAGCTGTTTTTTTTTTTTTTTGGACATGTCATTTTTTGACATTTTTTTTGCCTTACTATAGCCTTGCCTTTTTTTTTTGGTCATTTTTTTGACATGCATTATTTTTTTGTTTTTTTTTGGCCATTTTTGCAACAAACTATGCTATGGCGTGTCTCGCACGCTATTTTATGCTGTTTTTTTTAGCTGTTTTGGTTTCAGCTGTTTTTGGGACATGTCATATTTTTTTTTTTTTGCCTACTATAGCCTTGCCTTTTTGGTCATTTTTTTTTGACATGCATTTTTTGGTGTTTTTTGGCCATTTTTTTTTGCAACAAAACTTTTTATGGCGTGTCTTTGCACACGCTATTTTATGCTGTTTTTTAGGTGTTTTTGCTGTTTTTTTGGACATGTCATTTTTTGACATTTTTTGCCTTACTATAGCCTTGCCTTTTTTTTTGGTCATTTTTTGACATGCATTTTTTTTTGTTTTTTTTGGTTTTTTTTGCAACAAACAACTATGCTATGCTATGGCGTGTCTCTCTGCACGCTATTTTATGCTGTTTTTGAGGTGTTTTTTAGCTGTTTTTGGGACATGTCATTTTTTGACATTTTTTGCCATTACTATAGCCTTGCCTTTTTGGTCATTTTTTTGAACATGCATTATTTTGGTTTTTTTTTTTTTTTTTTTTTTTGCAAAACTTTTTGCTATGGCGTGTCTCTGCACGCTATTTTATGCTGTTTTTGAGTGTTTTTTTTCAGCTGTTTTTTTGGGGACATGTCATTTTTTGACATTTTTGCCTTACTATAGCCTTGCCTTTTTGGTCATTTTTTTTTCACATGCATTTTTTGGTGTTTTTGGGCCGTTTTTTGCAACAAACTATGCTATGGCGTGTCTCTCACACGCTATTTTATGCTGTTTTTGAGGTGTTTTTTTCAGCTGTTTTTTTTTGGGACATGTCATTTTTTTTGACATTTTTGCCATTACTATAGCCTTGCCTTTTTGGTCATTTTTTTCACATGCATTTTTTGTTTTTTTTGGCCCGTTTTTTTGCAACAAATTTATGCTATGGCGTGTCTCGGCACGCTATTTTATGCTGTTTTTTGGTGTTTTTTCAGCTGTTTTTTTGGACATGTCATTTTTTTGACATTTTTGCCATACTATAGCCTTGCCTTTTTTTTTCATTTTTTTTTTTTGACATGCATTTTTTTGTGTTTTTTTTTTGGCGTTTTTGCAACAAACTATTTGCTATGGCGTGTCTCGCACGCTATTTTATGCTGTTTTTTTAGGTGTTTTTTCAGCTGTTTTTTTTTTTTGGACATGTCATTTTTTGACATTTTTTGCCTTACTATAGCCTTGCCTTTTTTTCATTTTTTTTGCATATTTTTTGGTGTTTTTTTTGGCCGTTTTTTTGCAACAAACTATGCTATGGCGTGTCTCGGCACGCTATTTTTTTGCTGTTTTGAGGTGTTTTTTCAGCTGTTTTTGGGACATGTCATTTTTTGACATTTTTGCCTTACTATAGCCTTGCCTTTTTGGTCATTTTTTTTCAACATGCATTTTTTTATGGTGTTTTTTTGGCCGTTTTTTTTGCAAAAAACTATGCTATGGCGTGTCTCGGCACGCTATTTTTATGCTGTTTTTGAGGTGTTTTTTAGCTGTTTTTTGGACATGTCATTTTTGACATTTTTTTTGCCATTACTATAGCCTTGCCTTTTGTCATTTTTTTTGGACATGCATTATTTTTTTTTTTTTGCCATTTTTTGCAACAAACTATGCTATGGCGTGTCTCGGCACGCTATTTTATGCTGTTTTTTTATGGTGTTTTTAGCTGTTTTTTGTTTTTGGGACATGTCATTTTTTTTGACATTTTTTTTGCCATTTTTTGCTATAGCCTTGCCTTTTTTTTTGTCATTTTTTTTGACATGCATTATTTTGGTGTTTTTTTTCCCGTTTTTTTGCAATGCAAACTATGCTATGGCGTGTTTTTACGCTATTTTATGCTGTTTTTTTGGTGTTTTTTTTTTTAGCTGTTTTTTTTTTGGACATGTTTTTGGATATTTTTTGACATTTTTTTTTACTATAGCCTTGCCTTTTTGGTCATTTTTTTTTTTTGCATTTTTTGGTGTTTTTGGCCATTTTTTTTTGCAACAAACTATGCTATGGCGTGTCTCTGGCACGCTATTTTTTATGCTGTTTTGAGGTGTTTTTTCAGCTGTTTTTGGGACATGTCATTTTTTGACATTTTTGCCTTACTATAGCCTTGCCTTTTTTTTGGTCATTTTTTTTTTCATGCATTTTTTGGTGTTTTTTTGGCCGTTTTTTTGCAACAAACTATGCTATGGCGTGTCTCTTGCACGCTATTTTTATGCTGTTTTTTTGAGGTGTTTTTAGCTGTTTTTGGGACATGTCATTTTTTTGACATTTTTGCCTTACTATAGCCTTGCCTTTTTTTTTGTCATTTTTTTTTTTTGCATTTTTTGGTGTTTTTTTGGCCGTTTTTTTTGCAACAAAAACTATGCTATGGCGTGTCTCTGCACGCTATTTTATGCTGTTTTTGTTTTCAGCTGTTTTTGGGACATGTTTTTGCTGTTTTTTTTGGACATGTCATTTTTTGACATTTTTTTGCCATACTATAGCCTTGCCTTTTTTTTTTGGTCATTTTTTGTTTTTTTTTGACATGCATTATTTTGGTGTTTTTTTTTGGCCATTTTTTTTTTGCAACAACAAACTATGCATGGCGTGTCTCTGCACGCTATTTTATGCTGTTTTGAGGTGTTTTTCAGCTGTTTTTGGGACATGTCATATTTTTTTTGACATTTTTTTGCCATACTATAGCCTTGCCTTTTTTTTTCATTTTTTTGACATGCATTTTTTTGTGTTTTTTGCCGTTTTTTTGCAAAAAACTATGCTATGGCGTGTCTCGGCACGCTATTTTATGCTGTTTTTTTGAGTTTTTTCAGCTGTTTTTTTTTTTGTCATTTTTTGACATTTTTGCCTTACTATAGCCTTGCCTTTTTGGTCATTTTTTTGACATGCATTATTTTGGTGTTTTTTTGCCGTTTTTGCAACAAAAACTATGCTATGGCGTGTCTCGGCACGCTATTTTATGCTGTTTTTGAGGTGTTGTTTTTAGCTGTTTTTGGGACATGTCATATTTTGACATTTTTGCCTTACTATAGCCTTGCCTTTTTGGTCATTTTTTTTGACATGCATTATTTTGGTGTTTTTGGCCGTTTTTTGCAACAAACTATGCTATGGCGTGTCTCTGCACGCTATTTTATGCTGTTTTGAGGTGTTTTTTTTTAGCTGTTTTTTTGGGACATGTCATATTTTTTTGACATTTTTGCCATACTATAGCCTTGCCTTTTTTTTTGTCATTTTTTTGACATGCATTATTTTGGTGTTTTTTGGCCGTTTTTTTGCAAAAAACTATGCTATGGCGTGTGTCTCGGCACGCTATTTTATGCTGTTTTTGAGGTGTTTTTTCTGTTTTTTTGGACATGTCATATTTTGACATTTTTGCCTTACTATAGCCTTGCCTTTTTGGTCATTTTTTTTGACATGCATTTTTTTGGTGTTTTTGGCCGTTTTTTGCAACAAATTTATGCTATGGCGTGTCTCGGCACGCTATTTTATGCTGTTTTTTGAGGTGTTTTTTAGCTGTTTTTTGGGGACATGTCATTTTTTTGACATTTTTGCCTTTTATAGCCTTGCCTTTTTTGGTCATTTTTTTTTTGACATTTTTTGGTGTTTTTTTGGCCGTTTTTGCAACAAACTATGCTATGGCGTGTCTCTGGCACGCTATTTTATGCTGTTTTTTTGGTGTTTTTTTCAGCTGTTTTTGGGACATGTCATATTTTTGACATTTTTGCCTTACTATAGCCTTGCCTTTTTTTTTTCATTTTTTTTTTTTTTTGCATATTTTTGTGTTTTTGGCCGTTTTTGCAATTTTATGCTATGGCGTGTCTCGCACGCTATTTTATGCTGTTTTTTGAGGTGTTTTCAGCTGTTTTTGGGACATGTCATATTTTGACATTTTTGCCTTACTATAGCCTTGCCTTTTTTTCATTTTTTTTTGACATGCATTATTTTGGTGTTTTTGCCGTTTTTTTGCAACAAACTATGCTATGGCGTGTCTCGGCACGCTATTTTATGCTGTTTTTTGAGGTGTTTTTTCAGCTGTTTTTTGGACATGTCATATTTTGACATTTTTGCCTACTATAGCCTTGCCTTTTTGGTCATTTTTTTGACATGCATTATTTTTTGTTTTTTGGCCGTTTTTGCAACAAAAACTATGCTATGGCGTGTCTCGGCACGCTATTTTATGCTGTTTTTTGAGAGGTGTTTTCAGCTGTTTTTGGGACATGTCATATTTTTTGACATTTTTGCCTTACTATAGCCTTGCCTTTTTTTTTCATTTTTTTTTTTCATGCATTTTTTGTGTTTTTGGCCGTTTTTGCAACAAAAACTATGCTATGGCGTGTCTCGGCACGCTATTTTTGCTGCTGTTTTGAGGTGTTTTTCAGCTGTTTTTGGGACATGTCATTTTTGACATTTTTTGCCTTACTATAGCCTTGCCTTTTTTTGTCATTTTTTTGACATGCATTATTTTGGTGTTTTTTGGCCATTTTTTTTTTTGCAAAAACTATGCTATGGCGTGTCTCGGCACGCTATTTTTATATGCTGTTTTGAGGTGTTTTTTTCAGCTGTTTTTGGGACATGTCATTTTTGACATTTTTGCCTTACTATAGCCTTGCCTTTTTTTTTCATTTTTTTGACATGCATTTTTTGGTGTTTTTTTTGCCATTTTTTTTTTGCAACAAAACTATGCTATGGCGTGTCTCGGCACGCTATTTTATGCTGTTTTTTTGAGAGTGTTTTTCAGCTGTTTTTGGGACATGTCATATTTTTGACATTTTTGCCTTACTATAGCCTTGCCTTTTTCATTCATTTTTTTTTTTTCATGCATTATTTTGGTGTTTTTTTTGGCCGTTTTTGCAACAAAAACTATGCTATGGCGTGTCTTGGCACGCTATTTTTTGCTGTTTTTTTGAGGTGTTTTCAGCTGTTTTTGGGACATGTCATATTTTTTTGACATTTTTGCCTTACTATAGCCTTGCCTTTTTTTTTTGGTCATTTTTTTTTTTGCACATGCATTATTTTGGTGTTTTTTTGGCCATTTTTTTTTGGCAACAAACTTTGCTATGGCGTGTCTCGGCACGCTATTTTATGCTGTTTTGAGGTGTTTTCAGCTGTTTTTGGGACATGTCATATTTTTGACATTTTTTGCCTACTATAGCCTTGCCTTTTTTGGTCATTTTTTTTTCAACATGCATATATTTTGTGTTTTTTGGCCGTTTTTGCAACAAACTATGCTATGGCGTGTCTCGGCACGCTATTTTTTATGCTGTTTTGAGGTGTTTTTTCAGCTGTTTTTTTTGGACATGTCATATTTTGACATTTTTGCCTTACTATAGCCTTGCCTTTTTGGTCATTTTTTTCACATGCATTTTTTGGTGTTTTTTGGCCGTTTTTGCAACAATTTCTATGCTATGGCGTGTCTCGCACGCTATTTTATGCTGTTTTGAGGTGTTTTTTGCTGTTTTTGGGACATGTCATATTTTGACATTTTTGCCTTTTGCCTTACTATAGCCTTGCCTTTCCGGTCATTTTTTTCAACGTGCCATATCATGGTGTTTTTGGCCATTTTTGCAACAAACTATGCTCTGGTGTTTCGAAGCACACTATTTTATACTGTTTTAAGGTGTTTTCAGTTGTTTTTGGGACATGTCATATTTTGACATTTTTGCCTTACTATAGCCTTGCCTTTTTGGTCATTTTTTATGACATACTATATTTTGCGTTTAAAAAAATATATTTTGTATTACAAAGTATACTTTACTGTTCTTTAACACCTATCACATTCTGTAGTATGACTTTTCTAATGACATTCATGGCCTCCTACTTGACGCCTTTTTGATTACTTTCATGACATCTTCCATGACATAGTGTCCTTTGTCTTTTTATCACTTTTAATGTCAGTTCTTCATGACGTACTGTAATATTACTTCCATGACATATTAATTCTATACTATACAATGGCTTTTTAGTAATTTTCTAGTGACATATATACTTTGCCTTTTAAATTACTTTTTTACAACAAATTATAGCATCATATTTTTTAATGTCTTTTCTAATGTGCCCTTCTTCACTTTGGTATGTCATAAAGATTATTTAAAAAGTCAAACTGTAACTTTTTCAAAGAGTTCTGTCATACTCATTTCGCTACTTGTTGGCATTGATTTAATTATTTTTATGACACGATTTTATGTTATTTATTGTATCTGATGTTTTGTCTTTGAACTTTTTTTATGGACCATGAGTCTGGAATAAAGGATTGATTGATTGATTGATTTAGCCATTACATTTTCTTTCTGTTTCACAGGGAAGTACATGGCCAGCTGCTCCTTGTGAATTGCGTAGAGGACCATCGGTGCAGGTTCAGAGGACTTTGCAATTATTCCAGGTCCACAGCCTAACGGATGAGAATTGAGAGACAAATTATGGTCAGACATTAAAACTGAAGGGTGACAGTTCAGCCTCAAAGGATAATGTGCACTTACTTCTGACAGAGTCCTGCTGTTCTAGGACCAAACCGTTTCTTCTTCTTTTCTTCTAATTTAAGTTGCGTGTGTGTTGTACACCCAATCCTGACTTTACCGGGAGGAAAGTTCTTTTTCTATTTTATCTCCTCTGTCCATTGTCTTCTGAGACTACAAACTGAGGTAGAGCTCAGAACTTTTCTTTAATTATAGAGGAAAGGAAAATAAAGTTAGTCTTAAAGTGAGTTGCCATGGAAACTAGGACTTTTTAAATTATGTAAATACTGTATGGAATAAATCTCTGGAGCATCTCAAAAGATCAAATGAGTCAATTGTGAGCAAAGATCTTCACTAAACCTTAGAAAATAAAAATGTTTGTAAATCATCTGTTTGTTTCAAATAGAGGTTTTGTGATGTCGATGTTTGATAAAAATAAATGTGCTCAAACATTTTGGTGTACACCAATTTATTACACATTGTGACCAAGTACAAAATACAGCTGAACTATGCAGTTTATTACAGACCATCATCTGTCTTTAGGATAGTTAAAGTGTAGTCAAGAACGGGTTTAAAAACGCACAAAAATATGGGGTTCAGTATACTTGTAAGAAGAACCAAATCTAGTTCAATAAAAAATAAACCTCCTCCAAAAATCTAAAACAGCCTTACAAAACATTACAAAGTACACACAGAAATTACTTTTTTTTCTCCAAAGCACTTAAAGGCAAATTACCGTGACAGGCACAAGTTACAAAAAGCCTTAAATAACTCAAAGCTCAAGGATTCTCATCGCTACAACAAAATCATCCGAGGGGGAAAAAATAAATCAACCAAATTAATTTCAACACAAAGCTGATGTCAATCAAATCAGAATAGATCATATAAATAGACATTTCTCTTGTGACAGTTTAATAGTGTACTTGGGCGCAGTAACACCACAGTATGAATTTAATTTTACACACTGAACAATTGAGATTGGAAACAAATTTATCACACACGCCAGTCTAATCAATTACACATTAAAGCAGTTTTTACTGATACAATGTGACCGGCCAGGTACAGTGTGAGGAAAGAGATCAGGCAAAGACTGAAGGCCACAGAGCACGCACTTTCTACATCATACAAAGATATATATTTATATTTATATATATAATTTATTATGGACAAACTCCCCAAATAACGCACTGTATATTTCTATCTAATTCAAACAGAACATAAGACTTAAATCTGAGAAACAGCATGAGGTCAAAGTATCTGAAGTCGGGGAGCACGTGCCGGCTCAGATGCCAATGAGAGCCTCTTTCTGTGTGAGAGTTTTGGTTTTATAGGTCCAACGCTCTAACGTATTTTGATTTACCATATCTTCCTTAGATGAAATTTCTAACAACTTTTTTAATGAGCCCAGATTCCAGTTTAGGTTTTAGTATCCAATATTCATTAAATCAATTATTTGAGTTCATTACCAACAGCTACAGATTTGCACAGGAGTCACTGAATTAGGACTATGCATCCGTACAGTACACAGAAGAGCTGTCGCAGGATTGAAGCCATTTGTGGAGAACTATTTACAGGAAGGAGTGGGAGACACAAACTGCTACATTTTTTTTTTAAATACTTGCCTCATGTCATCTGAGCCGAACAGCAAAGAAATCTATTGAGGTAAACAAACCAACATCTTACACAGTCATGGTAACATACTAAGTTTCCTGACTACTGCGAGACTACGAGGCCCTACAGAGCCATGACTGTGGCTAAGCTGGTGGGAACGACTGAGGGAAAGGTCCTTTGGGTCAGTAGGTTGCATGTAGATTTTTTAGTTTTTTTTTTTGTTGTGTGTGTTTGCTGCGAGCTGCAGCAGAGGCAACAAGGAGTGTACACATCTACACCTATTCAATCTTGAAGGTGCTTTGAATGTCTGAGGTTTTGAGACAATACATTCATACTGCGGTAGAGGCACAGCTGAGGGACAGATTGACATCTGTAGTGGTGGTTTTAAAGTTAGCGATCTAAGGCACTCAAATGACACTATGGCACAGCTAGTTAAGATTTAAAAAAGAAGAAGAATCACAAACACCACATACCACCACTCAAAGTTACACATCCAATAAAAAGATACTGCACAAAGTCATTCACAGTTGCAACAAAAACGGGGAAAAAAATCAGACCTGTGTTACACCCCTGTGAGTAAAAAACAAACAAAAAACCCCAAAAAGACAATAACAAAAAAAAACCCTGACGTGAGCTTCCTGAAGGAAAGATCACTGTCCTTATAAACACTAGTGAGGGGAGGACTGACATTGCTACTTTCTTCTCTATGTACATTGCACACACTGACTGCAGAGGGACAAGAAAAAAAGGTGTGCGTCCCAAAAAGCCCCACAAGTCACTTTAGTGTCACCTGTTAAGGCAGAGATGCTGGTCCTTGTGGCTTCCAGTCCGGCCCTGTTCAGTCCGGACTCACATCTCCTGCAGAGGGTGGCTCATTTCAATCCTCTCCCTCTTCACAGCTGGTTCAGTCGGCCCTCTGGACGCATCTGCATCACTGCCCAGGTCACTCATCTCATCAGAGAAGGATGCGTCTAGTGGCACAAGGAGAGAGGGATGTTGGAGTCTAAATAGTTTAGCATCACGGTGACAGTTGACATTAAACTAGTTACCCTATAACCAGAACAGAGAGTGAGGGACAAGAGGATGAAAAGGACAAATACAGCTGGGTTCAAAGCGAAACACAAATCTATCCACACAATATAAAAGGACAAAATAAAGAGTTACACGTAAAGCATCTTAAAATCACTGCCATACCTAACAGATCGATGTGTATCTGTAACTAATCTGTCTCTCAATACTGTCTGACTTCCCCACCCTGTCTGTGGGATGCTGTCTTTAACCCTTTAATGGTCCTTCATTACTTCGTTCTTCATTTGCTTACTTGTTTTGTGTGTGTTTCTTACATACTTCGGACTAGACACACCCTTTAGGCGGGATAGATCACAGTGAGGTTTGTCAGTGTAAAATACTGTGCATTATAGTTTGTTTTATTGAACTATTATTACTAGTGTTATCAGTATTACCCTCGTTTTAACTCCTCCATCAGGTAGAAGGTGTTTTTGAAAAACAGTATTAAGTCATCAGACTTTTTGGGGCTATTCATTTACAACAGTCTGGTCAGTAAGTCAACTTAATCTAAATAAAAAAACATACAGTTGCTCATAAAAACATCATTAAAGACAATTAAAGGATTGAAAATAGGTTCTAAATATATAGTTTAATTTTGAATATGGGCTATGTAATTTCATACAACAACTGAGCAGGACATTTTTTGTCACACAGTACAAAGCAGTTAATTTGCTGGAAACTAATTTTCAGTTACAGATTAAATTTGTGCTTTTTTCTTATAACTCTCGGGCAATAATGCATTCTGTAGCACATATATCAGTATTTATCCTTTGGCTGGACAGACAATGCTTGTTGGAAAGATTCATTAGGAATTAATGTGTGCCACTGACTGGGTAGGGGAGTTAATTGAGAGATTAAAACAAGGTTGATTTTGGGCTTTGTTTTTTTCTCGTCCGTTTTTGTTCCTTCTAGAGACAATGACCAAACTGATGCTTTAGAATCTTTTTCTCTAAAGCTCGAGCCAGTTAGCTCAAACATGAGATGGCTAATATCAAAACTAGCACTGTAAGTAATAAAGGCTTACCTTTTTCCATGAGTGACGGCATCATCGAGGTCAGGTCACTGAACTGTGATTCAGATGAGCGAGCATTAATCAACAAAACAACAATTTCCAACATCACTTTCATCATTGTCATTGAAGTGTTTAGACCAATTTGAGCTCCTTCATACCTCTCCCATGACAGCAATAGGAGTTTCTCCAGTGGCCTGAGCCACGCGGTGTTCCACCAGGTAAAACATGTACTCGTCGTACAACAGACGTATCAGGTGAAAGGAGCCAAAACTGGCGGCACTACGCAGGGTCAGGTCTCTGATCACCATGGAGCTACAGGAAGGAGAGAGGGAAAAAACAGAAAATCGTTAAAATGCTGCGTGCAGTGACTGTAAGGAAACAGTCTTATTGCCCCCCCCATCGTACCTGTAGAAGGACCATTTGAGCAGGAACTGGCGTGCAGCTTTGGGGAAGCTGGGGCTGCCCTGGTGAGGCTTCAGGACCTGAGAGACCACGTTGTCGAGCCAGGTGGCCCACTGGTCCAGAGAGCTCTGCTGCTGTAGGGTGACCTTAAAGTCCTGCTCCAGACGCTGAACCACGCTCTCGTCACACTGACACACCCATGACGCCTGCTCCTGTTAAGACACAACAAACACACCAAACCACATTTAGCAAGCAACCACAACACAGCGAGAGACGGAAAACAGAGAGAGAGTCAACACGAGTCGTGAAGTCTTAAATAAACAGGGCAGCTGTCAGACATGTTTACCTGGACGTTGGCAAAGTCCACCCGGTTAAGGTCAGAGAGCATCTGGTTGATCTGGGAGGTGTTCTGGAGGACGGCGCGGGCCGCCTGGGCCAGGTGGTTCAGACTGGTATAACGTCTCAGTGTCTGGGCAAACGCACTGACCACTGCCACCTACACCCCAGAGACACACAATCAATTATACAGTCTGAAATCTAATGTCACTCAAGGCTTTATTATCTTAGCCAAACTATGTTAGACTCAAATCCAACCAGTTTGTGTTCTACAGCTTTCTGTGCTTAATTTATATATTTATTGTCATATGCACATCAATTATAGAGAAGCAGTCCTTGGCAATAAAAAGCTTAGATCTCAGACTCAGTCCAACAATGCTCATTTAATATGTATGCAGAGAAATTCACAACCTGTACTGCAGTCAGAAATGAACATGGCGTTAATATGATGCTGTATCTTACTGTTCACTTACATAAACATGAAAAATCTTTAATGCACAGATCAAATCATTAGAGGTGGAAGGAACAGTGCAGAGTACCATATGACAGTCATGGCTCGAGATGAGGTGACTTCAGGTACCTTAAAGGCTGAAAGTGTGAGGATGTGATAGATTTAATGATCTGATTTTAAGATTTTCTTGTTACCTTGGTGCGAATAATCTCTTGAGGAAAACTGGTCATGGCGTTCGTCAGCCAGCCCTCCAGACTCTTGGCAAAGTTACGGATGGCCTGAGTGAGCGTGCCTGAAGCAACAGAACAGCCTGGATTACAAACTGACAAAACCATTTAAAGTTTTATTAAACACCTAATCATTTGTGTTCAAACGGGAATTTAATGGCACAGCTGAGACATGAAAATGTCACTGTTGTTACCATGACTTTAATACAGTGGATACATATCTGTTACTGTGCTGCTCAAAAACCCTTTTAACTGCACTAAAGCGAAATAAGATATTGTTATATGCGTAGGCCACCTTGTTATTTTGTGCAGTGACTTCAAATTATGTCAAAGTCTGGGCTCGTGTGCCGACAGGACACTGTTGGCTCACACAGAAAAGGGGAAACCAGACTTGCATTTAACTGTAACAGACCACATTGAACTATGCATAAAGCAATGTAAGTAGATTTTGAAAATGCAGCCAACTGCGAAACAGAAGATTCGAGTAGATCTGGAACAGAACAAATAGCAAAATCCTTTAAATATAATGTTGGATGTGTGTTACTGAGGGTGCAAAGAGGATATACTGAAACAAAGTGACTTAGATTGTGCTGTAATTGTATTACCTCATCAATATGTATTTATTAAAGTGAGGTGATTCAGTGGTGACAATATGCACTATTGTGTCAATACAGAGTATCTTATGAAATCATAATGAATACAAATATCAATAGTACTGACTGGGGACAGGACGCAGCACATCGGGGATGAGGATCTCTACCAGAGCCTGATAGAGGATGTGGTCACAGCTCCTCATCCATAGTCTGACTGGTTCGTATTTACACAGAGCCACCAGCTTCTCTCGGGGGATCACACCCTCCAGGTCATCATCACTATACACACATGGCAGGAAAAAAAATACATGCACGCAAATTACAAATACTGCCTTTTATCAAATAAAACTCGCATGAAAAGGTTAAAGTGTGCAGACTTGACATGCCTTTAAAATAGAAGACTTGATTTAGCTCAGACATAACACTTGACGTAAAACTAAGTAGAAGTTTTCTTTCCAGCATCAGATGTCACTCTGTATATGTGACCTGACCTGTTGGGGATGGTTGTATTTCCGTCACTAGATGGCGGTGTTGAATACCAAAAGGTCTGCCAGAGTTTCTCAATGTAGTGGAACTGAAGGTTCATCACCACATCCAAAGTAGCCTGCAGGAGAGCAGCGAGGGAGGGAAGAGAATGAGGGGGAGGGAGAAGAGAGGGAGGAAGGGGGACAAAACATACAGAGCTGAACCATGGCAACCAGACACACAACAAAGTTTCTACAGGCAGGCAAGCAGCCTCTCGCTCACTCCAGGCCCTCCTGGTTAGACAATGAGCCAGCTCAAACACAGCTCCCTGCACATTAATCATCAGGAGGATCCTACAGGCCACATTTAGGCTTCATCTGGAGTTTTTTTTTGTTAAACTTTATTTCACTCACTAATTTTTTATCTTGGTTTCCTTTACAAAGCAGATAAGTCTTATAGATTTATGCATGCATTTGCCTCCTTTTAGTGGCGACGCGCTGACCTGAACTAACCCATGTGATTTCCTCTTTCCTGTTCATATGTATGAGGCTCTTAGAAAGCAGAGTACTGCACACAAGTGAACACTGCATTAGCACAAAGGAAGCAGTGGCTAGCTTGTGATCTAAAATGATAAACTGCAGTTTGAGCGCTTGGTGTGAGAAAAAGCAGTAATCTGTTTCTAAAAAGAGTTAAAAGATAAACTCTAAACCTCAAGGCACATGTATAAAAGTAAAGCACAAAAAGTTGTTCAGGACATTCAAAGGAGCAAACATCAACCTGACGCAACATGAAACAGAGGTCAAAGTCTTTTGTCTCAAACAGTTGAGTATATCTCTACGTCGAGCGTCTGTTGAGTACGAGCATATGATTCGCACCGTGCCCAGAGATTCTCTTCTTTCTCTATCTGGCAGGACATGCACTTGCCGCTGGATCTTGTTACACAGCAGCGTAGGCTTCAATCACATGATATGTTTTTGCTTCCTCTCCAGCCGTTGCCATGGCAACCTTGTTTACGGTTGCCCCAAGCAACAGGTCAAACACAGAACTCCAAAACAAAAAGGAGAATTCCCCATCCCCTCTAAACAAGAGTGTTTTGCCGCCACAGTTTTGCACCACAGCGGAAAAACAACTTGCCTTGAAAAAAGTGTGGAGGAGAAATAACACATGTTCACGTGCACGGGCTCACACACACAGACAGACGAGCAGCCCGCGGCAGAGATTCACAAATCTTAACCACTCACATTTGTACTCACACGACAACTACTGTGGTTTACGGTGTGATTTATTACCCTAAAAGTTTTATTAAACACCCAATTATTTCTGTTTAAAAATTAATTTAATGGCACGACTGATAACCTAAATATCTGGCTGCTACCATGACATAATAAATACATGTCTGACAGTGGATAAAGTCCATTTACAGGCCTGTTCAAAACTCCTTTAACTAAATGAAAGTAAAATAAGATGTTTTTTGTTGTTGTTTTTTTTTTAAATTCTGAAGCCAAGTTGTTTTTATTTGTGCAGTAACTTTAAATTCTATTAATAAAAGTCTTAGCTAATGTGTTAACAGGTCACTGTTGGCTCAGAAAAAAAGAGAAAAAAAGTGAAATGCATAAAAATTAAACACACAGGCAATGCGAGCTGTGAGAGTGACAGAAATGCGCTGGCAGACAAAGACAGGAGCCCATGTGCCTGTCCACAGACAAGGCAACACAAAGGCCCAAGGGGAGGCCACCACAAAGACACCAAGATGTCCACCCAGCGCGCTGAAAGGTTAATTGGCATGTCTTGAAAGCTGCACAGAGATGAAAAGACGGCTGGAACAAAAGGAGTGTGGTGAGGCTGGACATGGGGAGGGCAGGGATAATATGATAAAGCCAGAGCTTCGCTGCTTTAATCACACCCTCTCTCCAGCCTGTAAAGCCCCCAAATTTTAATGTTCAATATTATTTCCACTCTTCTCAATGCCAATCCGTTTCATCCTGGAGGGTTTTTCTTCTGCCTACTCAAATTCATTGTCCCACCAAGAGACTATAAATTATGCCCTGCAGCCTGTGAAATGTCATTATGCAATACGCTATTTCTTCACAGCTCTTTCTTCAGAGCTCTTTCTTCATACATTTTCCCATTACATTTTTTCATAAACATTTTAGTGGCGGCAGGACACCTGTTGACTGCTGTAGTTTGCTTTTTGTTTTTGCCTCCTGTTTGGGGATATGGATCTGCCCTTGTTAAAACCAGGTCGCCATGATGAAGCAAGAATTATTCTAGATGCTTCTTATAGTCTAGAAATCCCACTTAAAAGTCAAAAACCATTATGTTTTAATCTGTTGTTGATGAGAAGTACTAACCTTACTCAGGTAAAGTCAGGTAAACACCTCCACCAGCCACCATCAGAGCTCTGACAATAACGATAATAAAGTGTCTGTGGCACTCAGCGCCAAACCCAAATGTCTCTACTATTGTTGTCAAAAATATCAATTTACCTTTATGTGTTGATTCTAAATATCCGAAACGTTTCAATACTCATTTTCTTCAGTAACGAGTCATTTGTCTCATTAGTTTTGGTTGCGAATGGGATTTTGCAGCACAGTTTTGTTATTTCCTCAAGAAGAATACTGTTTTTTTTGTAAACTGTTCTGATTATTGCTAATGGATACTACAGTCCTGTACTAAGTCCATTCTTAACCAAGAAAATAAAAGGTGTTGTTTTCATCTAATAGCCTAGTTATATTTATCTTTTAAGAAAAATAATAAATTGAATGCCCTCAATGTTGTTTTTCCCCATGGTATCCAAAATCAATATTTTTGCAGGTATATATCGAAGTTTGATTGTGAAAAAAATAGTCCATAAATCTTTAAAAATGGATCACAAATATAGTTAGGTTTGTTTGAAAGGTACAGCTCTTTTTATTACAGCTGGGCACTGTTTTGTTTGAGCAAATGAAACTCAAAGTAAACTCTGTATTTTTGGGGTACTGTTTTCAGAAATGGATTAATACACATTTGGTGGTCTTTTAAGTACAGCAGCAAGACAGTCTTTGTGGGATCAACTCAGAATTACAAACAGTGCAGGTGATCTGATTAATTAAGGAACATGTTCTATGTGAGACGGACTTAACTCAGCTCCCACTAGAGCAACAAAAGGCTTTAACAGTATTTTTCACATGTTCAGAGGAACTCTGAAAGACCTGTAAACAGACTGAGATGTGTGAAGTTCCCCTTTAAAGCGTTTCCATTTATATTCACATCATATAGCCTCAGTTACAAACATATTCATAGAGCTGTACCTCGCAGTGATCTCTGTAGAGTGTCTGCAGCTTCTTGATATCATTCATGTTGATGCGCTCTGGCAGAGGCTGGGTGCCCAGGTCGGGATTGGGAAATTGAGGCAAGGTGTGGGATGTATCTGCATTAAAGAAAAAAAAAAAGTAGACAGGTGTCACTCATTTCACTCATACTGACACACAAAGAAAGACCTATTAAATCGGTATGAGCAGATCATGAAGTGTCAACACAGAAATGCATATCCTATCACTGTCTCAACAAACAAGATGCCTGGCTGTTAATTTTATCAGGGTGACAGTTATTACATGTGTTTATAATTAATGTTTGAGAAAAGTCAACATGTGGGCGGTAGCGGTGCCACATATGACTCCACTTTCACTGATTTAATTGAAGCCAAAAAAAACGAAGATAGGATCAGAAAATAATCAGAAAAAAAAACAAGTGAAAAGGCTTCCCTAATTTTCAGCATCAATCATCTGTGGACAACCAGTTGTCGTGGCAACCATCTAGCTCCTATCCTTACCTATGTACTGCTGGTGGTGTTGGCTCTGAGCGGCCACAGACTGCTCTGGTGTGCTGTTACAGTGCTGAGAGCTCCCACACAGGCTGTCAGACATACCGTCCACCTTCTGAAGAGGTTTGAACCTACACACACAGTAGAAAACATGTATGACAGACACACTACACAGAATACTGAAGAGTAACTTAAGACCAGGCAAAAAGCAGTTTTCCACTGCTCTCTCTGATTCAGAGTTTCAAGTGTGTTTCACCTCTGAGACAACATGAGCTCAGAAGTGTGCTCAGTTGAACCTGTAGCCACACCTAACTGTGATGATATGATGCACTGACAAACACTGGGGTACACATCTACATCACTGCAGCGAGGCGTGAGGCTAAACCCCTGACATAAGCAAAAACAGATTTCGAAGTTACTCTTACAGCATACATTGATTTTTTTTGTACAAATGCACTAGAGCAATGCAACCATTTCTCTAGTACATTTTTTGCCCTGTTCTAGCATTCAAAGAAGATGGGTGAGTAAAAACATAGGCAACCATGCAGGAAAAAATGAAAAGGGCAAATAACATTCAGAGGATACAGATTAAGATAAAATCTGCAAGCAAAAGCATTTGGCAATGACTGTGAGACAGTTGTGACAAGGTAAATGTCATCAAAAGTGAAATTGTGTGACCTTCATTTAAAAAATACCTAAAAACAAATCGTGCCATGGGACAAAATTACCAACAAAATGGCAAAGGATAAATGGAAAATTGCTTAAAGTTGGGAGAGATGCAACGGACAGCAAGACAGCAAAAAATAAAAACAGACAGGGAGAGAGTGCTGACCTCTGTTTCTGGTGGACAGGCTGCTGCCTCATGGCCATGTACTGGGTGTCTTCCTGCAGCCGGTTCAGTGGTGAGTCTGGCTTCACCCGGATACCATAGTAATGATACTTAGAGTTGCCTCTGGTAGATTCATGAGAGAAAAGCCAGAAACCAGTGAGGAAGAGAAGCCTTGTCATCAGTCTAATCACTATCATTATCCTCTTCCATCAGCGAGTCTCCAATGCCTATAAGCATCATCGTACCCATCACATCTATAACGATTACATGATTACTGTTATCAGAACCGTCAGCATCAGCAGCAACCTCTTCCTGTTTGTACCTGGTGCCCAGGCGGCGGGTCCTCAGGCCCATGAAGACTGAGCGGATGAGCTTGCCGAAGGAGGCTGCGTTGACCGGATCCAGCTTCTGTTCCTGACAGTGCCGTAAATAATGGTTGTACAGGGAGCACCGGGGCAGGCTCACTCCCTCCGCTGTCTCGTAGTTGTCCAGCAGCCACTGCAGCTAAAAAACACACACAACAGGACATCATTGCAAGATGAGCGAGCCCCAGTTGATAAATTCTGTGATAGTCACCTGGCCGGAAATAAACAGGAGCTATGCATCTTATCATCACATCAAAAGACAAAATAACGCACACACTCCTACACGCACGCACACTCCTACACACACATATCAGATGATGACCTGTTTTAGGAGGTTAAACACCTGAGAGATCACTGCACTCCCGCTGTAGCTTCCTTTAGGCCTTCATATTCTTGACTTAAGCAGTAAGTGACTTCAGCATAAGGAATGGCTGATTGAGTGAACACTCAAACATCTGAAGTGCCATTTATTCTATCACACAAATGTCCAAGAATGTTAATATTAGGGGGGGCAAAGCAATACCTCTGTCTAGAGCAGCACAATCATAAAGAATTTGCATAAAAAGCTCAAATTCTAAATTTGCAAATCATATGTAAAGCCAATACTTCAGACACTTTTCACACAAATGATGTGGCGACTGTGACATCACAGCTGAGGTTAAGAGCTGGAATGTAGGACAAAGAATCTAAAATACAAATTTCTCATGTGAGTAATAGTCTGGATGGAAATACTTAATGAATCTTATTTAAATTTAAATTGCATGACAGCCTCCCAACAAAGAGAAAAGGTTATATTGCAATAAGCTTTTGTGACACAGAGTGCATGTCTTGGTGTGCTTAGGAGTGAAATCAACAGAAATAAATCAATTTAAGTCCATGCAGAGTACTAAGAAATACATACAAGATGCATTATGAAGCAAAAAAGTGATAGCAAATGCTAGGAAAAGTTAGGATCACAGATGAAAACCAATTGAGCCATTATGCGTGTCAGTGGGACAGTGCAAAGTAAATTAAGCTTGCGGTGGGTAGTGTGTTAAATTTTGCAGAACATAAGTTGAACACACTGCCTGAAGGTTCAGGTATTGCTTTATGTTTTTTTTTTTTTTTTTGCTTCCATTTTCTGTCATGTCCTTTTCAAAAGAAGTTCCTGGATGACTTACATGGCTGTTGAGCAGGCTGCTTTTGTGACTTGCAATTCCTTCAGACTTTTGGAGGTTTTCAATCGCCATTTCAAGCTAAAGAAAGAAGCATGCAAAAAAAGGGAAAAAAAGTAGACACAGAAGAGGGAGGAGGCAGGAGAGTGAGAGATAGAAAAATAATAGACAGAAATAAGCAGGGGTATATGAAGAAAAAAAACACACACAAAAAAAACAGATAAAGGAAATAAGACTGTTAGCGAGCAGCCAGATCTCTGCATTTCCATTAAAATCAGTCAGTGTTGTGGCCAAAGCCATTATTGGCTGACAAAGGCATGCAAATCAAGGGACTCATTGGGTTAAGCTGCTCAGTGAAGGTTTGTGGTCAGACACTCTAATGTATGCAAATAGGAACCACAAACAGGGGCACAGGTCACGTCAAGTTTGAGGACAATAGGTCAACAAGGCCTAACCCAACCCCGCTCCACCCCCAGCAACAATGGAACTTAGAAATATTATTCGAAAAAGTAAAACTCACAGAGTGAGTTGTAACTACAACAGAAAGACGACTGTCATGGTATTATATACACTGGCATATTATTCTGTCTTTGGACAACAACAAAAAATGGAGTCCAACTGGCGGGCAAAGTGAATGACAAAACCAGGGACATTGTTGAGCCATAGAAGAAAATCAAGTCAAAAAGAAAAGATATGTGGTATTGCAGCCAAACTGGAGACACAGAAGAAAAGGAAAAAGAAGCAGGCAGCGTTCCAAGCCTTAAGAAGGCTCCAGAGGGCTCATGGCCAAATGGTAATGAGCCCCAGGGGTTGCTTTGTTTCGCAGGGCGCTCAAGTGCCTGTGAAAACCTCTGAAACAAGGCAGTGCTGAATTATTTAAGCCAGTGTCCCTATTCTACAGGCTCTCTGCCCTGCACTGCTCTGCTCTGCTCTCTGCATGTTACTGCAGAGCCAGGAGGCCCCAACTCAGGTTGCTGTAAACCCTGTGTGTCTCTCCCTGCCTTTCAAGCTTGTGCGGGAGCCTGGCCAGATTGGACACAGGCTCAGGTAGCAGCGATGACAGTTAGCACCAGTGTGCATCTCCAAACACCACGTTAGTGGGGTTCTCTGCTCAGTAAGCCATGGTGTACTTGGAGTTAGTAGTAACAACTTATTTACATACTTTTAAAGAATAAAAATTAGACAATGGCCACATAGCAGATGAGAAAAGTATATTTGCTCAGTCATTCAATCTCATTGAGTGTAAACCTCTAAATGACAGTTTATTTATTGTTTTACCAGCACATTAATCCTATTATATTGGGAAAAAATGTGCTTCAGAGTATTACAGAAACACTGGTATGGGTTTTGCTCACCATAGCTGAGGAGGAGCGTGACGAGTGTGATATGTGGTTGCGGCTTCCCTCCATACTGCCTCCATGAATCAGGTAGGTGCTTCCGCTTGAAATGATGTGACTGCTGCCCACGTCCATAGCGATGCCCACCATGCCATGAGGGGGCACCCCACCACTGGCAGAAGAGACCACTGTGGTGACATGAGCTCCACCGGCCTGCGAGTCAAAGTAGGTTCCCCCACTGCTCTGGCCGTACAACTGAGCCTCAGGGTTGTAGGAGTAGGCTGTTCGACTGGGAGGAGATCATTGGAATTAGAAATAAGTAAATGAGTGATGCTTAAAAAAAGTACATTTCATGGCAATCAATGAATTTCAGGATGATGAGGGCCATTTACAATCTTTTTCACTTCTTTGTGCAAGGGCACAGGATTTCAGTACTGTTTATACATGTAGATAATCAGTAAAACCTTTTCAAGATAATTTTTAACTAGATTTAAATTTCTCTAATAATGATTTCTTATTCAACCACTGCAGATATGACTAAAAGTAAGTGGGGCTGCACCTGACAATTATTTTAATTCATCAGTGTTACCCCAAACCCAAAATGTCATCCTCAAATGTCTACTTTTGTCCACAACCCAAAGATATTATGGTTACTTTCATATAAGACTTAAGAAATCGGAAAATAACTCACATTTAAGAAGCTGGAATCATTAAATTTTGACCTTTTGTCGTACGTCAGTTCAGTTAATCTACATTTAACATACAGTTAAATGCAAGTATTTAGTTCGCTTTAACGTCGGCTTTACGGAGCTGGCATGAGCTACCCCCGTTGTTGCTGTCCAGCTCAAAAAGTCAGGTAAACAACACCGCCAGTCACCTTCAGAGCTCCGCCAAAAACGATGGGATTTTGTTATTGTGGCGGAACCCGGCCCGACACTGTAACAGTTAATATTGTGTTTTACTCACACGGCTGATTCCCTAATAAACCGATGAACTGGTCCTCTGTTTCCTCCGTCCAAAACTACATACACACCGGCGAATGGCTGGCTAGTTTGCTAGCTAGCTAACTATACCAGGCTCTTATGCTAATGTTGAAGTGGTTACAGAAAAAGAGCCGACAAAAGTTGTCACCCATCTGATAGCAGTTTACTTTCCAACGCTGTGACAACAGTGTCGATGAAGCATCAAGTTGTGAATTTGGGCGATGACAGCTGGCTATTCTCTGGCTAGCTTGCTACTATTGCCATCACGGTAGACCGAAAATGAGGAATATAGTACTGTCAGCGACCACTGCTCAGCGCTAAAAAAAATCGAAAAAGCAACGGCCAATGGGGAAGCACCAACTTTGACGTCATCGATCACTCCGACCAATAGAGATAGAGGGAGGTGCCAAAGGTAACAGTGGTGAAACCGAAACGCCAACAACGTGTCTATAGCTAGCTAAAAAACAGTACATATCAGAATGTCAAAGATTTACTTCAGCACTTTATGGCTACCAGACAGGAAACATTACATTGCCAAACTGATTATTGTCAGTAATTCTCAGTCCCCCTTCTCCTTACTTTGCTTATTTTGGATAAATTAGCCCACTTTACAGTCAGGAGTACCATACTTTGGTATTTACTATATGTATATGTTACTATTTTTATATTTATTTTAATCGAATCATCTGTAAGATCATCATTTAAGCTAAAAAATACAAAAGATACATACAGCTTAGTTAGCTGCAACTTCCATAGTTTGTAGGCCAAATTAACAAAATGCTTGAACGTCAGCATTTTGAGTGTCACGATCTCCTAGTTTTCCCACATTTTCCTGCTGATGTCGCACTTTGTTAGTAGTGCATCCTGACAAAAATCAACTTTTAGATATTTTTGTGTTTGCTGTCAGACATTACTGACACAGTTACTATTGTGCAATACAAAGTCAAGGGAGAGCGATGAATTGCATGATTTATAAAAAATAATCATTTGAGAGCTCTACTTTTTAGCAATTAATACCCCATACATTCAAATGTAAGATTATTTAATGACTTTTAAAGCATAATTTTTATAAAACTGATTGAATTTAAGACATTTGAAAACTTTTGAAGGGCCCTACAGACACCCTGATAATCTTTACACAGACAGCAATCTAACTGATGGCAAATATTTAGCTATGCTGAAGTCAAAATTAAGCATCAAAGTATGTGAAAAAAAATCATGTTTGCTTCAATTAGCTTTAATGGCGTTTTGATTAGAGCCACCTGTAAAGCACTTGAATTCTCAAATGATGAGAAAAGTGGTCTGGAAAGTCTTATTTGTCATTATTCTTTTATCCAGCACCTATTGATTTATAGTTCAAGATTTATTCTGCATTTGGACAGAAGCCAGATATAATGCACTGTGTCATGTCTGTTTAATTGAAAAAACAAAGATGTCTTACATTCTTACATGGACACAGTGGTGATATTTAATTATGGCAAACATTCTGACATGTTTAAATCCAAAGTATTTTTAAACACTGTTATATATTTCAATACAATCTGACACTTTACTGAGTTGAATTAAACTTTATTTCAAAGTGTACTTGAACTATATGATAATTAATATGTATTGTGTTCCTTAATTATAATTGTGGAGTAATGTAACATTGCTTACATAGTTCCATTGGTGTATACAGTCTCTCCACTTTCTCCTACATATTGGACCTGGGATGGGTAAACATGCTGCACCTGCTGCACCTACAAGTGAGACAACAGGAAATCAAAACAGGAAAAAGGAACATATTTGTTTAGGCCTCCGTATTTGTACAGATTAAAGTCTACAATTAAACTGTAACTGACTCTTTTTAATCATACATGTTCTGCTTAGAATTAAAATATTTGCTTCTAGGTGTAGGCATTGGTACACATATACAGTGTGTACATAAAGTGCAGTGAAAAAGTCTGTCTACCCCTTGGTTCTGCATTTCTATATGTGCAACACAGAAGACTCAACAATATCAATTTTGTAACATTACAAATACTACCTAAAAAATTTAGACCTACCAAGGTAATTTATGTATGTTTATCTAAATAAGTATGCTTTCTGAAAAATGCTGGTTGTGAAAAGAAGCTATAAAGTTGATTAAATTGTACTTTCTTTTTTTTTTTTTTACTGTAATTTAAAAAAAAGATGGTAAAATCGTAACTGATTTGATTTCAATTTAAAACTGATTACGACATACATGTGGTTTAATAAAGACAAGCTTGATTTGTCAGACATCACAACTGAAAATGAATGATATAATGACGAATAAGAACTGTGAAAAGCAGGTTATAAACTGTCCATCTGCTATTGGCTGATCTTGATGCATGTGACATCACTCAGAAATATAAGGCTGGTACCTAAGATGAGCGTATAGCAGACAGTCCATTCCTGTTTTTCTAGACAGCACACAGATTTTTTTGTTGGGGTTTGGTTCAAGCACCTTGGAATCACCTGTCTTTGCAGCAATTATGCCCATTGTTGTAGTGGTAGTTGATGAGGTGGGTACTTGGTAGATGGTTAAGTTACTGAGGAGGAAGTGGGTATACGTTCTCATATATATATTCCTATGGCCTTTTGGCTTATAGGTGGGAATACTGTAAATGGCCAGAAGCAAAGGTGGGTGCACCCCATATACCTACATATACCCTCCACTACACAACTGATTATACCCTGAGAAGACTTTTTGCCATAAACATCATCAGGAAAAAAGCTATAAAGCTAAGAGAAATCTCTTAACATGTCATACATCTACAAATTACCCTTTTAATTATATATACAAATTATTTTCATTTTATTTATGTATGCGGACAATGGACCAGGCTCAGCCAGAGAAAGACACTTTCGCACACCCATAAGGAGCACAGGAAGCAGGAGAAACATTTTGGCATATGCTCAGTATGAGCAGTAGGGCTGCCACCATGTTTGGGAACTTCATTTAGCGTTAAACACAAACATGGTGTGGTTACTGTTTAACTTGTTTACTAAAGCCAAATCTACAACTCCCCAGTTTCACTTATTATTTAACCTCAATGTAAATTCTGACCTGAATGAGACATAAAAAGTTGATCAAATATTTGTGAGTGACACAAATACGTGCTGGTAAAACAGGCAATATGCTTATTTAATCTTCTTGTTACTGTTATTGTAAAAAACAATAAAACAAAAAAACAGCATAGGTCTCCAGCTCAGTCACAAAGGTCAAAATAGGTTAATCTTTTTTAAAAAGAAAAAGAAAAAAAGGAAGAAGTCAAATGCCAAGGGATGTACAAGTATTTTCACAGCACTGTAGAAGTATGTACAGCACTGTGTACCTGCTGAGGGACCTGTTGAACCCTGGGTACTGAAAGCTGCTGTACTTGTCCTCCCTTCTGAGCTGAGCCTGTGGCTTGAACCAGCACCCTCTGTGTGGATACAAGACATAACTCAATTACATAGGTATGCACGTACAATCACACACGTACAGACTTAACTGTAAACATATGACAGCCGACACAAGATGGAAAAACATTTTAACAAATCCCCCTTCTCAGGACTTTTTTTCTGATTGATGCTCATGTAACAAACATAAGTGACAGTACACACCTCCCTCTGGCAGCCACACATCCTTGAGTGTCAGCGCATGATATGTATAGAGCAACATTGCTTTGTCTCAGTGTACTCCTCTGTGTAGTTTCTTCTCAGACACCATGCACCAGTCTTGACAGACATTCCCCATAGAGTGCCTCAGGAATTATGTTTTTCTGTCAGCTAACTCAGAAGCGAACATTGCCCTGGTTCCCTTGTCAAAAGCCTATGAGATTCTTCCATTGGATTTTCGATTATTGCAAAAAATAAGCTCTGTGGTATACAAACGTTTTTGATACTCATGTTTTCTTCAGCAAGATAATATTTCACAGACCATTTTCAGGATTTTAGAGACCTAAATGTAACTGTCAAGTAAAAAGCTGATGTAAGACTAAAAGGAACCACTCTATGGTCGCGTCACCACCGTTACGAGGCTGTAAAGCTGTGTGTGATGCAGTTCAGTGTGATGACATTCTGTAGTTTCATTTAGGCACTTGTTAGCATGTGTCTTTCTCAGGGCTTCAAAGATTGAGAGTGGGGTATTTAGTGAAGAATTTCAGACTTCAGAACAAAACTTAAAAGTAGGTCTCTTAAACTTGTGTTAACCAAAGACCTTATTTAAGGCGTCTAACCAAAAACCCATTCGAAAACCCCATTGACTTTGAGACGAGGGAACTGGAGGTGCTGAAATGTTAACGGATTTCTTTTTTACTGGGGTTCTCTATATGTCCTATCACCAAAGTAGCAGCAGAGCAGAGGAAGTACCCTACCTGCTGGGAGGCTGGGACGGGCTGTACAACAGGGGCCTGAGCTGAAGATGACGTCCGCAGCGGTGCAACGCTGGTCGTGGTGTCTGACCCTCCCTCGGAGCTCTGCATGCTGGGTTGCAGGGGGAGACATGAAGACGTGGAAAAAGACATGAGTTGGGCAGGATTCAATACCAGACTAAATAAATACTCTTACAGGTAATACTAAAACTTAAAAGAAAAGAATGAAAGCATTTCAAGTCTATACACATGGACAATCATACTAAATAAATGCGCCTCCACCCCTTCTCGCTCAGTGCCACCAGGGCATTCATTGTGCCCCAGGGGGTTTCTAGCTTTACCAAGTCAAGCTGAGTCAGTGAAGCGCTCCAGAGGCTGCCCACCTTTGGCCTTAATCACTGGGAAAATAAGCAGCCCAACAGTATTACACAGACACTCCTGGTCCTGCTGACAGATCAGACCCAGGTGGAAAAGTTACAGTACAGGAGTTCAAGTTACCAACAGGACTGAAATCCTTCCTGTGGACCAAATGCACTGCCGCCACTCGGCTTTCCACTGGGTGACAATGTGCACAGCATAGTAAAGGGGAACTAAAAATGGGAGTGACACAAAGGCTCTCTTTAAAAAAAAAAAAAAGGACAGAGAGGGAAAGAAAGAGCGGGAGTAAGGCAGGAACAAGAGAAGAATGGAACTGCAAGGGGGAGAAAGAAGAAAAAAAAAACAAATTCCCCACTCTCTCTCTCTTTCTTTTTCAAAAAAAAAAAAAAAACTAAGGGGGAAAAAGATGAAAATGGCAGTGGGGCTCCAGCCCCTGCCAGGGTCCTGATGATATCCAGCGATTGTTTCGAACGAGAGCCGTCCTCTGAGGGCTCCAATAATCCAGCTGATATGAGGAAATTCCTCAATGCTTTGTAAACGTTTGTCGGTTGCTATGGTGAGGAATCCATGACGACCACCCCCAACTCAACCCCCCTCCTCTTCTTCCCGTTCACTCCTCTATTTTTCCCCCCCTTTATAAAGCTCTTGCACAGGAACTTTCGAGTGCGACCGCAAAGAGAAGAGGGGGTGGAGGATTAGAATAAGGAAGAGGGAGATACTGCATAGTTGGGGGGGGAGTGGATTGAATTGATGAGCAGAAATCCAGGAGGAGCAGGAAAAGTCAGAAGGTAAACGAGAGAATGGTGTTTACAGCATTACAGCTGAGGACTGCAAGACACAACCTGCTGTAGACATGCTGCGATTAGTCATAACACAAGACATGCACTACAGTGTTATTTTAAGTCACTGTAAGAGATCTGATGAACACTTTTTCAACGAAGGCTTTTAGATACAAGCAACAGGTGCAGCCATTCCAGTTTTTATGCATTCTTGAGACCCAAACTAAGCTTTCTAAAGAGCTGCATGATTTAAGCTTTTAAACTTTTTTCAATTTAAACCTTCGCTCGCATACAAATCTTCCTGCAAACCTTCCAGCATCTGTCACATCAAACTATGTACTGCAAATTCCTCAATAAATAACAAGGCTACCTTATATCATGTGACAAAAAGAACTCATACAGAAACAAATCTAACATGTGACTGAGAGTTAGAGAAGAACAACATGGGCAAAATGAGTCAGAATCCAGAACCCCCCCACACACACACGCACACACACACCCCAGTGAGGAAGAGGAAATAAATTTAACCAAGCCATAGTTCCAACCAAAATGTTGTGCTCACACCAAAATAGGAGACGCATCCTCTTTTGTGGAACATTTTCAGAATGAAAGACTATGCTGATACAGGATGATACCACTCATTTATACAACCACTTAATCGTTGCTACTAAATACAACAAGATGAAGCCATCACAGACATGACCACAAAATCTACCAACCATAACCCAAAGTTCCCAAAGGCAGAACTGAGATTGCTGGGGTAATGTTTTACTAAAAATGTTTTCCCTGCAGATCTTGAAACAAAATCCTAAACTCCACTCTGGACTGGAAAATAGTGATTCTCATGTTACCCAAAAAATATTGCAGGACATGTTTTGACATAGTTTAAGATTTTGATCAAGACTGTACACATGTTGGCTTAAAAGAGAAGCAAGCCTGACACTTCCACTTTTTTTTGTGTTGAGCGTTAATTATAGAATTAGTCCTAAAATGACAGCTCTCTATGGTAGGTGATCAAAATACAAAATGCAAGGGCAAACAAACTAGCAGTGAACATTACACTTTTGTTGTGAAAGCTACCTGAAGGAACCAAAGAAATTAAAAAGATTGGAGCTTGAACCTTCATGTATGCAATGCTACATTTTTTTAGGGACCAACAGCACACAAATACACAAAACTCATTCCCCTGCTAGCTGCAAAACTAGCAATTTTGAATCTCACTTCTCAATGGTATTAAGTTTCACATATCACCAGTAATTTGGGAAGATATAAAGATATAAACCCCAAAAGCCATTGACTCAATTTTTTACAGAAAGGACAGGAAAGAATGTGAAGGTGGCGGGTAGCTTCTATCCTCTTTTCCGCCAGTTTTAGCCTTTCAGCTTCGGCAGGATGGACTCTGTACATCACAGAGTCCCTCTGACAACTAAGACAACTTAAGAAGTTCTTGGTCCCAAGTGCCATCAATATTTTTAACTAAACAAAGTGAGTGATGAGATCCACGCCGCACACGCTGGACATTTACTGTTTTTAATGAGTAATACGACAGTGTGTACATATTTTATAGTAAAATGCTTGTCTGCTTTTTGTTGTTTCCTGTGTTGGTAAGAAAAAGACCCATGGACTGTGTATAAAGATGGACAACTCATCTCCACTTTTCCATGTTGTACAGAAATGAAGCTAAAATATTCTAGATACTGCTGCTGCCATCTTGCTCTGGTGACATCATTTAGAGCCAGAGTCTGTACAGTGGCAATCGCCACAGTATCAAGTTTCCCAACCACACACCCGTCCAATGACTTGCATGTGCGAGCACACAAACTGGCTCATGCAGTTGTCAATCATGTTGTAAAATCCCCTGTTAATAGCATTAAATAATAACTAATTAAAACCAATCTTATCAGACAAAAAATCTTTGGTAAAAAAGTATTTGATGTGTAGGCCTGTTTTGATTTTTTAGTTTTGCCCATGTCCCATTCACTGACATGGAGGGGGTGGGCTTTATGACCTGTACTGCAGCCAGCCACTTGGGGGCAATCGAGATGTTTTGGCTTCATTATTGGGGAGCTGTCATGTCGTCAATCTTTATATAAAGTTTATGTTCCAACCCTGTTGAAAAATAAAAATACATTCTACTCTATTATTTTTAGGGTTTGGGAGCATTATTGGATGCTAACTCAAAATTCGGGAGTGTACCTTTAAGATAGAAAAACAGCACATTTGGGTGTGCCACCACTGGCATTTTCCATGTGTGGAGATTTTGCCATAGGCACTGCTCTGCTTACATGACTAACACACTGAGTGGAGGAGGCCTATGTTGAAATTCCCGATATGTGTCAATCTTCAGACACACATATGCAGGCCCCAAGCAGGCCTCTGAGTCCATCTTCAGAAATATTAGCGCATGGCACAATTAGCACTTACATGTTAAGGCTCTCATACTCCTCTTTCTTGTATGTCAATAAAGTACCTAAAGACTATTATCAGAATGATGTTAACAAGCACAGAACATTATAAAAGTCGCTGCAATACTCAAGCATCTTTCTAAAGTAAGGAATTTGTCTATGGAGTGTCACCGGAGTTATAAATACACTTGTAACAATCCCATCATTTATCTTCAGACTTGTCATTTTCACCAAAGGAAGACACAACACAACACAAGCCTGAGGGCTTATTTGCCGTTAGGGAGTGGGTGGCATGGCAAGATGGTGGGGGATCAGGAAAGAGAGCCCTGACCTACACGCTTTCATCCATTAAAAGCTCAGTTAAAGCACTGGCTTAAATAGATATGGCAAAGTGTGCCAAATTACTGAGTTGAGGGGAGAGAAGAGTCTTTCTGCTCAGGGAAGGTTAAACGCCACACAAATTCCCCACCGGCAGCTCTGAAAGGCACAAAGGTAGAACACAGCAGGAGACATAACACACTGCTGCAAAACTGCTACCCTGGATGGGCTGCTTGTCTAGGGCCTCTCTCTCTGCCTCTCTCTGTCTCTCTCTCTCTGTCTCTCTCTCTCTCTCTCTCTCTCTCTCTCTCTCTCTCTCTCACACACACACACGCACGCACGCACGCAAGTCCGATTTCATGTTTGGCCTGTGAGCCTGGTTTCATTCAGGCAAATCCCAGATGAGCACTTAACAACATTACAACAACAGCCCCTCCTTTCAAGAGTTACCTGAGTTTTAAAAGCTAAATGGAAACAGGAAGGCACATTTCAAAGAACCCCAAAGCCTCACAAAACCTCATTAATGCTGTAATCTACAGTGTTAACAACGCAGACAAGATTTAAACATATGTCACTGACAGATCTATCTTAAACAGGGCTCAATCAGAGAAAAACACATACAGATGTTCAATTAAAAGCAGGAGCCCACAGTCTTGGCTCATGTTTGCACTGGCCCACATTGTTTGCAGAGCAACAACGGTTGCTAGTGGCAACACCGTCCACTCCCGTTTCCAGGAGCCTGTTGCTATGCAACCAACAGAATACTTCCCAAACCAAACAATGCCATCCCCCCACCTGATCCCTCTATCTCACGCTAAGTAGAAACTTACGACAATAAATACTATGTAAGCTATTAATTTCAGACACCAGGGGACATGGAGGAAGACGTATTCCTGTGTTGCAGTTAAATAAAAATGTACAGACTTTATGCTGGTTTGGACTTGATTAAAGAGGAAAGGATGAAGTGCTCTGTTTTCTAACTACTTGGTGCTCAAAAAAAGGAGGAATGTTTAAGTCATCACAGAGACAACAGTCTATTCTTCATGCCACCCAAAAACAACACTTCCAAAAGCAAGTCGAGTCTTTCCAAAGTTCCTTGGGGCAGACATAGTAAAACAGCTTGAGTAGAGCAAGACTTTTTCCAATGCAGGGGAAGATAAAACAAGGACAGCCAATTGTTGCTTTTAAAGGGACATCTATGGGAGACATTTGTTCAGCACTGTGCATATGTATCCCTCTGTCACACCTCTGATATCAAGAGGAGCAACAGGTCTCTGATGAAGCTTCAAAGTGCATTCCCTAATTTGAGAATATGATGATATGATATGTTTTATTGCAAAATTCATTGTCATTCGGTTTTTTCCCTTTCATTTAATTTAAAAAAACCTATAAGATCACAGAGGCACACGTGCTTGCACAAAGAGCGAATTAAGATATGATAAGAGATTTCCACAACAGAGGCTGTTCTTCAAGCCTGTCTCATTAATTCATGGCTAATCCAATCAAAGCAGCTCTTGGGGTCTGCAGATGGCAGAGTTTAAGGGGGAGAGAGAGTGGGAGAGAGAGCAGAAATAGGAGGCACAGACCACTGCCTCTGATCCAAGCCCCCCCCCCCAGCTCAACTCCCCACTTCTGGTCATCAGCACAACCTGTCCACTCCGTCACCATGTGCACTGCAGGCCTGACAGCCACAGAGAGAAAGATCAAACCGTTGCCATGGAGATTGTGTGTTCACTCATGCTCTACACTAGCAACTTCCTCCCCCAACACCCTACCTCTTCTAACCCTTTCCAGATTTCCACTGCCCCCCCCAACTTCCACCCAGCCCTCATCCTTAAAATTTACCATCTCGAGATGAAAAATGAGGATTGGGAACTGAACATTATAAGAAGTTTAACTGGAAAACACAACAAAGATGAGCGGGGAAGGAGTGGGGGAGATGCACAACTGGAAATGTAATCAGGCTATTCTCTTACGTGTGAGCGTCTGTCTTTTTCATGGATATATTTCCAGTGTGATCCAAGGCCATACTGATGACACAAAGGATCACCTGGCTGCAGTGCTTCAAGAGATGGTGGAGGAACTGATGAGAAACTAGGAAGTGCCAACATTTACGGCTGGGATTTGCGAATGTTTGTTTTATTTCTCATTTTCCAAAATGTCTGGCACACCCAAAACCACATTACAATTATGTAATATCTTCCTTGATCCTCCAACTCACTTCAGGGCCTCTACATTCATGTCTACACAGCATGTAAAGAATTGCTAAATCGCATTTTAAACAGTCGTAGCTAGATCCACAGCACATAGTGTGGGCCCCTCTTAAAGCTATTACATCACTGAACATATTCACCAAACCAAAGAGACCTCCAAGAGCACAATCCTCTGAACGTGTTACTTTAATAATAGAGATTATTATTAAGAGTGTATTAAGAGATTTCTTCTAAGTAAAACCAGCACTTTTTGAGGAAAATGAAACATATCTGAAAATGCACTTATGATGCTGAAATTACTTATTTTTTTATGGTGTATCAACATGGATCCTAAAACTACATCTAAAATCAAAACAAAATCATTTATTCCTTGGGCCACAGCCTGTCATTCACCAAATTTTTTGAAACCTGTTAACAAGTTAATGAGATTGCCTTCTAACTCAGTCAAACAAAAAAGAAAAATGCAAACATAACCTCTTCGCCGCAGGTAATGTTGTGGTCTCTTTTATTGCATTAAATCAAAACCAATCCCCAAGACTGACAACTTGGATTGGTTAAGAATCCTAACACTTTATCCAAGCCCAAACTTGCATTCTATCCTGTGGGAGCGTAACGATATTCACTCCAAATGCAAAACGCTCATATTGACATTCTTTTAATCTGCTTTCACTTGCTCTTTTAAACAGGTGTGTTTTCACCCTGTGGAGTTTTGGTTTTTCCAGGGAACTACATCCTGCAAAGATGACCTCAGATGTTGGCAGTGTGCTGCTTGACTGATGAACCTGAGATAAGAATTTTGTTGCACTGGAGGAGTCTGCCTTTTCGTTAAGCATTCCCTCCACACAGATATGACTGAAAATCCTCGTACTGTATGTACAGTATGCTTTCACAGGCACTACTTGGTACAAACACAGAGTCATCAGTTAATACTTGAAATCTGAGACAAGTATTTGTTATTCACTGCACTGGCATTACACCATGCTGAATACTTACTGAATAACTATTTGATACATTAAAACCCTGTAAAAGAAATATTATCAAGATAAAACATGGGTTCTGCATTTGACAGGTCACTCCAGAATAGTGGTCAAAACGAGCTAGGTCACTGCCATTTATACAAAACTAATACTTAATCATCATAGTAGACAAACTAGCATGTAACCTAAATCCATTGTGATCAACCTTTTATTCAGAAACCGAAAGAGGTCTGGACTTTCAATAATCTTTTTTGCAGACAGCAGCAAGATCCAGTGACATGCATCAGGCATAAAAAATATGAGTTACATAATAATAATAATCAGCAGCATTCATACCCTAATTTAGCAAATCCTATTCAGTGTCATTTCCAGAACATTAACCATTAAGTTACTTAAGAATCTTACAAGTGTTCCTGCTTAGCAATTTGCATGGAGATTGCAATCATAGATCATAAAGTAAAAGCTGGTGACAGGATACAGTTGACATCCTGTCTGTGAGTCTACATATTCATACTCTGTTAGTCCAAATTCTTCAACACCATAGCTAGTCTATTTATTTCTAGAGCTTTAATGATTTTTTAAAATAAATTAATTCCGTGTCAACTATTAAATTAACTGGCAACTAATTCAAAAATTGATTAATTGGTTTGATTTATTTTTTAAGAAGAAAGAGGAAAAAGTCATCAAAGGACGTCATCTTAGACTGTAGTAAACGATGACTGATATTTTTCACCGTTTTCCGATATTTAAAAGACCAAACAACTTATCTGTTGATTGATAAATTAATCAACAAATAATTGTCTATGAAAATTATTGTTAGTTGCAGCCCTATTTATTTCTTTGCTTCCATTTTGTTTTCATTCACAGATTTTTATTTTTGTCAAACTTCAACTTTTCCAGGAGAATCCAGATTGGTTTAACGATTTTGTCAGTGGCAACACTTCACTGCCACACTTACAACCCCGGTTACACTTTGCAACAGTCAGGCAAAACAGATGCTGCCAACTCTCACATGAAGACAATTAGCATACAATGCTGCTTTTAAATAGAAAATTACAACATTAAAATTTGCTCTCCTTTGAGGTTTGCGTGAGGGCAGGGATGGTTCTCAAAGATCAGGAATGAGAACTGAAGGGTGTACTATATAAGAATATATACCTTTTAGACTGGGTTGTTTTCCACCTGTAGCAAAGGCATTCTCTGCACCAAATCTTCTAATTAAACAGCTTCTGAAAAGCTATGCTCAAGCCCCGGCTTATTCAATCTAAAAATACTGTCTGGGTCTACTCCTTTGCAAATCTGATCAAATGTCACTCGACTAAAGGCCTAGTCTTGGTTCTGGTAATTACTTTGTAGCCAGTTTAAACTGACAGAAGCTCTTTTTGAAACCAAATAAACATCTCCTAACAAACCAGTATAAAACTCTACAAAAGAAAGGAAAAGTGAAGAGAGGATGGGGGGCTGCCACTATCCGTGCCTGAAAGAGTGAGGGAGGGGGGTCAGCTATTGTAATGCAAATGTCACTGCCTTGTCTGCTGTTTGTGGCAGGAAATTTAATTAGCAGTTGTGTAGCTACGATACAAACAGGTGGAATGTGGAGAATGCTCCTGATGACACACAGACAGACAGAAGAGACAGACTGAAAAACATTTCATTTCGCAACGAGTTTCAACTTGTTGCCACTGCACTGAGGCCAATCAGTGGCAGCATTTCTTTTGGTATATGACAAGATTTGTTTCTGTGTATCCTAGCAGCGTAAGCTTACAATGATTTCCAAAATCTTTGTAGCTGGAGGACATGATGTGAGAGTCAGGAGGACACAAACTATTTTCCTTTCAACAGATTCTTCTAAAACGGTAACAGCAGATCACTTGAAATGAAAAGCCCTCCACAAATAAATGAATTATGAAGATTATGAAACTGTAACATTTCTTGTGAACAAATGGCACATTAATTTCCACTTAACAAGCCCCACAAGGCATTCTCCTCTCACTTCTTCAGCTTTGCTCTGTGATTTTCTGACATGCCTTTGACTGGAGTGATGGGATAACCCATTAAATTTGTGTTAGCATTAGACAATGGAAAAAGCAAAAGCTAGGCAGTTCAGTTAGCACAGCGGGAGGTAAATGCAACTACATATGAAAATATTCAACTGTAAACAACAGCAGAACTAATGGCAGTGACTGGGTCCGTGTCTATATCTGTAGCAGGCTATTGGATTGAAAACTTCTCCCCGGGGCAACAGTAGGCCTCATCAAGATAAGCTAAATACAGCATGAGCAAACACACATACACAAGCACATCCACACTGCTCACACACCACATACACACATGCAGAACATGTGACCAAAAGCTGTGTCAGGTCACCCGCTGCCCAAGAGACCACTGCAGCTGTCCTATTGATAGCTGAACTGTACTACACAAATGGGTCCATTAAACACTCAAAATGGCACTCGGGTAACGGTGGACACTGTTACTCCCAATCGTACGAGCAACCCCACATAACGCTTAAAAGACAGCTAGAGAAGAGGAGGTTAGGCCTAAAGAAGTAACACTTTTGTAAATCACAGGCCAGTGTGGCATTCGCTGCTGAAATGGACCAAAGCACAACCACAATAAGTTTGCAGGCAACTGGAAGTCCAGATACAGATCACAAGTACCCCTCAACTAAGAAAAAATCATGTTAACTCTCCTTTCTGAGTGACATCCTCATTAAAAATATCCCGTACAAGCCAGTAACAAATTTATAAATCACCGCCCAACCACCAGCTGCTTTTTACGTTGTTTAAGTCTCCTCTTTGAGCACCATTTCTTTCTGACCTGCCTCTGTAAGCCAAAGCTGTTCACTCTCACCACAAAGGGAGAGATGAAAATAACCTGATTAAAAACACTGACTTTTAAAAGAATAACATTTCACCCCCTGGCCCACTCCATGCTCCTTTCTTTCCATGACTTGGGTGTATTTGTATATCAAGTTGCCATGTAAACATAACATTGTCACGCTCAAATTGGGGGGTGGGGATGGTGGGGGTTAAACAGAGGTTCAGTGTTGTCATCTCTTTATTTTCTTTGTAGCTGCGGTGAGTTGTCTGACCAATCAAATTGAAGTTTCTTTCTAACGAACAGTCTTTCGCTAATGCACATTCATTTCTCTGTTCAAATATTCTGGCCAAAAAGGAGGAAGATTTATAAACATATCATGCAGATATACTAATTGGGATTAATATAACCATACTCAAAGCTGCGTTTTGACCTCTTGTCACATAAAACGAAATAGATATTGGATTGCATTAATTATACATATCTTTATATTAATCATTCAGCACTCTTCTTTCACAAGGTGAATACTTTATGTAAATACATATTTGACAGTTTGTGACTCAATTTAGCAAGCAGAGAAGGTTTTAATTACAGAAATTTTCACACTCAGAGATTCTTCCTTGTTTGCTTCAATAGCAAACAACATTACAAATGACCAACCACCTGACAGCTGTCTCCAAAAGATAGTCCAGAAGAATTAATGTACCTCGGGGGGACAAAACAGGACAGAATGCCAGAAGGAGAAAAAAAGGTATGCAAAGTGATGGAAACCAGCCACAGCCACACTGTAAAGCTAATGAAAAGAGGGATTTAAAATCATTAGGGGGTCTACATTTCCTTGGTTTCTCATTATTGCCATAGCACAGATTGATATGAGCCTTCAGCTCTGAAGAGAGGTCAAACAGCAAACCTAATGAGACCTGCCATTAAAACAATGAAGCAGAACCACAGCTTACAACTAGGCTATTAGCAAACAATATGCCTATGGGTTTATTCAGCGGGTAAAGCATCAATAAAAGTGGAAAGATTAAAGATGGAGCTACATTTACTGTGAGTAACTGAGTGAGAGGATATAAATCAGGGCCAATAATTCATTCAGCTTAATATTCAGGACATTGGTGTCTTAGTTGATGCCTAGTTTTAAAAACACATAGAAAACAGCACTTTAAATACAAAATCTCTCTCCCAAGACTGTTGAAACAAGACAGAACAGTATAAAAGAACCATCATAGCACCACCTAGCTGTAACACATCCAGTTATTCAAGACATTTCTGAAATATTAAAAACACCAAAACTTTGTGAAGTACAAACTTTGTTCCATTCAGACAGCAATCGTTGTTTATTTTGGTTAACTGAGAATAATTAAGCTGGCGAGTTTGCAATATTTCTGCTGAGATCGAGAGCTATGGAAGCACCAGGTTTGGTAACGTGTTAACGTAACGTCGCCGGTAGAAGTTCATATTTCCGTACTCGACTGCGTATTATTTTTAATTCCAGTTTTGATATAATACATGAGTGGCAATCGCCCGAAAGGGGCTGGCAAACTGCCTGGAATGAAAGTTATCTTCCCGTTGAGTTCAGCCTGCTCGCAGCGGACGTAGTTACAGTTTGAGCACCAGTACCAACGTGCTAATGCTAGCTAGCCATACTTCCACCTGCTTGAATACCGAGAAAGACACACTGAAAATGAAGTTTGTCCGTGTTGTGACAAACAAGACAGAGCTGCCGTTAATAATGCGACAAACGGTTGAACTCACAACTGAACTCGCACTCATCGCTGCTGGTTGTCTGAGTTAGCATTAGCTGTAGCTCGACTGGTAGCCTCACCATCCATCCTACAGAGACTGGGTTGGAAGTGCGTTCACAGCTCCACACACACAAACACACACACTGCACGGCGTAGCAACAAGTGTAAAGTGATACTGAATCAAGTTTGAGTTGCAGCAACGTTGCCACCTTGCATAACGTTCAAGCAAAGTGCAGCAAAATAAGTAGCAGAGATATTTTTCCAGGTGCAAAAGCTGTTGTCAGCAATAGGTGAACGTCAGTAAAATGGGGAGTGACAAGCCGCTTTCAACTTGTGGCGGATGCCACAAAGAAGGGAAAGTTATGTTGTGGAAAATAACCAAGACTGGCAGCAACGCACTCGACCCCAGAGCATTTTTTACACACATTTACATGAATTCGGCATCTAAATTCTATAAAAATAATAGTCACCTTTGCCTTGAGAAAAGTTGTGCACTGGCTCTGCTCTCTTTCCCCTCTCTCCCACTCGCTCGGTGACTTCCAGATGCTGCTGCTGCTGTTGCTGAGTGTTGCGCCCGTTGGTAAGTAACTGTCTCCACGGCTACAGTCACTATGGCGCGACGGGGTCTCGAGGCAACTGTTGCTACCCTCGAATGGCTACGTCATGGCCCTCACTATACAGAGGAGGGGCCAAAGAGGGACAAGAGCCCCGCCCAGTCCAATAAAGCTGTAAATTTTAATGTAACCACTAGGAGGTGGTCTTAGCCAGGGAGCCGGTGGAAGTGCGTCATTAATTTAGTTAATACAGAAATTATCAGTGGTGGAACAAGTATTCAGATCCTTCACAAATGTAAAAGTACTAGTACCACCTTGTTAAAATACTCCGTTACAAGTGAAAGTCCTGCATTGAAAAATGATACTTAGGTAAAAGTAAGTAAGTATAATCAGGATATTGTACTTAAATTATTAAACGTAAAAGTAATAGTAAACACGCGCGCGCGCACACACACACACCAATCAAAATTATTATGAAAAAATAGAATAAATACGTACAAGAAACTCAAAATTATTTAAAAAGAAAGAAAATTCGAAATTTCTAAAAAAATAAAAAATAAAAAATAGAGGGGAAAACAGAAAAAAACACCCCAAAACTCAAACTTATTTTTTGTAATTTTAAAATTTAAAATTTTAAAAAATAAAATACCCAAGTAATTTACAAATACCTCAAATTCATACTTAGATGTAGTACTTGAGTAAATGTACTTATTTAGAGCTATTAAAATGACCTCAGTTATTTTACAGATGGTATTTTTTTCAGTTAAGAAGACATCATGCATTTTTAACTAAAGTCATTGTTATGAAATCATTCTCTTACAGCTATATTACAACATTTTAATTAAACTCAATAAAAATCAGCAAAGACCTGAGATATTTTTTAAAACGTATTATTATTATTGTTGTTGTTGACGACAGTAATAATAGTAATACATAGCCCTTGTCAAAACCAAGTTAACAAAGTACTTTGCAGACATAAAAACAGAACATACAAAGTGCAATAACAAGGTTGGAATAAGTACCATGCAGCTAATAATGGAAACAAAGATAAGAGACAATAAATGAAAATTTGAGAATAAGCAAATGAATAAAAGCAATTTAAAGAAAACTAATATATATAAAATATATTTCATATATATTTTATTATGTGCTTATTATTGCTTTATTATTGCTTATAAATGGAAAACAACTATTCTTATTATCGAGTGAATTATACTGATACTGATATTTCTACTGAAATACTCAACAGCTCCCTGCATTACTCTTCTCAGTTTAACGAGTTTTTGAATAAGTTGTTCTTATATGTATATATTTTTACTGTATTTATAATCATTTTGATGTTTCTTTTAAGGTTAAAAAAACAAACCTATTATACTTATCTGATTATAATTTTACAATTTTCTTTTCTTCTTGTAATAAGGCACAAACAGCCACTGCACTTCAGGACTTCAGCACACGGTGGCAGCAAATATCTACACTGTGGCACAAGATAGTGACAGCGTGGCAGATAACCAGATGAGTGTTTGTGCTTCTTTCATCATTTAATTGATTTCTCAACATTTGTCAGTTTACTTAAAACATAATGACTTCATCAAGAGCCTATGCTGAAGCCGGGAAGAGTTCCATCCTAATATAATGCGGGAATTTAGAAAGTTGGGTGTGGAGGCTTTGATAGAGGATGTCATTTAGATCAATTATTGAAATTGTAGGAACCAGCGTTTTCAAAATATGACTTTTACTGGAGACTAAAAGACAGGACATCTCTGCTTCCGCTGCTTCAATTTTGACTTCTATTTTATCTATTTATTTTTTAAATATGCCTCTTAGTCCCCATATTTGTGCAAAATATAATGAATGGACCAGCCCTTTAAAAACGATTAACTTAAGTCTCATCACATCTGTTGAAGAAAAGTACACAATCCAAGTCTTGTTTATAGTTAGATAAAAAATTATCTCAGGGTAAAATCAAAAAATCATTTTTTTTATAAATTAATTTTTTTAAATTAAACCTTTTATCTTGTTTGTTAATTAATACTATCTTTTTAGCAACTAAGACCATGTCCAATAAATGTTTTCATTGTATAACATGGTGTGGTAGCTGAGATAACAAAGTAAAATTATTGCTGTTTGCTTTGTCACTTTTAAATGGACAATCCTCATATATCTACAGTATATGTTACTAGGATCCAAGGATGAAATGTTGTCATCTTTGCCTTTAGGAGGATAATATATGAAACATTTAGAGACTTTTCTTGGACTTGGAATCATGACTCAGTAATTTCATAATCTTGATCACAGCACTGGCCCTGACCATATAATCAAATTGTATTTCTCTTGTTTATGAGTTACTAACTAAGCCCATAAAGAAATAAAATTTCCTTTTGCAAACCAAATGTCTTTGTGTTTCTTTCTTTGTTTTTAGTTTTTACAAAATACAGTAGGCCTACACTTCATGTAATGCAGGGTGAATGTCAAGTGAGAGTGCTGTCTGAGTCTTTAAACCTGACAGTTGTCTCAAACAGGTGCCACAGAACAGCAACTCATTGACTCTCTGCAGTGAAGAGACGAGCTCACAAGCTAATCTGACACATTTACATACAGGAACAGTCAGTGACAACACTAAAGAGCCTCTTCTCGTGGTAAGTCATGCCATCTTTGATTGATTACTGCTTTTTGTCGCTTATTTTAGGTCATCTTAATTAGTCACTTTTCACCTCAGCATCATGCTACATGTTATTGAGTTTATCTGCTGAGGTTAAGTTGTTATTTGTATGTGGCAATAGATAAGTTAGTTCTCATGAATAATAATGTGTATGGTTAATTAAAAGGCCCAGTGTGTAGGATTTTGGGGGATATATTTGAAAAAAATTGAATATAGCCTCTTCATAAAGCTATTTTTACATTAGTGTATAATTACCTGAAAATAAAAGGGTTTTCATTACCATATAATGAGACGTTTTTATCTAGGGAGCAAGTCCTCTTCCACAGAGGCTACCTGCCATTTAGTGTTTTTGCGTACGCCACCGTAGTTCTCCTACATGCTTTGCAGTGAGAAAATTTTCATTTGGTTACAACCTGCAATCTCACCACTAGATGCCACTAAATCCTACACGCACTAGACCTTTAAGTTGAATTAAAGTTCTGTCATGTTACAAAGTTGTGACACTTAAATGAAATGTTAATCATCAAATCCTCAAATGGGAATTTAACATTTGGCGTTTCAACAACTACACAGCTAACAATAGTATATTGTCACTTTGTCCTCATTTTATTTCTATTAAACTGGGAAGCATCTTCAGCCGAGACACATCCAATAGAGAAGCCACAGTGGCAGCGCCACCTGCAGGTCTAGTGTAAGGGTGAGATCCACAGCCAGCCCCTCAGCTAGGTTCTGTCCACTTGTCTCTGTAACTTACATGGATTTTATCTTTATATCTTAAACATTAAAATGACATATTACTTACATTTTTTTCTGTTTTTTGCTGATATTTAATAACAATGTGTCTCATGAGTCTAAGCTGTTATCATGCTATCAAATCCTTCTGTAGTTTTTTGGATGCTTACAATCTCATCCTCTGAAAATTGACTGTGCAGGCACTATGTTTGTCTTCTGTATTTCTATTTATACCTTTATTTTGTTATATATATATTAACTTTAGTTAAAACTTGTAGGAATAACAAAACTGAATTTCTTTAAGTGAGCCTCAAATCTATAATCCTTATATATAATAATCTAAAAATGAATTCTAACTTTTTAAATAGTCAGAATAAGATATTATAACTACATTTGTTTAAGGATTTATCTGTCTTTAAAGTGTGAAATCTTAATAAACATGCAGACTACAACTGACTGCACTGCCAGCTATCTTGATCAGAAAGATCATTATTGGTAATTGAATATTTATAAAACATCTAGATACAGACGTCTTATGTAAGTACATATAAATTTCCATAAAGCACATGAGTATATGTAGTGTGAAATGTGTCTAAATTTGGAATCCGTCAGAAATATTATTTATCAGGAACTTAATCATCTTGAACACACAACACCAGGACAGTTTTATCTTTGTAGATGACAAAGACAAAAATAGCTCTATAGACTGTTTATTTACTGACTGTTTTATTTATTTAATATATAATACAGTGTCTAAAAATAGTGATAATAACCAGTGTAAATATCTCATGTTTTATTATTGGAGCCTGATATTTGATCAAATAGAAGATGTCAGTTTACAGCACTGCCTCAGCAGAGCGGGGGATGAGAGAGAGGAAGTCACTGACCGACGGTAACCTCGTGCATGGTGCATCAGCACTAAACACATCCTGCAGCATTTCAGCATTTGCGCATGAGTACACCAGATCAGCCGCCCTCTAGGTGTCATGTGATGCTGTGGTGTGGTGGATCTGCGTTTTCGTCTCTCATGGCAATTGGCTAAGACTGATCTTGCTATAGAGTATTGTGAGCATCTACACACGTGAGATATTAAAAAGTAAGCCATATGAAAAAAAGAATAAAATAAAAAAAGATGGTCTTTAAGTAATCGTTGTATAAATTGATGTCATGTGCACACAAAGATACATTTTTCCATTTCAACATGTAGCTATGTGAATGTGTGTAATTTTTGAAGGTTCAAGGTTCAGCTTTATAAGCATTATACAATGCAGGATTGTACAATGAAATGCAGTTATAGCCCCTTGCACTCTACTAACACAAAAAATATATTCAAATATTTAAATTAGAATAGAATAAAAAATGAGATATGCAACAAAGTTGAACAAAGTATGTAAAAGAAGCACTAAAAGAAAGAAATAAAAAAGAATATTATAATTATTTTATATTTTCATGGGTTTTCTTGTGAGGTTAAATGTAAAAAATCATCCGTCATGTTTTGAAGATCAGCTAAACTTTTGTTGTTTTTTTTTTTAAACTTATCTCATATTCATAATCAGTTGGAAACGTGCTTTCTTCCTCCTCAGCTTGACCTATTGAACTCTGGGGGCGGGAGTTTAGGGGAATTTGTGTAAAGGAAATTCCTTTTAGTCTAATCCTCTTGTGGGACTGGTTATTTTCAACTTCTGTTTTGCTCGAACATTTAATGATTTTTTTTTTGTAGGTATCAGTGGTAATTTACTCTTTGGAGTTAATCACAACTGAAAGTGTAAAAACTGAAAGTCTTCATAGCTGTGAATCCCCACCTACATCCTTCACAGAGAAAGGCACTTTCACTTGATACCTGGTTTTCTTGTACATTGTGACTCCTTTGTGTTTATAGTTGTACAATGTTTGCCAACAGCAAACATATTTTATATGGGCAGCTCTTTAACTTGCATTTCTCTTTCTGCAGTCTGTTTCTTCTCTAGAGCTGCTCGCTTTGTTTTAGGACCTAGTGATGGCTGAAGAGAACTTGAAGTACAGGATTGGTGTGTCAATCTTTATAATTGGGCAGACAGCTTTGATTTTCAGCCAGAGAGTTAAAATTAGGTCTGCAAACAATTTTATGGGAAACATCACAATGATGATACATTCTGTCTATCTTTTTTTTTTTTTTTTTTTTGCAGAAGTGAGTAACACTACACACTGTAAAACTAATGTACTGAAAATGTTACAATTGCAAGTGAAAGTAATATTGTCACTACCATTAATGCTGATGCATAAATGCTGTTGTAGTTCTTTCAGATTTTTTAAAACTATTTTAAATACACCAAATCCCCAAATTATTCAATTTAGTGTAATTTAAGACAAAACAAAGCAGAAAATTTCCACATTTCAAAATCTTGAGCCATGAAATGTTTGGTGATAGACTTGAAAGAGTTACTGAATGGTTGCTGGTTAATTTTCTGTTGAGTTCATTAATCAGATGTTATTTCATATGCAGATTACTAATTTAATCTGTAGCAGTGCATCATATAACCCACGTTCAATTAAAACAAATTGATTAGTTTGCAGTTTTTTTCATAATCGATTTCACCTTTTGAGTAATTTTTATGGGGAAAAAATCCAAGCATTTGCTTTTACTAGCTTCTCCAATTACATGATATGCTGCTTTCCCTGTGTTATATTATCATAAACTCTTTGAGGATATCATTTTGGAGTCTTCGAAACTGCTTATTGCATTGTAGCAGTGTAAAATATACTAAACAAACCTCTACTGATTGTGACATTACTCATTGTTTGCAGACCTAATTTTAACTCTCTGGCTGAAAACCAAAGCCATAAACCCAATTACACAGCTTGACACACCAACTCTGTACTTCAGGTTCTCTTTAGCCATCATGTCTTGCTATTATTATTATTATTATTATTTTATTTATTTATTTTATTTTTTCAGATTTTTTAAAAACATTTTGTGGGCTGGACAATATATATTTATTCAGTTTAGTTAAAAAAAACAATCTGCAGATGATCTAATGATGAATATTATCATTATTTGCAGTCGTAAAGGGTTACAATTGACTTAAAATTAAGGAACATGCAAAGAATAAAGGAGATAAATTTGCAATATTTTTATGAATGTAGGTCACAGGACGTGGGCGTCTTTACATTGTGCAGAAGAATGAATTCAGTCGGTGGAAAGTCATAAAGTCAAACCTGCGCAGCTGCACTTGCAATCTGCCCCCAGAAACCTTCGCATTCAGTTTGTCCGATAGTAACCCAGCGTAACTGCAACGTGTGTTTTGAGTGTGTGTGCAGGCGAGTATCTCTGTAGGGGGATGGGCTTGGGTTTCACAGCATCATCTGTCAAGTGTGTGTGTCCTCAGCGCCGCTTCCCCCTCCTTACTCATTTGGCTCGCGTGGCCTTATATGGAGAGTGGATCTTGTGGTGTGAGCAGTTTGAACCAATCAGCTTGCTGTGGATGATGGAGCGGGGGGGAGTGTGTCTGGAGGAAACTGGCCGGCCTGGCTGGGTGGGGTTTTTTAAGGGGGTGGGACCAACAAAGCCGGCTGGTGTTTGAAAATGAATGGTACGCTGCTCAAGTTGTAGAAACAGTGAGCTGTTGGCGCATCTGTGTGTGAAGGTTTAGCGACAAACGGCAATTACAGCGAGGGAAACAGGAAAAGAGGAAGATTCAAGAGAAAACCTCAAACACAAACCGGGAAAAAAGAAATCAAGCAATGCAATGTGAGTAGCTCAATTTATATGTTTTAATGTAGCTGAGCTGTAGTCCTGTCACATCGAACTCCAGCGTTCACTTAGACAGATCAGAAACTGCTGGTTAATATCTAAAAAAAATCCCAGCTTGCTTATATAATGTTTAATGTATGACACTACAGATTTTATATGAATTATTATCAGGTAATTTATCTGGTTTTGTGCCATCACTTGTGATCATTTGGTTGAACTATTTCCTCTGTAGATGTTATTAAATAGAGCTCACGTTTAGCCTGATTTGAGCACAGATATTTTAAAAATACAAATACACAATTATTTAATTTGTACATCTAAAAGGAAGTGAAATGAGCAGCTCCATACAACATGTGGGCATCTGCCTGCATGCAGAAGGGTGTAACCCAGCCAGCAGATCTGTGTGAATTTGCCAGATGACAATTAAATGGATGCCTTTAAAGCCCCATCCCACTTTTTAAGATGTCTGCATTATCTTTCAAATACTTGAAACTGGATCAATAATGCTAAGCTTGATGTGGGGACTGTGTAGTGAGGATGCTGAGGATCACGCCCAGTCATAAACCACCCTGCTGTTCAGAGGCAGCGGCTGGCTGAGGATGCAGAGGATGTATTGATAGAAATTCAGTTCATTTCTCTTGTGTTTTGGGTGACAGCAATAGTTTAGGACAGTCAAGTGGAGACAGCCAGGAGAGATTATGCATGAGAATAGAGAGATGAAACTAAAGGGAGGGGTGGGTTTTTTGTCTGTTCAGTTTGACAGGGGATTAACCTAACTGAAGTTTGCAGGCATGGGGGTATTGTATGGGAGAGCCCCTTGTTTGGTTTTAAACATTTATGGTTTTGGCTGATTATGGGCTTGAAATAGTCGTCTGCTGTCTTTATGAAGATGACACTTAATCACACTATTTTAATCAATGATAAAAATGTAAAAAGAGCTGGTTGTTATTTTCCAACTGTTGCGTATTCCCTTTCTGAATTGAACAGCTGCTACACACGACTCTGCTCTACATTCATAATCCTCTCCTGATTGCATGAATGCAGTTGCAATAATAATGTCAGCTTGCGCAGTGCTAAATCCAACAGATAATTCATCCTGTGCTGGCACATGACAAGGAAATTAAACAAAAACATGCACAAGAGGATGGAACAACAAAAGTCTGTCTTTCTGGAATTAAAGGAATATCAAAGTAAATCTGGAACGATTAATCTAAACTGACTTTTTTGAGTGACAGAAATTTAATCAGCAGCTATCTTGAATTCATGCTTGTTCCTCTTGCATCATCGTAAATTGAATATCTTAAGGTTTTGTACTATTGATCATGTAGGGGTGGTCAATATGGAGAAAATCAAATATCACAATGTTTTTTGACCAAATATCTCAATATAGATCTGCGACAATATTGCAGGGTTGACTACTGGTGCTTTCACAAACGATTAAACATTGAAATTTTAATAATAATCATTAGTAATGTGGATATAATGATTAACTGGGTAGAGACAAATGGAGGAACAGCTTGAACAGCCAGGTAATTTCAGAAAATGACATCACTTTACTGTAATTTAGCCTTTAAAACCAGTAAAAGATGACACTTACAATAGGCTATTACAATATTCAAAAGAGTATGTCTTGTCTCATATCACAACATCAATGTGATATCGATTTGATATTGCCCAGCTCAAGACGATCGAGCATAGCAAGACATTTTAAGACATCCCCTTGGCTTCTGGGAATCTGTAAATAACATTTTTTTAAAAATGATTTTCTGACAATTTCTGACAAAACAATCCGTCAGCCAGCAGATTAATCAATACTGAGAAAAAATATTTCAAGAAATCACGGTGTTTTGGGAAGTGAAGGGGAAGCCCAGAAACGTGCACTATGGGTGAGATCAGTCAGCAACAGCATTGCAAGAAAAGGATTATGACAAATCCGAAAGTGATAGTTTACCACAGCAGGCAGGAGTCTTATTCAGGTTGTAAATCATGGATGAATGACTCAGTAAAGCCTGATGACAAATGATTGATGTTTTAAAGGCATTTGTCATCAAGTAGGGGGTTGTCACACCAGTCATGCATCTCCAGCTTTTGGACATGATCTAAATGTGAAAAGCTCATGTGATGAAACTCATCAGACATAAATGGACACGCTGCTGAGAGGAAATAAAAAGGGGGCAAGCAGGAAATAGCCTTAGGGCCTTTCCAGTCTGATTTTCAAGGCTATATTCATCCAGACATGAGGTACAAGTGACTGAGCCTTTTCTCAAGATCAGTGTCATGCCCCTCACCCATCCCAGCTCTTCAACACAATGATGGAGCATTAAGACGAAGGACAGGGGGGACATTTTAAAATGTCTACCCAAACCAGAGCCCAGTTTACTCCATATCTGCCTCCACCCTCAACTTAAATCTCTCTACATACTGCTGGAGACCCAGAAACCCCAAACAGCTGTTTGCTTGAGGAATCTGCAGCTGCTGTGGGAGGAAGAGGTGAAATAAAACAGCAGCATTGGTGAGATCACCCTGTGACATCTGTCTCCTTTAGGCCTCCGTAGAACTCATTAACAAAGTCTCATCGGGGTCAAGTGGCGATCTCTGGGGCTGAAAAATGCCGCCAAGTGCCAAAACAACTGCAGTTCCTCTAATGGCCACTTGATTCTGGCTCCCAAACAGAGGAAATCCCAATAAACCCACATGTTAAAATGCCAAACTTTTCAGCAAATAAACATGTTTACAGCTTGGCACAAAAAAACAGTTCTGGTCTCTGTGGCTGGTTTCAGTACTCATGAGAACTGTACAGGAGGTGAATTTTTATAAAACTCACCAGTTTACAGTTAAAGTTACACATAATTAAGGGTAGAGCTGCTTTGGGTGATAAGCTATGGATAGAGTCCACAGACCCTCCAAAAAAACAGATGCAATGGCCAAAATGCCAAATTCAAGGCTACAAAATGGGAGTGCACAAACCAATGGGTGACGCAACAATGGCTACGTGCATTATCTTTATACAGTCCATGATCAGGGTCAGCTGGCTGCTTGACCTGAGCATTGGATTGATTTTCCTTCACAATAGCGATGACGGTTTAAAAGGTTGGGCCGTTTGAGATTTTCAGCAATTCTAGCAATTTTGTTGCTGCCTGTTTTAGAAACAATTGACACCTCTTTAAAAAGTCATTTTACCTGTTTTTGTGGTGACATATTTGAAGGTGTGGTTGGTAAATATGTGTCAAACTCTAAAGCTCCATTGAAAATATTTTCGTTCCTGCTCTCTGACCTCTCTAGAGCTCAATTGTGCCTGACAGGCGAGTCATGATAGTCACAATAGGTAGGCGAAGCCGCTGGTATGTGTTTTCAGCCCCCTTAAATAAACAGAGCAGCAGCAGCAGCTCGGACCTGTGATTTACCAAAAAGAGGGGGCATGAATGAGAGGGAGCGTCATGGAGGGGTGGGTTTTACTGTGGCTGAGTGGCGATGGTTTATTGTCTGGGAGGCATTTGACGTTGTTTCCTGTGATGAGGTAATGGCGAAGGCAAAAAAGGAATCTCCCTCCAGCTCTTTTGAAATGGAACAGATTACCTTTTACATGCCGGATCATCATGTGAATGATGAAGGATGATTGATAACAATCAGGCTCTTTTTGACTTTCATGCCCTCATATTTTCATATTTGGTTTCAGACTCAGATTTGCATGTCTTTCATCGGATTTTGTGGAACAGAGGAAATGTTGGTGTTTTGTTGTCCAGGCACAGTAATGAAAGGCAAACCATTATTTGCAATGTTATCTGCAGCACAATTTTCCACTTTGCCCGCTCAGTTGCACGTTCGCCATGCTGTTGCCATACAACCAAATTTTGGATCAGTTGCTGTATAGACAAAGGCAAGGTTTGTTCAGCAGCTCGTAAAGCAATCTTGAAAGGTTGATAACGTGTCAAATTTATATTGTGCACATAATGGTTCTTCTGTTTTCTGTATAAATTTAGCAGTGGTCAGTCACCGTATGTCATCAATGTTTAGAGTTAATTGTGTCTTTGCTAGAAGGCCACTCAAAGAGCACAGATCCGCCAAATGGCCTATCCTGCCATGTTAACTCATGTGAAAAATAATTTGTCTGTCCACCCTTTGATTCATATTTGATCCATAATGTAATGGGTTCCTCTCTGGCCCATGCTATACCCTTCCACCAAGATTCAGAAAAATCTGATCTGTAGTTTTTCCATAATCCTGCCAACAAACAAACAAACTGAACTCAATAACCTTCTTGGCGGAGGTAAAAATTATACAGTGGATCCTGCACAAGAGCCAGAAACTAGAATGGGTGTGTAAACATAACTACGAGTGCTAGAAAAAATAGCGTGACTTGGTGCCAACAGCACTCAGGTGTGAGTCTTGTGAGTACTGCAAGCTGCCGCCTGTCACACTTTGGCATTACTCTCGAGACCAAAGGGAGCAGTTCTTGTTTACTTTTGAAGTGTACAGATATCTTTTCAAAAGAGAGAGCATGCGTCTGGTTTCCTTATCAAATAAAAAGCACTCACACCCTGAAATAATGACTGCAGGTGTAAATCCTTGGCCTACACCCACTATTAGTTGTGAAAATATCTAAACATCACATCACAAACTGAAAAGTCCACGATATTTAATTACATATTAGTCTCACACACCCACATTTTAGTTTCTAGTCATATGATCATGTGAATATAGCGACTGATTGATGATTTGGGTACATGATACAAAGAAGACTCGCCATAATTAAATAAAGTGCAAAGAATGAACAGTAAGTTACTCTGTGTATTAAATTAGAGTTGAAAAAAGAAGTTACTTGACAATTAAACAGTCAGCAACTATTTTTAGAACCGTTTGACATTTAAAAAAAAAACGTTCTTGGGTTGTAGATTCTAAATTGTGAGGATAGGTGTCTTTTCACTGTTTTATATCAGTATAAACTACATATCTTTAAGTTTGAGGCTTTTGCATAAAAGAACTAATTTCAAAAGGTTATTTTTGGTTTTCAAAAATGTTTCAAAATATTTGGACATCATTGAGAAAGCAACTGATAGACTGATCAATGATGAAAATAATCATGAGTTGCAGCTTTACACTAAATAAAACCAGTGAAATAGCTCAAATAGCCTTAGATTTGGGAAAAAAGGTAAAATGTCAAACTCCTCATTCAGTCTCTGAGGGTTTTTTTTGTGATGCTATTTTTGCCTTTTTTGAGATGTGCCTGATAGTGTTTGGATTTGCTTATACTATTTTGCATATGCACATGTGGCTTGTGTCCTGTCTTACTCATAATCTGTAACAGCCAACTTTACTCGTCAATGATGCTTTTAAGTAATGCACTTGTGATGTATACAATCACTAACGAGCCCTGCCGCTCCTCTTTCCTCTCAGTGACTGTGTGTGAGCCCACCGTCATGTCTGAAGCCGTGGTGATGGAGCCTCCCCGAGCAGGCGGCTTCCTGGAGTCATCTTGTGGTGCAGGGGACAGCGCAGCCTCCCTCGATGACGGCATCGTGGATACAGCAAAGTACGACCGCACAAACACATCCAGGATACTTTGACACCGATGTCTCAAGAGCTTTGGCTAGATCTGAGGGGTCATAGGTTAAAAAATAAGTTAGAAAAACTAATTTTTCTGCTTTGCAAATTGCTATTTATATTATAAAGATTTTTTACCTCTAAAATGGGCCTGTGGTTTGTTTTTGTGCTTTTTTTTAAAGCCAAAAAGTTTGGGAGCCACTGGTCTGGAGTCAGATGTAGTCACAGATTAGCTTGATAGCTAGTTGGTGATGCTTTTTGCAGAATTGCAGCACCATTGTCTTTCACTTCGATTTGAGATGCAGATGACAGCAAAACATACCAACCAGGTTAAAGCATCAGTGCTCAGTGGGAACTCACATAATATTAGTAATTGTGCAGCCTCGTTGTGTGTAGGATTACATTCCTGTCAGTATAATAGTGGCTTTGTCAGTTATGAAGCTTTAATTTTATGTAATAATAATATAAACATTACTTTGAAATTATTGTTGTTATGTAAGGTTGAACTAAAGGTATAATATGTGCTTTCAGGATGATGATGATGAGTTTTTGAAGGCCACAGTATTCCTCACATGACTCATGGCAGGTTCAGGTCTCTGCCTCTGGTGTCCCCCCCCAGGATGCAACAGTCCACTCAGCTGTGTCAACTAACGTGTATTTTCCTTTCCTTTTCTTCAGTGAGTCTTCAGAGGAGGAGTCTGCAGGGGAAAGGGAAGAGGAGATTGGTGCATATGATAAAGTCACCAGCAGCACCAAGACTACAGAGGTCCCTGCTGGACAGACCTCAAACACACAAACGGGTGAGCGCTGAAGAAAAGCCCCGAGGGCGTTGTTTCAGTGTGTTTGCTCTTTCCTTGTCCTTCTTTGAACTCTAAAACTTGTGAGGGTGATGCAACTGGATTCTAATTATGATTAGCAATTTACAGGCTTTATCCTAACACCTCCTCCTAACATACAGCGAGCCAGCAAACTCTGGTGGATGGAGTGCAAAACAATTGTTTCTCTAGCAAGCAACACATTGCTCATCTTGTTCACTGATGCACAGATCTCGCTAGCACATTTCATTTGAAAAAAATGGAACAATCTGATGTGTCCACGCTCATCTGCATTTTTTCCAGTTAGGAGGTGTAAACACTTCTTCGTATCTGGACGCTTTGCAAATGAGTGAACATCAGATCAGACCATGCTGACACTTTTTTGCGTTCCATCCACCAGAGTTTAATTACTTGGTGTTTGTTAGGAAGAGGTGTCAGTTGGATCCAGTCACTGTGTTGGTTTGCTGAAGTCTGCATTAGTGTTCTTTTGCTCTTTTTACCAGAGGAAGTTGGTTTAACTCTGCATTATTTGGCAGAACAAACTTGACTTCCCTTTTCCTGACGGCGTTTTCCAGTCCTCGCTTGGACATTCCTTCCTGTTTTAGTCACTGAGGGGAGATTCCTGGTACATGTTCTGCTTATTCCATAATATTAGTTAAGTTTCGCTTATCACTGTAACTGTGACGTGCGCTTACAGGAATCTTCATAATGACACTGAAAAGTCAAGTCAGTGGAGTAAATAATCTGTTAAATATTGTATTAGTTTACTTTCATAATATGATTATACTCTGACATCATCTTTCAGTTATTCTTTAAGATACTGACTTAAATATAACTTAACTTTAACTGTACATGTCTGCAGCCGCTGCAGATGCCCTGTCATCTGCTGTGTACAACCAGCTGTTTGTGTTCGGTCATAAATCTACCATCATTTAGTGCATCCGTCTTCCATATGACGCCATGGTTTATTGAAAACATCCTGTTGGCTGTCCGGTCATTGACCCACTTTTCTTTCCAATTGTAGAACACACAAGATGGAATTTAGTGCTTTCCCATTTTTAATTAACACTGTTTATTGCAACTAGGGTTTTTTTTTTTTGGTTCAGGTCAGTGGTTTTATTGCTCATGGTAATTTTGTAGCTTAGATCTCTTAATGCTGCAATATCGCTATGAACTGGTCTCATGGGGCAAGGAACATGGGGGGTACGCTATGAAGTTAATCCAAACCATCTTTTTTTAAGATGAAATCAAAGGTTAGTGCACTGCAAACGTTGCTAATAATCCCTCGCTACACAGGAAACTGTTTTCGCTCACAGCTATGGCCAGAATGATGGCTCTAAGTTGAATCAGGAAGTCGTTCTACAAACTGTGATGAACGTTTACAGCAGACAGTTAGGGTTTTTTTTTTATTTTCTGTTTGCTTCCTCTTTCTTTTACAAATAAGTTTGGCTGACATGCAGTGGTGGATGAAGTACCTGATGGCTATACTTGAGTAAAAATACAGATACTTTACCAGAAAATAACTCGGGTAGATGTTTCAGTAAACTATCAAAATAAAGCTTGACTAAAAGTTTTAAAGTATCTTATAGTTTACTGTACTTAAATATCTAAAGTAATTTCATGATATTACAGACATATAAAAAGTAAAATACAGATATTCCCAAAAAAGTACTGTAACTAAGTAGTCTTTTGTCTGCTGATATGGGAGTTGTTTACAACTTGCATGGGGATCTGCAGCTAAGCATTACTTTGATGAAAATGTTATTTTTATTTATGAAAATAATGACAATAGACTACACCTGATGTATAGAGTCCTTTTCAAAGCACTCAGACTTTACATTACAAAGTAAGTAAAACAACCTTCTGGGTCTCATTAGAGGATGTTTGGCTCAAACAAACTGTTAAAAAGTCAATATGGTTTGACAATATTAACTGTTTCAGAGACAAATACATGGCTTACATCACTGACTGTATGACTGTTGCTCAGGGCTAAGGTCAGACTCACGTATTTGCTTGGTGGCTCATGCGTATTTGTAGTTTGAATGTAGCGCCAGAGGGTGTGTGTCATGATGACATTACCTCCAACAAGACAAATTCTCTGTCTGTTGCAACTTACATGTATATTTGTAGAAAAGGGAACAAACAGAGAATTTAGTTCTGCATGTTGCTTGTAAAAATAAATCCGTTATAAAATCTCTTGGTAACGGTTTGCTAATTTTCTGAATGTCTTTTTGTTCCAGTGAACGCCCAGCGCCCAAGCTCCCTGGCGGTGCCAACAGCAGGAGAGCCCGGCCTGTCGACGTCACAGGGTGACGCAATGGTGAAGCTGAGGATGGGGGACTCTGGGCTGGCTGCTGAGACCCCTCTGACCGTCAACCAGATGTTCACCTCAGCTGTGGAGCGCTTTGGCGACTATACGGCTCTGAGCTGGAAGGAGGGCGAGCAGCAGAAGAGCCTGACCTACAGAGATTACTATCAGAGCTGCCGCACCGCTGCCAAGAGCTTCCTTAAGGTAGTTTGTAATCCACTGAGTAATCTAGTATAAATAGTGGTGATATAGTAACGAATTAAAGCATCATCTTTATAGTTTATATTCAAATGCTTCCTGTTTAAATACAGTAATATTTGGAAGGATTTTAGCAGCACAAACCGTCAAAACCTTCCACTTTTAAGGATATTTTCAGCTTTCCCATTAATAAGTTTTAACACACATCAGAGCTAAAAGAATTCATGCCGAACTCTCCAAATTTGTTTTTTTCTATGTTTGATATCATTGCTAATTGAATATTTTGGGGTTCTGGACTGTTAGTTGGACAAAACAAGATTCAGAATATGTCATCTAGGGCTCTGTGAAATCAAAATAGACATTTTTTAATAGACAAGTGACTGTTCATTAAATGTAATTGACATAATAGATAATATTCTGCATTGAAATTTAAGTGTATTATTTCAGATGGGGAGAAGTAAAAGTGTGTAAAGTGCATGCTCCCTTTTTTTTAATCCACTCTGAGCAACAATTGTCCATCAGTATCAAACGTCTAAGGTTTCTGTTTTGCTTTCAACAATCGACACTGTTGTGAGTGTTTTAAAGGCCGTCTAGACAACACGCGGTGCATCACAAAGGAGTTGGAATGAAGTGTGAGTGGGACAGCTCAGGACAGGCCTCAGCTGTTCGTGCAGGACAGAGCACGTTATTGTTTACCGTGAAACTCAACACAGTCAGCATGGAGACTGGGCAGGGCGCACACATAAAGACATGCTGTCTCTCTGTACTTATACATACAAACAAACCTGAACTTCATGCTTCCACACATGCTGACTCTGCGACATGCAACGTGATGCAGAGCGCCACATGTCTAACACTCAGCTACCATTATGAGAGACATGAGTTATTTTAAAAAGCTCATTGCAGTGTTAAACTTGGTATCACTTCCAATTACTGCAGTCTCATGTATACATTTGGCTGTTTCCATAGTAACAGCTGCTGTGGCAATGTGCCTGCAGCAACCATGAGCTCAGATCAGCATGTAGATCAGCAGATCTGCTGCCAGAGATTCAAAAAGCCTCCAAATGTTTAAGGAGTATACAGACACTGTTTTCATTGTAAAACGTGATAATTTCACTTTTTTCATGGAAAGAATAGCTTTTTTATGCCTCCACGCCAGCAATACCAGTGGCCAAAGGGATTATGTTTTTGGTTTGTTCTTCTACCTCATGAACACGATTTCTCAGGAACTGATTAGAATCGATTAGGTTCTGGTGGCCACAGGTCATGGGTCAGAGTCACTGTGAAATCATCTGTCTCATTCTTGTGAACGTGATATCTCAAGATAAACAGCTCAAGGGAATTTTTTTCAAATTTGGCACGAACATCCACTTCGACTCAACAATAAACTGACTGGAATTCAGTGATCAAATGTCGAAGTTACTTTGAAAACATGTTTTTTCCCATAATTCAAATATCCTACTCATAACTAAATATCACAGAAATGTCTAAAAAGGTAAGATAATCATAACATAGAAACCCTCTCCTGAAGATTATTCAGCGTCATAACTCAGGAACAGAGGGAGAGACATTTGGTCAGATACGGACGTTGATATTTGGTTAATTTTAGGTTGTGACCAAAATTTAATGTCTAGTGCCAAAATCAATTTGATGTAGAATGCTGACAGATGTTGTCGATATTTTGTTGGTTTGAAGTTGTTTTAATAAGTAACCAAAATTAACTGGTTCCCAAAAGTCTCATGCCAGCGTCATCTTGACGTAGAATAATAACAGCAGGTGGAGCTCTGTTCATTTTCCCAAACTGTGGTTTAAAAATGAATTTAAAAAGGGGGCATCACAGTGGTTTAGGGGATACATCAACTACAACATCCCCCAGAATCCTACAGGGGCCCTTTTGTTGCATGTCATCTCTTTTTTTCTCCTCCCACATTTTCTGTCTGCCTCTCAGCTACAGTATATTCAGTCAAATGGCAGAAAATGTCCCCCAAAATTTAAAATTACACTAAACTTGCTTTGTCCCGGCTAAATTATAAACTGGAAATGGACTCTCAATGTAGATTTGCAGGATAGCACGATATTATCTCTAGGATTATTTAACTTTGTCTAATTTTATTTATACTTAAAAGGTATGTTTTGTTTTTCTACAGCTTGGTCTGAAGCGCTACCACGGCGTCGGCATCCTGGGCTTCAACTCTGCTGAGTGGTTCATCTCTGACATTGCAGCTATTTTGGCAGGGTGAGTTTCATCTTCATCTCTGAACGTGTCAGCGGTGAGCTCAGTGTTCGCTCACTCTGTGTTTATGTGTGAGTTTATGTGTGCATGTCTTTCATACCTGAGTGGTGTGATACTCAGCAAACTTGAAACTTGAAATGCGAGTTCACCAAAGCATAACCTTCGATTGTCGTCCAGTTCAGCATGTAGCCTCTCAGCTGAAAGACATTAATAGGTTGCAGTTACACCACTATGACAAACAGGAAACCGATGAAACCAAGTACTGTCCTGAAATGCCATTTTGAGTTACTTTGTGTATGTACTCTGGTATAGCACAATTAATTGAATATTAATTGTGACCAACATTTTGTCTTCCCACAATTAAATAAACATGATCCGCTGCAATATTAACGTAAAAAAACAACAACATCACAGTCTACTCATAAACACTGTTTCAACTTGGTTGGATTCAGTGGTTTTTTAAAAATTTTTATACAGTTGTATTTATAGTTTGCCTCCAGGAGAATCACTGAATTTAAATGAAGAACAACCTCATTCTTAGTCTATTTTAATGCAGAGATGTTTTAATTTATTAACAGAATGAAGAACAACATGAAAGTAAAAGCAGTGCTGCTTGTGAAAGTGCAATAAAATATTTTTTGTCACTAGAATCTATAAAATCATAATAGATAGCTGTGATCTCAGTATTCATCAAAATAATCATGATTATTATTTTGGCCAGCCCTTATATTCTTTACTACATTTCAGAGGAAAATAATGTACTTTATATTCCACATTTATCTGACTGCTATAGTTACTGGTCACTTTTAACGTTAAGATTTTACACTTTTAAAAATACCCCACACATGATAATCATAAAATTCCTTCCTTTATTATATGATGACCCATCAGCTTTTTCTGGAGCCCTTTTATGGGGGTCCCACTGTATCAAAAGTAGTTAAAACTATCTCCAGCTTGTCCAGCTACAACAGTAAACTGTTGCTCACACAAAGATCTTTTCAGAATTAATTATCCAATTATATTATAATGTGAGTCACAGGGCACAAGTACTTTTTGATGATAACACTCATTTACTTTTACTTAATTACACTTAAAAATGCTGGACTTTTATATGGAAAGGACTATTTCTACAATGTTGCATTGATACTTTTACTTCAGTCAAGGCTTTGAGAACTTCTAACAGTAATCATATGCCTCGTTTCTGCATCAGTTGCATGAAAATTCAGTGTTGACAACCTCAAAATGAACCTTTATTCATCTAAAAATTGAATCCATCTGAGAATCCAACAAAACCTCTTCAGTAAGAAACATCTGTGATAGCACACTGAGTGTTTCACAACGCCTGCCCAATCTGAGCCGTGATTATGGTGATAATTCCTATTTACTGCAGTTCATGGAAGACTGATCAGGTGTGCATTCTGGCATTGAGTTTGGTTCATAAGACGGACCAGTACTTGTCTTTTCGCTTGTGTGCTAAAACAAAAAACTGCAACACATTATGCTGATACTTTCTGCAGATTATCAAGTCTCCCACGCTCTTATTGCTTTGTAGTGCTGACACATGAAAACAGGAATGCATTGAAACTACGGTTAGCTTGTTAAACCAGTTCTGAATTACAGGTTTAGTTATATAGACTCAGTTGTAGATTCACGTTTGTTGTGGGTCACGTTGCCGGAAAGCCAAAATAAAAACAGTGCTGCTAAAGTAGGTCAGGTAGTTTCTGTGTTCTTATCTTCACTAGAAACGAGATAGTTAAGAATACCGACAAATGGAGAGAATAAAGAAAGTTAGTGGAGATACTTAACCCAAAACCACCCAAAAATGTTTTGTCGAGAGGAACGGTCACATCAATTATAAGTCTTGCTTACGTTGCGTACCCGTGCTTGTGCTCGTGCGGAGCACTCACACTAGTCAAATGAACTGGACTTTGGGGGGTCAAACACGCTTGGGCACGGTAAGGATTGCCTAGTGCGAGTGCACCCTAACATTGACTTGTATACTATGAGACTTCTTTTTGCAATTGGTGGAGTCGCCCCCTGCTGGCCATTAGATCAGGTTTAAGCCACCTCTACATTAACTTGACTTAAGAGGCTGTGTCCACTTCTTTTATACACTCTATGGTTTTACATGGAAGATTTTCTAAAATTGCACAAGGGCAGAGCATTATCTGAATCTGTGTAAAGGTTGAAGGTAAGGTGCTGAAAGCCTGACTGACCTTTCGTCTGTTTGCAGTGGGTTTGCTGTTGGCATCTACACCACCAATTCTCCTGAGGCATGCCAGTATGTAGCAGAAAACTGCAAGGCCAATGTTATTGTGGTGGAGAACCACAAACAGCTTCAGAAGATCCTACAGGTGAGATCAGAATGAGTTACAGATAAATACTGAGGACATTATGAATTGAAGACATGATTACAAATAAAGTTTTTAGGAAGCAGATGTCTATTTTGCTCCAACCACAATTAAAGTATATAAAGAAATATGGCTTGGTGGCATCTTTTGGAAATGAATAGAGATCAGCTGAAAACAAGAAATGACATAACAGATACATGTGACATAGCAGACACATAACATAACAGAAAAATCTCCTGTTGTGAGACACAATAGGAGTTTGTTTTGTGTACTTTTGAGATTGATGTTGTAGTAAGCCAATATTAGTAGATAGATAGTAATTGCCTTGTTGAAATAAGACAATATTTGCCTTGTGTTTTGCATATATTTATATTTTAAATATTTAAATATTTGTAACCAGTAGTGTTGAAATGATGGCGTGTTGTTGACTATTCCCTGCATTTATGTGCTAATTTGATTGTATTCTGATTGTTCACAGGTTGAAGACAAGCTGCCTCACTTGAAAGCCATTATCCAGTACAAAGATACACTAAAAGAGAAGAGACCAAATCTGTACACAGTAAGCACATTAAAATGTCAATCCTGGAAGCATTTATTTAGCACAGTATGAGCTGTGGTCTTGTCAGTGGCCGTGGAGGTCAGTGCATAGACCAACTAATTCTCTTGCAACCCACTGCTGCAGTGTTATTATTGGGAACCGTCAGCTTTAAAACTTTAAAAAAGTCGTTTTTTTTCAGTGGCAGGGAATTTAGACAGCCCCATGTCTGTAGCCATAGAAAAATATTTTGTTTAAAACGCATCATCTAAATGATTGTTTCTTTTACCGCAGTGGGCGGAATTCATGGAGCTTGGACGCGATGAGCCTGACGCACCCCTCGATGCAATCATCTCCAGCCAGAAGCCCAACCAATGCTGCACGCTCATCTACACCTCAGGGACCACAGGCCAGCCCAAAGGAGTCATGCTCAGCCATGATAATGTAAGTTCAGCCAACTGTGTTTCTGCCTCTTCAGACGAGTGTCACATGTTTGGCTCCTGATGACAGAAACATACCTGTTTGTTTTTGGGTTTTTTTAATTTATAAAGGGTGAAAAGTGAAGTTGCAGCTGACAGATATTTACATCTATATAAAAGTACTACGCTTACACTGCCTTTTAGAGAGGTTTCTATTCCGGGATGAATCAGCAAAATACCTTAAGGAATGAAAATGACTCCACCTTTTAGTACTTTGTGTTCAAGACAATAACCGTGTGTGCTATCATCAGTGGCGGAATGTGACTAAGTGCCTTTACTCAACAAGTACTATTTTGAAATACTTTTGCTTTACATGATGTTTCTATTTTATGTTTATTACTTTTACACCACTACATTTTAAAAAAAAACATTGCATTTTTTTTTCTATACTATATAACTTGTTATTTTCCAGGTTTAAACTATTAATAGAAAATATAACTCAAATTATGATGTAGTATCATAAACTAATATACCAAGCAGTATACAGAGTGATTTAAAATATGCCCTTCCTCTACCTGCTGCAACATAAGTGACGCTTACACATGAATGCATCAGTAATTACAATCCAGTGATAAATTATCATTCAGAAATTGGCAATTCTGCATAGTAAGTAAATTTACTTTTTGACATATTTAAAGTATATTTTGACGCTAGTACACTAGTACATATTGTTGTTTAAGGTTTTGAAGGCGGGCCTTTCTCTTGTTGCAGTATTTTTTCATGGTATTATGACTACTTTTACTTAAATTAAAGATCAGAATACTTCTACCACTTGCTTTAGTTATGTTAAATTAGACTCATAAACATGGCGCCTGGATGTCTGAAACAACTTTTTACACATGCATTTTATTCTTCTCAAAGTTCACCTATGAAACACTTTGGTCATAAACATTCGACAGTTTGTGTGCATCTTGTACGGAAAAGCAGGTCTCAGTGTGACCTCCCATACATATAACAATTAAGATACCTTATTAACTGTATTCCTCTTCTTTCCTCTCAGATAACGTGGACAGCGCTCTCCACTGCACGTCACGTGCGTCTGACAGACGCCCCCCAGGCTCAGGAGGTGGTGGTCAGCTACCTGCCGCTCAGCCACATCGCTGCTCAAATGGTCGACATCTGGTGCACCATGAGGGTCGGAGGGGTGACCCACTTCGCTCAGCCAGATGCACTGAAGGTGAGACACAATAAATGTGTTTTTAGATGTTATGAACGGTGCACAAACACATTAACATCCAAACTATGAGGCTCATTATTATCTCCAGAGATAGATATGTGACTATTAAACATTTTTATAGAAGGTGGAACAGGTCATTTAAAATAATCTGATGCTGACACAATGACATTCCCTGTTACAGTATATTTGATTTATTTACATCAAAATGACAATACTAAAATATTAATAATTCATCCGTAGCATCTTTCATGCAGAGAAAAAGTTCAAATTTCTTTATAAAAACAAGATTAAAAACACTGTGTAGAAGAGAAAGAGAGCAAAAACAAACTAAGTGAATAAATGTTTATATTAATCAAACCAAACAATAATTTAAAACATTTAGAACAACCAGAGGAGTATATTTTAAAAATCTTAAGAAAAAAAATCTTTTTTTTTTTTAGAAATTACTTTTATCCAACATTAAAAGCCAGAGTTTAAAAAGAATAATTTTCCCACTTTAAGGTCAACAGGGAGAGTATTTCATAGACTAGGGGCATAAAAACAGTGAATAGTCATGAATCAACCGGTCATAAAAAAACCTGATCTTTGAATCATGTGCGCCGTTTATAACGTGCCCTTTCATGGATAATACAAGATTTAATCTGCTGTGTAAAAAGCTGAGCTGCTGCCTCTCACGGGTCTTTAATTCTCAAAGCTTCTTTCATTCCTGCATCATCATCCTTACACGTTCATTAGCACGAGTGTGTAATGTAGTTAACAGGCGTAGATTAAGAGTTCCAGCATGTTAAGGGGAAATCCTGAGCGTTACATAGACATGAAAAAGAGTTTTATATGTCATCCAACAATTTTCAAATAGCATTGCGATGGCCGATCTAATTTTCTTCTACTCATCTCCATGTGCTCTGTAAACTGCATGTTATATTTGTGATAAAAAACTCTGCTTTCTTGATCGTCAGGGCTCTCTGGTGAACACCTTGAAGGAGGTGCGTCCCACAGCCTTCATGGGCGTCCCACGTGTGTGGGAGAAGATGCAGGAGAAGATGAAGTCTGTTGGAGCCAAGTCTTCCGCTGTGCGCAGGAAACTGGCTGCCTGGGCCAAAGATGTCGGCCTGCAGACGAATCTGACCAAGATGAATCAGTACGTGCACATGAAATTAGTGCTTCAAACAAGACATTCTTAAATCACTCCTTGTTCCTGTTTTCATGACTCCAATCCTGTCTTTTTTTACTGAAATGTTATTTTTGAAATGTTATTACTTCTCTCTTATGAGATCACGGTGATCAGTATTAGCATTGCATATATGTTATTTTTGGGGCATTCAAGATTATCTGTTAAATGCTGGATTTATGTGAGCCAGTTTAAGTCATGACACAAGACTTAGAGGCTACAGCCATGTTAGCGGCTCTGTGAGCTACATGCTAATGTCACTACGTTAGCATGCTGATGCTAAGCAGGCGTAACCAGCTAAGTACAGCTGAGGCTGATGGGAATTTCCGTTTTGCAGAAATTTGACTCTGAACTACGGGAGCCGAGAACAGCTTTTATATTTATAACGCTGTCAACATTATCTCAAGATCACAAGTTAATCATTTAATTATCATGAGAAAACCAGCTTTGTTATTGCAAGATAATCAACCTGTTATCACGAGAAAACAAGGTCATTTCCTCACACTGATTATGTTTATCAGAGATGAGGAGTGCCATGCCAGCATGCTTAGATAGTGTTTTGACAACTCTAGCAACTTCTTCCAGCTGAAAATGTTCGATCAGGGAGTAGCGATTATTGATTAACACATCAGATTGTACTTCAGTTAAAGATCTAACAGCCAGAAATTGCATTTTGTCTTTCTGTTAGAGATTACATTTAGAAAAGTCCCTGTCATTTAAGCAGAAGACAAACCCAGCTGCAACTTCAGGCTTTTAATGTGATAAATGATCTCACTATCTCATAATTAACTTTTTTTCCAAGATTAAATGAAGATTAAACTATTATCACGAGAAAACGAGCTTTGATATCATAAAATAGTGATAACAGCCTTTAAAAGAATTGCAAGCATGGAAGTTTTGTCTTCTGCAATAAACCAAAGTTTTGGATACATGTTTTTTGGCCTGCTAATAGAGCCAGATAAAAAGTTAAAGGATCACAATAAGTTATTACAATTCATCCATATGGAACTATGGATGTCTGTACCAAATTTTATTACAACCACTCTAATAGTTGTTGACATTTCACTTAAAAATGACAAATGTCCAACTTATGGTAGCACAAGAGGAAAGCTCTGGGGGATCACCAAAATCATCAGGATTTGTCCTCTGGAGGACATGTATTTCTGAACATTTCATGGCGATCCGTTCAGTAGTCTGTGAGATATTTCAGTGTTACCATCCCCACAGCCATGCTGCTGACGCGGCACTCACTCACGCTTGCTGCTGTTTTTTGTCTCTCCACAGAGGTGGAGCAGCTGGCCGCACACCGATCAGCTATCAACTGGCCAAAAAGTTTGTGTTCAAAAAGGTGCGTAAGGCTTTGGGCCTGGACCGCTGCAACAAGTGCTACACCGGCGCTGCTCCCATCACCAAAGACACCCTGGAGTTCTTCCTCAGCCTGGACATCCCCCTGTACGAGCTGTACGGCATGAGTGAGAGCACCGGCCCTCACACCATCTCCATCCCTGACGCCTTCCAGCTCACCAGGTACATTTTTTTTTTAAATTAACATCCGTGTGATTTGACACAGAATTTCCAACTCGTCCCAACTCCAAACACATGCTTGTTGGTGAGTTATAAAAATGTTTTGTCCTGCAGTTGTGGTAAAGAGATCCCAGGGTGCCAGACGAAGCTGCACAACCCAGACGAGGAGGGTAACGGTGAGATCTGCTTCTGGGGCCGTCACGTCTTCATGGGTTACCTCAACATGCCCGACAAGACGGACGAGGCTCTCGATGCAGAGGGTTGGCTGCACTCAGGTGACCTGGGCAAACACGACCAGAAAGGATTCCTCTTCATCACCGGAAGAATTAAAGGTGCGTGTTCTGTAGTCCTCGAGGAGCTAGACGACAGTCAATAATGTGAATTTGTACTGGGTCGAAGAGAGACAGAAGATTCTTGTTTACAGCTTCCAAAAAGTATTGAGTGTCCTTTTGCTGTAGATTTTTCTTCATCTGCCTGTCTGTGTTTGTTTGTTTTGTAGAGCTGATCATCACAGCAGGAGGAGAGAACATCCCTCCTGTTCCCATAGAGGATGCTGTGAAGGAGGCCCTGCCGCTGATCAGTAACGCCATGCTGATTGGAGACAAGAGGAAGTTTCTCTCTATGCTGCTCACCATTAAGGTACGAAACTGAGACCTGGACCTGAGGCAAGATGCATAAAACAATACGCACTCTTTTCATCAAATTTATAAAGCCGCAACATACACCTGGATATGTTTTGTAAATCTCAATCTGGCGCATGAGCCTCATGTCCACCCCCACAGTGAGGCATGTATCGGCTGTTTACATATTAATATCTATAGCTCCTCCAACACTAGAGAGAGCCGTTTAGAGGTTCTTCAACAGCGTGAAATAAGCTGTCACTGTGTCACTGACACACAGCTGTGTCTGTTGATAGCGCCCATACCACAAAATCATGACATTTACCTGCAAATTATAATTGCAGTGATATCCCAATCATTATTATTAATCGTCAGAATGATGAATTATAACATTTAGAGCTCATATTTAACAGAAACAGACTTAAATTATGTAAACACTGAAGATTTAATCCAAAGATGATAGAAAGGGAGATAAACAGAAATAATAACTAAATCACTTTTAATTTAAAATGAAGTTTTATGAAGGCACCCTTGACATTTTACAGAGCACAGTGTAGACTGCCACTTTTCATTCATTGTGTTATTTTTCAAACAGCCTAAACAATCATTTTGCTCTGAGGCTACTTCAGTCACCCTATATTTCATGTCCACCTTATTTCATCGTCAGCTACCTCTAGAAAACTGTGTGCACACCTGGTCTAAAATATGTCTGAGGTGCACACATGCTTCTTTTTTATAAATATCACTTTATGTGAGAAATGGCGTTTGCATGTTTGTGGATGTTTGTATAGACTTTACAGCAAGCATGGTTCTGTTGCTTAAATCAGAGGTGAAGTTGAGGACAGCGGGGCATCCTAATGAGAAGGAAATCGGTATTCATGTAGATAAGACAGGCTGGCTGTTAAAGAGAGTGGAGGATATCAAATGCAGACTGCTTATGCGTCTTGTCAGGAACACTGCACCTTATCTTAATACTCTTATCTGATATCTGAGAGTCGATGCATGGTCTCACCTGAAAGAAAGAGCAGCATTAACAAACGACACGAGACATCTCTCCTTAGATGCTGCCATCTAGTGGGCTTCAAGGGAAAAAAACCAAAATTTGAAATGCATTAATGCTTAAAACCGCATGGCCACGAAAATTCAAATATAATGCAATAAAATGTAACTTTTTTTTTTTTTTTTTATGTTTTCCCCTCTCCAGTGCCAGGTGAATGCAGAGACGGGCGACCCAGAGGACGAGCTCACACCAGAAGCTGTTGAGCTGTGCAGGAAGCTGGGCAGCAACGCCACGCGAGTCTCCGAGATCGCAGGCGGCCGAGACCGGGCTGTCCACGCCGCCATCCAGGAGGGCATCAACAGAGTCAACGAGAAGGCGACCTCCAACGCACAGCGCATTCAGAAGTGGATCATTCTGGATCGGGATTTCTCCGTTTCAGGAGGAGAGCTGGGTGAGTCGTTTCGCAGAAACTGATGACTCTTTCATACATCTTAAGCCTCTAATGTGTTGAATTAATATGGAGTGAATTAATGCTTGAAACACCTTCCTGAGCTACTTATGTAAAGAAAGGGCTTCATCTAACTCAGTGGTTTCCAACATATTTTAGATTAATACAAAGTGTCCATGTATGATGTAAGCGGTTAAATCTAAGAGTATTTTTTTTCCTTCTCAGACTTTTTTATTTGAGTAACTTCAAGGGGAGCGGTAAAACTACTAAAGCTGAAACAATGAATTTTCGTCAATAGAAAGCCAACAATTTCTCAGGCATTTGTCAAGCAATGAAAAAAAAGCTATTTTAGTAAGTCACTTGTTTGTAATGGCTATTTTTCACTGTTTTTTTTTTTTTTACTTTATAGACAAAATGATGAATAGATCATGAAAATAGCTAATAGTTTCCAGCCTTTAAAAACTAAACCAAGCCTCAAAAAGGAAAAATGACAGAGCACAATCTGAAAAAAAAAAACCCAAACAATTTTTGATCATCAGAAATTATTTTCTCATTTTTCCTACCCCAATAATTGTGACCGACCACTTGGGAACCACTTATCAAATGAATCCCTTTATCTATGGTTTATTCAAGTCACGACTGTGTTATAATTTTCCATTTATAACATTTTCCATTTTTTGCATGGCAATGTTAACAGACGCTAACAATTGCTGTTTTATTATATAGATTATATATGTCACAAATACAAATTGAGTTTTTGGTAACTTAACAGAATAATAAAATCAATTGCTTTTTCAGTCCCTAGATTTACATATTGTTGCCATAAAAGGACTGAACAAATTTAAAACTCTTCTTAGATAAAAAAAACAATGTTGACAAAGTTTCTTCTTAACTTGCAGCTGAGAAAAGTTAATGATTTGCAATGTGTGTCTTTGTAATACTCAGAGTATTGCAAAACATTTCAAAATTCCTGTAATATTGTATCGCCATGCAGGTATGGTGAAAATATTGTATCTGTGGGCCTCTGTTGATTCCCTCCCATAGTAACTGATGGAATTATTTTCTATGTAGAAATCAGCCTTTATGCTGAATTCTGACGTTGAATCTGCTGCAGACTCGTGTGAGCAGCACTTAGAGTGAAACCTCAGATACAACCACGTCCAGGGGAGTTTATGTGACCTCCACGGTACAAAGCAACTAAGTTTAGTCTAAACCTCGGGTGCAGTTTAAACTGTGGTTTGAAGAAGTGTTTAACATTGTGAATTTCTTACTTGTTCTGCAGGCCCAACCATGAAGCTGAAACGTCCGGTGGTTGTAAAGATGTACAAGGAGCAGATTGAGAACTTTTACAAGGAGCTGGCGACTCCAACGACCCCCGACAACCCGCTGCCTCCCAAATAGAGCTGCTCCTCTACCTGCAGGGGGATCCAGACTGAGTTAACATGCAGACTCACCTCATTCAGCCAACCATTTTTCTCTTGTACAAAAAAACATTTTGATTGCCTTAAGTTTTGGTCGTTCTGTCTTGGTTTACATGTGGGTGTTGTACAAAATCGAAAGCTGAGAAAGAAGCCATTGTAAAATAGCTTTATGATTTTGAAGACATAATTGTTAAGCTGAAGTCAACTATTTATTTGGATTATAATAACGGTAATATCTGCAGCAGGTGGATGTAGGAAAAGTTGTTTATTGCACTGTGTTACTTGACATAAAGAGACAGAATCCAAAAATAGAAGTTTATTGGATATTTTTAGAGAAGTAATTTGTGTTTTTGAACATGTTTTTCTTAATTTATTTTCAGTTTGCCAAAGTTTACATGGGCCAAAATGAGCTTCAAATGAAGATTGAAGATTGAGTTTGTAATTCAGCAATCATCTCCAAATGTTTACTGGCCTTTTTACATGTACTTGGTGGTTTGTTCTTGCCTTTGTTTTCTGCAAAGGTAGTTGCAGAGACAGGGGTGTATTTAAGTCTCATAACTAAGCATCCAAATTTTGTTTTTCATGCTGTTAAAAAAACATGTCATTGAAGCCATATCTATTGCCTTTTGTAATTGTAAAGTCAGTTGTTCTGTGTGCTGACTCGATGCAGGCCGTTACACACCTGCCTGGTCCTGTTGAAATGTTTTCCAACAGTCCCTCTACGTGTACACCTGCGATGCTTTTTGTGGAATATTGTAAATATGTTTTGCTTCCATCGTCTCTCACTTCTTATTACCTAACACTTGATTTTTCAGCCATTCATCCAGCAGCCCAGAAATCTCATGACATGGAAAAAAACTGCACCTGGACTAAGAAATGTAAATAGATTAGATTATATGTAGCTCAATGGCAAATATATCAACTGGTCTGTTGCCATCCCTTAAACATCACACACATAAATGTTCAAATGCTCGAAGTTTTAATCTGGAGACCACACGTCTTTAGCCTCCTTGAAGACATTTCATACTTCTTCAAAGTAAAGGAAGTTTTAAAGTAAGAGATTGTTGTACTCCAAAGATCCTGTATATGAAGTAATGTGTAAATAATAAACATATCGTAGGTATTTGTAGCACTCTGCTGGTTGAAAGTGAAGGAGGGTTTGGCGGTGACGGTTCGCTTGAAGTAACAGGAAACTTCAGGGTAAACAAAACGGAGCAATTTTGCTGTATATAAAATTAAATAAGGACATGACGGTGATTCAGTGCATCTGGATTAACCTGACCTGAAAGAGCTGTTATTGTTATATATCAGGGTTGAAAGATGCAAATGTGCATGAAACTACAGGAGACAAAGGAAGAGGACCTGTTTCTGTCTACAGACATGTGAATGTTTGTGTGTTTTATCAGTTATGGAATAAAAGTTGAATAAGCTCAAGTGTTGTTTTATTCATAATTTATTCAACCAGAAAGGCCCCATTGTGACACAATTTTTCTTTTGTTAGTGAGTCTTGGTTAATATGTGCAGCAAAATTAAAAAGTATATGAATATGAATAATGGCACTTGTTAAAAGCAACAACATGGTAAACACAGATTTTTAAGTATTTTTTAACATGCAAAGAGAGGGTAAAAATTCCAAGTTTAGTCGCCTCGTTGCTCGTGACAAGCTTGCAGGGCGTGAAAGGAAGAGGCAGATTTACTCATCTGTTCAGCTGGTTGGAACCATGAGCTTTTTTTTTCTTCAATTATTTTGTTTTGTAGTTATTGGAGTAATGTGTCAGTAAATTGGACTGCCTCAATTACCCAGTAAAGCCTTTCGCAATAGAACCAACGTCTGTTTTTTTTTATGCCTATTTAGTGTAAAGTGCTGCAATTATTCTTACTGTAAAAGTAGTAATGCCGCAATGTAGAAATTCTGTTCTACATAAAATGCCATGCATTCAAATTTTTACTGGGGTAAAAATTTTTAAAAAATCACTGCAGAATATTCTTAAAATACCTAAAATGCTTGTTATGTAGTCCCATTTCAGAATAATGTATATTATGTTGTATTGTAATTATTGATGCATTATTGTGTTGCAGCTAAAGCTAGTTTTAATTCTCTTTTTATAGTGCTGGGTAGCTCGTGAATTTCTCCCTGGGGACCAATAAAGTCTAAAGCTATAATAAATACTGTAACTTCTTGGTTATAATTTGTAATATTAATGACTCTGCAAAGCAACTATTTCTATTAAAATTTTCAGATGTAGTGTAAGTGTAAGGAGTCAAGAGTACAATATTTATCTCAAATATACAGGAGTTGAAGTACTGAATGGGCATGGCATGTAAGCTCTCAAGTACTACAAGTACCTTTAAATGGTACTGTACACAAGTAAGTAGTTGCCATTTCACTGCACCTGCACAATGTGATGAATATTATGACTTCAGCTGATTGTGAGTTGCACTGATTCTCAAGTTTCACGATGGCTGCATTATCACAAGACTGTTGAAGTATATTTGATTTCCTTACAATTTAAGTAACAAAGTAAAATAAATGCTTATGAATCCAATATAACACCAAAAAAAAGCCATAGGCTGAAAAAATACAAAAGAATTAAGTCAACCAACAAACACCTTCAGAGTAAAAATACTTCCTTTGATTTCTCAGAGTCATAGTAATAGTAACTTACCTCTCATGACGGCTGCTGTGGGTGCTTGAGTTTTTCACCAACCACCTACAAGTATTAAAAAAACCCTGCAGATATTTTTCAAAGCCAGTATTCTGTGTATATTGATGGACTGGAGACATCGTCATTGTCATGAGTAACACCTGTGCTTCTCCTGCTGTGATTGGTCAAAATGTCAGCTGTGACGGGGCTTGACCTGACGAGTGCTTCATTAAAGGCAGGTGTGTTCAGCCAGTCCAACCAACAGTAATGAAAAATATGTTGTCTGCAGCAAATGTCCAATTAGATTTCTCAGGAATTTTGGTCCAAGGCATTTCCAAAACATTATACATTTAGAAACATCTCTCAGTTAATTTGTACTTATTTGTTATAAACTCAAATGTCAGGGTAATCACTCAAGATTTCTCCAAAATGCTAAAAATAAAGGTTGTCAAGAACTGAAAGACTATGTTGCCATAAAACTAGCCATGGGTAATATGGATAGGATCCTTTATCACTGTATTATGTAATTTTACTGCATTTTAGGATTATTTTCATTATTGATTAGGAAATATCAGAAAATTCTAAATTCTTATATTTTCACCCTATGTATCACCCTGAAATTGCTTGTTTTGTCTGAATGGTCCAAACAGGTCGAAAAAAACAGCAAATATTCACACCCGAGAGGCTGGAAACAGTGAATTTCTTGGCATGTTTTTTCTTTAGAAAATTACTTAACCGGGTTACAGATTGACTAATCCATGTCTCTTCAACGTCTTTCAGGCCAAGGACCCCTTTACTGAAAGAGAGACAAAGCAGGGACCCCCAGTTTCATATATAGTATAAAATTGAATTGCAGATTAATCCAGGCAAGTAGGGGCCTATATCAGCCTGCAGGCTGCAGTCTTGACCTGTATTTGCTTTTCAGGTAGGTGAGGGAGGAAACTCCACTTTGACAAAAGTTTTCAAAAGGCAAAATATGATGCGTGCATGTTAATGTGTATTTTTAGACTAGTTTTATTTATTTTTTTTTTAAGGAAAAAAAAAGAAAAAAAAAATGATCATACAATAAATTGGCAGTCCTCCTGCAGTCACTCCCAGGGACACCCTAAGGTTCCCAGACTCCCTGTTGATGAAGGGACTAATCTATTCACCAAACAATTGCTTTTAGCTTTCATTTAAATACTGAAATATTTTGCAAGATTGTAACTTTTCTGGAAAGTCAATTAAGAACTGATAGCAGAAAAAAAGACTTATCTGGTAAGTTAAATACCTGACAAATGTTCAGTCACAACAAGAAAATTCATATGAATCTTGTATTGCAATACTGTAGTCTTGATTATGAATTTGTTACATTGGACACAGTGGTTTGGCACAGTCAGACGTGCTAAAGGGACAGATTACTCAGAATAAATGATATGGCAAAAAACTCCCACTAGTTTTTCTCAGGGCAGAGCTGCGTCACAGAGTACAATTTATTGATCAGCCTTCGCCAATAAACGTCTCTCCCTATAGTGACATTTCCTCGATAGATGGTCAATGCATCATGAGCGTTGTTGCCCGGCCCGCTGCGTGTCCTTTTAACCCCGCAGACTGCAATGACCATCACGTGAACTTTACATGAACCCTGCACCAGCAGCCATAACCGGGTCACACGGCGGTCAATGACGATCAGACACACACTGGGACAACAGTACTTAATGACTTTATTAATAATATGATTTCAAAATAAAAAATAACATTAAAATAACATGTTTTGTCCTTGTCAACAACTTGCATCATATGGCCACATGGTGGCATTGTAATGCCAAGTGTTTATTTTCAAAAAATACCAAATTGTTCTGCACATCCAGTTCATTTGTTCTGCTTGGACCACATACATGGAACACATTTCGGACTCCACCCTCCCGCCCTTTTAACCCCAGTTTAAAAAAAAAAATCAAACCTTTATAAATACAAGCAACCCTGTCCCCTTGTCACAGACACATTATGACGACCACTGACACAGGAAACATCCCGTCTGCACATGCCCCCTCCCACCCCCAACCCCCCTCCACATATTTGCAACCATTTGCTCTATATTTTTGCTTTGTCCTCGTCCTCTAAAGATCCACACAGTAGATATTCTACCTTTGCTGTATTATTCATGTATTATATATAATATAGTCTCAGCTGAAATGCTCCGCTCCCACAGACCTGCACAGAGTTGCAAAGTGAGAGGGACCGGAAGTTTCTCTCCCCTCTTTATTCCCATTTTCACATTTTTCCTTTATTAACATCTTCAATGTTGCTCATCATGAAAAACATGAGACTTTTTTTTTGGATGATGTAACCGTTATATCGGTTTAGGTTTGGACCAGGGGCGTCGAAGTAAGGGGAAGTGGGACTGATTACCCAGGGCCTCGATGGAGAGGGCCCTTGAAAAGCCAGGAATTGAAAGTTTGGTTTTGTTTGCGCTTTTTTTTCCTAAGTAATTGGAGGTATAATTAAATTAAAATTGTCTGAACAAGTCAGTTTAAACACTGAACTCTGTATAACTCTGTGGCCCCTCTCACCACTTTAAATGGTTTAGTCCGCAGTTAGAGTGCTGCGGCCATGGAAATCGGGACTCCAAAACAGAAAAGAAAGAGCGGGAAAGAAGGCAAACTGGCTTAAAAAAATATATTTAAAAAAAGGTGCGTGAGAGAGACGCAGATCATGAGCAGAGGGACGGGGGGACCTACAAAGACTGCTTGTGCAGAGGGTCCAGAATTTGGTGCTATGCGCCTAGTTAGGAACACCAGTTTCAATGACTTCAACTATAGAGAAATCAGGTTATTTAAGCTTGGAGGGCAGCTCTGAATGCTACAATACCTATGAGGCTCTGCCACCATTGCTATGGAGAAGGGGCGCAAGTAAGGCAGCAAATTCAAACAGTTTGTCTTTGTAGTTAAGTGCGGCGCCATATTGGCAGAATTCATCCAAAAGTGAATTAATGATCGAGCGTTTCTTTCCATGATGCTCCTTGGGAGTCGTAGTGAACTGATCAGTTATTTTTGGACAGTTTTTTTTAACCATTTGGACTGATGATGGAGAGAGTCATGTTGATCCAATCAGTAAAAGTTCTCCAGCTGTACGTCACGTAACACTGTCTGTAGGAAAAACGAAAGGCAGTTTTACTTCCGGTACCAGCGGTCAAAACAGCTCCGACCCACTTCACAACTCTATTGTTTCCTATGATGAGTTTCTTCAGGCTCAAGTTCTAAAGTAATAAAATCAGGTGACCGTTTCTGTTTGGGTAAAGACTTCTCTGAATGAGTAGAAATGAAACACTGAAATCATAACTGGACATGACACAGAAAATAAAGTGTTGGACTCATTTCATCCTCGTTCTGGTCCAGTTCTTCCGACTGGAAGCAGAGGGTGATGAAGTTTAGCTCATCCAGCAAACATTTTCCTACAGCTGCTTCTTCGTGTTCAGCTGTCATCAGAATCATGACACACAAAAACATACAGGGAATATCCTCCGTAACGTTTTAAAATAGATCGAACGGGCATGTTTGTTTATGAATAATAGTGACAAAATCATGCCAAAATAAAAGACAATTAAATAAGAAACAAACAAAAAAAATGGTTGGCAAAGAAAAACAAAATCAATTCATATTGTATTGCATGTAAATATTGTATAAAATCCTTAAAAATACAGTTCAGGTAACTACTTAAGTACTGAAGTCATCACAGCCAAAAGTGCAGAGGTCCATAAATAAAACATTGACTGTGGGTAGACAGTGGGGCTTCTCTCTAGAGTCCCCACATAACCTCCCCTTCTCAACCACCACAACAAGGGACTGAATGAGTGCCTGGTCAAAGGTCGGAGTTCATGAACTAGGATTTAAAAGTTCCCACATCGATGCACAGAGAAGAGGACAGGAAGGTTGGTTTTTAAAATCTCTCCTATCGCTGACAAACACACTCGCAGATGCACAAACGTCACACTCACACAAAGTTGCAAAGTTCATTCTCAGTAATCACGGCCTGAAGTTCTGTGGACAGAGGCACACCTAGAGAAAATGAGGGTGGGACAGGGGGAGAGGTGAGGGCAGGAGGGAGGGGGGGTTACTGCAGGGCACATAAGGCGGCAGGAATCCAGGAGTTCTTTTTTTTTTGAGACACATTTTGCATGCTCAGACGGCGTTTACAGTAAGGGCAGAGGGAGTGTGTACTGTACATGTCGCTGAGCCAGGCAGGCAACAGAAAAAGAGAGAGAAGTATTAAAGCTATCGAAGCATCAGAGCTAAAACACTGTCGGCAGGAAGAAAACAGGGGGAGGAGGAGGGGAGGGAGCTCATTGAAGGTTTGTACCACAGTGGGCTGGTGTGTGTGTGTGTGTGTGTGTGTGTGTGTGTCTGTGTAAAGCCTAGAGGGGCCACAGGAACTAACACACCAGGGGCTTGAATCAAGACGCAAAAGTTCACCTCATTCTGTTTTTTTTGGGGGGTTTTCTGGCTTTGAAAAAAATCACACAGTAGCGATCCTGGAAACCGGTCTCACAAAACTGTCTCCTGTTAACCCAAAAATTACCAAAGAGGGTAGGAGTTTGTTTACATTAGAGAAGCCAATCACATTATTACAAAATAAAATTGCAGATCTCTGTGGGGAAATGTCAGTGCAGCAGCAGGAAGTGATATTCAGAAAGTTAAAAAGATATAAAGAGATCAGGAAAAGTAGGCAACAAGGTAAATGTAACTATATTTACATATATAACATAAAAATGAAACAAAAATAGAACACAATATAACACAATAATCAAAAGTAATGGGGAAAATGGTAACACAGACTTTACTATATAAGATTCATTAAACTGTACATTGACACCATTATCAAATGTTTTGGAGTCAGAAAAAAATATTAGACATTTTGTGCTTCTATGGTGCCTGATAAACAAATTAAAAAGTAACACCATTTCTGCTGCAAAAAGTTAAAGAGTAAATGTGTAAATAAAGAGGTTTAAGGAAAATAAAGTGTAGTCCTCCACAGCCACAGAAAAAAACCCTGTAATTGGCTGGCAGGTGTTATACAAATCTAAAGACCTGGAAACAGTTTTGGTCAACAGTTTAACTGCTCTAGATCAGTGCACAAGGTGTACTAAACTGCTTGTATTAAGGGCTGAGAAATAGGAGATTTGAATCATCGGTCGGAGACCCTCGAGTCAACTAAGATTCCTTACAGTCAAGGGGTCATGTAATGTTTGTTTGTTTTTTGTTTCATCAGTCAGTATACTTCTAGGATTCCTCTGCAGAAGGAGCGCTCCTTGCTTTCATGCTGCTCTGCACTACAGGCAGCTGCAGACCCAGACCCAGGGTGAGGTTGAGTGAAGACGGAGGCAGCTGCACGAAGGAAGAAAGGCGATTTAACAGCTCACAGCAACTGAACATGATGCAGTCTCTGGCTTTTGTTTGATAACTAGCCGGCAAAAAATATATATTTCTGATCCTTTGTTACCGTAGTATTATGGCTTAGCTGGGAAGGGTTAACTTTGCCTGTTTACTATATTAGATGAACTTCTCCGTCACCATGAGCGTTTCACCAAATCCCATTCAAACTCCATAAAAGGAGCAAATAACTTATTATTCATATTAATAAGCCAAATGTGATTTGACGGACATAATTCTGATTCAGGTACAACCCTAAAAAAATCAATATCACAATATGGTTGATCAGATATGTTAATATGCAAACTGGGACATTATTGGTTGACGATTGGTTCTTTCACAAAATATTTACACAATGAAACTTATGATGAATATTCATCAGGACTGTGGATATAATGCCTAAGTGGGTGAGGGCAACTAACATAAAAGTCTGTTAAGTTCAGAAATGAATTGCTTTACTGAGATGCAGCCTTTAAAACCAGGAAAAGAACACTCCTGATATTAGATTTAAGACAATATCTAGTCTCATATCGTGACATAAATATAATATCGATATATTGCCCCACCCTTCATGTAACCACAGCAACAATACAGCTGGTTAAGAAAACCAAAGTTTTTTACTTGGAAAGTGGCTGCAACATAAGTGTGACAATGCACTCTGACATGTTCTTATATTAAAAATAAAAGACTCAACATAAGTATACAACCAACTAGTAGCCAATTATCAATGTGTGGACATTGTTTTTTAAATAAAGATACTACTATTGAGCGTTTCTTTTTTTTTTTTTTAAACTATGATCATCGTCCCTGCATGTTCTTTAGGATCGTTAATGCAAAATAGACAATGCTGTGCCAACTGAAGAATTTCAGCTCAATTAAAACAACTGTAAATATCATTCAGTATTGATAACTATCGCCATCTTGCTTTGTGCCACATGCTAGAAGCACTGTGGGCTTCAACTACTGACGATGAACCGCAACGTTGCAGGTTTGAGTCTCACCCTTTGTTGAATGTCATGCCCCCAGTCTTTTCTCTCCTCATTTCCTGCCTCTTCTCTGTCATCGCTAATGAAAGCACAAAAACAAAAAAAAAGAGTGGGTTGTGCTACAAACATACCTTAAATGTCAGCCCAGTGAATCTAGTGGTGTGTAAACATGTTGCTTTGTGCTCATTATTATTTATCGTGTTCAGGTTTTGATGTAGGTGGAAGTGAAGCAGCACTGGTTTGGTGATCTAAACTGAGCCAGCTTTCTGAGACCAGTTAAGTTATTAACCCACTGATGTTGCGTCATGATGCAGGCCCCTGAGAGATACATTTCAAATATTTAGGGAAAGAAAACACAAGGAGGGTTCTTTAGCTTATTTTTTGCCCTTTGTTGACGCTCTCTCCAAGCGCCTGGTAACTTGGTATCAGACGCTCCACCTTCAAACCGCTTGAAGAGGGAACCCCGACCCTTTTCAACGTCTCACCAAACACACGACACCACTTAAGAAACTGTTACTAGAGCTGATTAATGCCACCTGATGCTTCCTCTTTAAAACACTGAACCTAATCTCAGAAAGCAATAACATAAAAATGTGACCACCATAAGGGAAAAATAGTGCTCTTAAATTTTTTAGAGGGATTGATCAACGGAAATGTCACTGAAAAAATGACGACAGCCTACAAAGACACTGGAGAAAGAGAAGCAGGGATGGAAGCCATTAAGACAATACTGGATATTCAGGCATCCCTATTAACACTTGTTTACCCGAGGGGGGTATTTTCGGGGGGGTTTCAATCTGTGTGACCATGGCTAATAGAGCGCACACCCCCCCCTCACTGCAAGTTGCAGAAAAAGGCACTAGAGTGGGGCTGTTGCTAGCCGTAGAAAAGTAAAAGCGATATACATTCATAGCTCACAGGTTATCTTGACCGCAGTCTGGGAATAAATACACAAAATGCACTTGTAGAAAAATAAAATGTAAAAAAGCGTGGCCCCTATTTTATTTTTTCTTCTTTTTGGATTCTGGGAGACAAGTATGGCTACTTTTTCACGGCTTTTTTTTTTTTTAAACCCCCACCCACCACCCTACCCTACCCACCACTTAGAAGGCAATTCAGGAGTGATCCTCCACCGCTCTGGCCGCGAGCAGTCGAGCCCTTTCATGCACGCCAATATGAGAATAAGGGAGGAAGAGGAAGAGGAGGAGGAGGTGAAGGAGGAGGAGTGAGGGGGCTTCAGTGGGAAAAGGGGGGAGCTGTTGGGAGGAGGTCAAGGCTCAGCTTTCAGTGCGAGGAAGTAGAGGGGAAACTCAACAGAACATGTGTTTTCAAATGTTCAGACAACAGAGAAATCTCATCCAAAACAAAGTCACACATACAGCACAGGACCTCTCAATGTCTTCATGTACAAGGTTAAGTGGAAGGACAAACATGTGCATGAATCTGGTACAAATTTACTTTAAGCCCCCATATCACTAATAAGCACTGTTAAAAGCTAAACAAGGGTTTATAACACACTGTACTGTAGTTATAATCACACATAAGGCCATTTTAAGTGTTTATTAAGGTACAGTAAGTGTCATCTTTTCAACTACTTTGTCACTCATTATCAGTTTATACACCAACCTCCATGTAAGAGGATTTATAGTAAACTTATAGCTGCTTACAACGCCATTGTAGTGTGTTATAACCGTTTATTCAATGTTTATATACTCCTTATGAATGTTAAATAGGGGAGTTAAAGTAAATTATTACCCGACTTTGTTTCTGTTTGCCGTGTGTGTGATGGAGGGAAACCGGCTGTTGTTTGTGCTAGAGCTTCACGAACAAAGAGAAGTCGGTACCACAAAGACAATGTCTCCTCTTAAAACCTCAGCACTTGCATGCAAACACACACATGCACAGTCAACACACACACGACTCAAAGTGTATGTCGGGAGAGAAATGAGCTCCAGCTGACAGCAGGGGGAAGGGGACTGAAGTGTTCTGCCGAGTAAGGAGTGTGCGTGTGAAGGAGGAGGAGGTGGGGGTGGAGGAGGAGGAGGAGGAGGGGAAGTATTGGGTTTGCAAAGGCGGGAGTGCAGGAGGGTGAAGGAGGGGGTGTGGGGTGCATACCACAGCTCTGCACAGACTCAAAAAAAAAAAAAAAAAAAAAGAGATGTGTAGTGAAAATCCTGACTGTAGACGGAGTTCAGCCACTCCGCTCCTCCTCCGCCCTCCCTTCCACACCTCCTCCTTCAGTGTCCCCCCCACGTGAAGGTGGTGTGTCTTTGTGTGTGCTTGTGTTTGTTCGCATGTTTCTGTTTGTGTGGTAGTTGTTCGATGGTTCATTCAGGCCTGTGAAGACAGCTGCGACATGATGTGGCTGCTTGTCCCCTCCTTAAAAAGAGGGGACGTGGTGGTGAGTCTACCTCCACCTCCGCCGCTGCCATCCACAGGCCGGTTTCCCCACGCCCATTTCCACTTCCTGTCACGTGGCCGTCGCCTCCAGGTAGCTCTGTAGTTTGCGGACAGTGGACTCGTCCAGTGAAAAGAGGTCAAAGTCAAAGGTGGTGTTGGTCACGTTGAAGTGGCCCGTCTCCTCGATCAGGTTCACAATCTGACAGTGAAATGATCAATTTAGTCTTTCAGATCACATTACTCCTGAAAATAATTCAACAACATACAAAAAGATGCTTACAAGGTTTACAAAATTAAATTAAAACCTACTTGACACCACATGGAATCCAATCTAATACTTTTTTTAAGATGAAGTCTGAAAGTTTTATGGAAACCCAGTTAGCTGAGATTTACTTATTATCATGTCACATTTTCTGTACTGTTTCTTTCAATACTTCCCAGCAGTACATAACTATAATTCCTGAATATATAATCTATTTAATATAATAGAATGAATGCGACCTGGACATGGATAAGTGACATAAAATGGATGGATGGATTAACCAATCAAAATTACAGACTGATTTAGGTTAATACTAAAATGGACACTTGCCCATTAAAAACAGATTAAAAAAAGCAGATAAAAAACAGATTGATCAGTCTCCTGTCACAACAATCCCACTTATGGTTCATAAAAGTATGATGTCTATCAGGAAATGGCCATATATTGCTAAGATTACTACCTATGGCATGCAAGAGAAATATTTCAATAAAATATATTTACTATGTCCTTCAGATTCCCCAGAGAGAAATTATATATATATATATATATATATATACTGG